>NW_022060545.1:14015000-14502516 GCF_003285725.1 Scaptodrosophila lebanonensis | reverse complement strand
TTCCCGCTTCCCCGCTCTCGTGCTGCAGTTTTCTGCTTTCCATGTTTTCCATTTCTCTGCTAAATTCAGTTCGGAGCCGCAGGCTGCCGATATTTGTTTGTGTTTTGTGTTTTTGACTGCCTTCGATTTTAATGTTCTTTGAAAAATCACAACTAATTAACTTTGCCTACAGCTCGAAATTATGATTAGTACGAACTGAAGCTGTTTGCCCCTCGGGTTTATGGTGTTGTTTTGTGGTTTGTTTAGTTTCCATGGCAATAGTGATCATGGGAAGGGACTGGGGCCAGAGGGCGGTCAGTGCAGCGTAAAACAGGGCTGTTAAACTGGCAGCCAGATGTGTGATGGGAGCGTGTAATGCAAGGCAGCGTGTTGCACGCCTTTTCCCATATAAATAGACACATGCACATATGGGTATATTGCTTCCGGTTCTCCGTCTAGTGAGCTTTATGGCCATTGAAATTGCTTTAAATGATCCTTGACAACGACAAGGTGAGGTGTCTGGTGGCTGTCATGTAGACAAGCTACCTACTTACATAAATCAGCAAATTCGTCAAGCCATGCCAAGCGATAACACATACAACGAAGTGATGAAAATTCCTGACTACTAAGCCTCAACCAGCTGGTAGGAAACATGACAATCCGCATAGCATCCACACTCCTCTACAAAATGGAACTTCAGGCATCAATCAATAGGAGCTAACTACTTGCAGGGTAAAAGTTCATTATCCCTAAAAATGTTACGTAAAATAATAGTTTCAAAAACAAAGCAGGAAAACAAAGTCTATGGAATATACCAAAAACAATTATATATGTTCATAACATATAGCAGCAAACATATTTCATTATGCTTTGCTTATACTAATACTATAAAGAGGAAAGATTTAATTGTTTGTTTGTTTGTATGCTTATTTCAATTAAATAGGCTTCGAAACTACTGGACCCATTTCAAGAATTCTTTCACTGTTGGGAAGCTACACGATCCCCGGTTAACATAGGCTATATTATGTTTGCCAAAAAGATTGGGATCCTCACTAATGCAACGTACCTTACAAATTCCAGAATATGATACTGTTAGCTAAGAATCATCCTCAAAACATTATCTCACTTTAAATATTAAGGCAACAATTTTCAAAAGCCCCCAGCCAAATAAAAAATGACAAATCGACACATAACACTCCCGTGCAAATCGCGATAGGGTATATTGAAGGTAAACTAACTTCTTAACAAAATAATGCCATCGCAATGCCTGAGGATTCATATAGTAGTATACGATTTTGATTTGTCCCATTGTTAACTATTGAGGTGGAATATTTTTAGTTATTCCTTTGAAAGCATATTTGGTATAAAGTAATACAATACTCGAAATTCGAATAAGTAACGAAATTATAAGCCGCAGTACATTTTTTGTTTTATCGATTGATTATGATTTATTCTGAATTCTCATTCCACTTCTTAGTTGGTTGGGAAACTTTGCTTAATTGAAACTTTGCCAGTCGCGCCCTAACAAGTTCATAAAAACAAGTAATTTTTCCGTTGCGCTGCGGCTGATTATTTCCATTGGAGTGCATTTATTGTGCTGTGCGTGAAACTTTGAAGGAATGCCGCCGATAAGTAAATGTTAGATGAAAACTTTTCATCATGAACAGAAGCAGCAGCAGGAGCAGCAGCAGAAACAACAGCGCCACCTGGCCTAGGGCCAGTGTGGGCCGCAGTTTGGTCGTCTGCTTGGGGCCCCACGCAATGAAAGTATTTATTAAAAGGAACTTGGCCAGAGCTCTTGATGTGGCTCGACTTGGGGATGTCGAGGTTGGCTGCATTCTAAAGTTTGCTGCTCCAGATGCTCGAGCGAAGACCGCCGAGGCGCATAAATGTCACTTACGCGCTCCTTCAAGGCTACGCTATTGTCCGTTCAGTTGCTCCGACCCCTTTACCACTAACTTGAACAAATTGTGAAAGTGACAATTTCGACAGCCGAGCACAATGCCACACTCTACCATGCACTCATCGACACACACACAAACCCACACACACAGAGACAGGGCGAGGGGAAGCGTTTGCCCAAAGTGCAAGTGCAAATTCAGTTTGGTTTAATTTCGGCAGGCTGTGGTTGTCTTGGTCCTTGGCGTTGTTGTTGTTGTTGCTGTTGCTGCTGCTGCCGGCCCGCAACGCCGCCATGGCCGCAGACACTCCACTCATTGACCAAACGACATCAACATTGTGAACGTCAGCTTCAATGTTCTCGTCCTTATATATGTTTATGTAGATATATATGTACTATACATATATATAGTATGGTATGTCGCCGTTCGCTGCGGCGTCAACGTCAGCTGCGATCTTTATTAAGTTTTCGCTTACTTTTCGGAGAGTGCGGCAAAAAGTTTTGCCAACAAGTTTTTCTTCAACCAATTTTCTTGTTTTTCTACGTTTCGGCTTTTGTTTTCTGGTAAAGATTTCACTTGCTGCTTTTCTCCTCCATCGCCAACCGCCTATTCTGCCCCTCAATGGCCAAGTGTCCTTTGCATGTTGTTGTTGTTTGTAGATGTCTCTTGGCTCCCCCTTTTTAATACTCGCCTTCTCGTACTACAAGTATTCTGCTTCTGGGACATGTACGGGGTTTGCGTTTGGTAACTGGGTTTATTTGTGCTGCAGCAAATATGCTCGATTGCATTTGAGTTATTGTTCATGCCATTGCTCTGCTCTCCTCACTGTAGCTCACCATCTCCTGTCCTTGCTGGCCTCATGTCCTTTTTTACATGCAGCGATGGCTGGTGCCACACACTTCTTTCCTGCTCTGCCGCCCGCCTCTACATGCATATTCAATATTTCGGTATTTATCTTGTCAGACAATAAAATAAAGCAAAATACGCACATTATACCGTCTATTGGACATGGATTCGTGTGCAGGCGAAATAGGTCAGTCGTGTCTAAATGCGGGTGAACGCATCGGCATTGCTATCCTTGTCGGTGCGAGAGCATCGAGGCAGGGGTACATGCCACTGGAATGTGCAAGTGCAGTCGCCAGTTCGCTAAGTGGAACACTCGCTATGAGTTGAGTGTTCCCTCACTTTATTGCTCTAGAAGCTTTTATTAAAGGCCAACACATACCGTCCAATCTTGGCAAGGCGTTTTAGGAGCTACAAATATGTAATTTCCCAAATTATGTCATTCTGCACAGCACCCCAAATGGAATAGTTTGACTGGGGACGTCAGGAACAACTCTACCGCAGCCCCGGTGGTTAACTTAATTTGAAAAGTAGCAGACGAAAATGGACTACCTATCAACAAGTGTATGACCATTTATAGCCTTGGGTAGATACTAATAATAATTTGTGAATCATTTATTAAATTTGAGCAATTTTGTTAACATTAATTTCTTGCTTTTATTTTTAATCTGCTGTAATCGGTAGTATAATACGAGCTTTCTTATTATAAATAAGATGATTATATCTGCTTTGTCTGATCGAAGCATACAGGAGCACAATTATTGAAGCCCTGGTAATTAAATTGTATCAGGACACTTTAATGTCTGGCTTCCTCCAGTAACATCTGCTTTTGTTGTTCTTGCCCTTAAGCTTCTGTAAGCCGAGTGCATTAGGGTTTGCTTAAAAGATTTTTCAAATGTTAGACAGTCTCAAAACTGTCATACCCTTACTAAGCTTAGCTACTATGTATAGCAGGCATTTGCTATTAGGTTTTCTAGCTGAAAACATACACTCGTCTACTCGTATACATATATATATATTTATTTTAAGATAAGATTTTTGTAATAAGATTTTTGGGTATGGCGCAGGAGTTATACCAACAAGTAGTCGATCGAAATGTACCGCAACTGGTCAAGTTGTTGCTCGGCTCGGTGCAGGAGGACGAGGCGTTCAAGGCCTGCCGTCAGTTTTCGCTTGCCACGTTGCGCCACCACAGCTATAAGCCAACTAATGCTCGGAGTGTGTTCCGCAGTCTGAATCATTTCCTGGAGCGCTTCACCATGGAGCGGTTAGCCGAGTTTGGTGAGACGTTCCAGTTGCTCGTCAATATGGTGGTCAAGCACTCGACAGATTTGCAGACTGCTAATGTGGATCTTAAGTGGTCGTTGATTGATTTCATGCTGTGTGCAAACTATGAGGCATTCAAGCATGTCCGCCTCAATAGACGCGATATGGAAGTAAAGCGCTTGGCGCTCATCAAGGCGATTGAAGCCGGGAATGAAAAGCAGGACACAGTTGTAGGAAGTTCAGAGGATGACGTGACTTTTGACGTGATAATGAATCCGATACAACAAATGGACAAGGATAGCGCGAGCTTAACCTCTACATCTGAGACGGAATTGGAGGACGAATGGGAAGTGAGAACACCGACTCGGCAGAGCTGTGATCTTTTTTCGGTAAGCTCATCAATAGATGGGGACACCAGCCAGGTGAGCACTTTGTCAATGACACAAGCTGAGGAGGCAGCGGATAAACAATCACCTTCAGCTGCAGACAATGAAGTTGTGCTAACTGAAACGTTTGTCACACCGGAAGCCGAGTTGACTTTCAGCCTAAATGTGGTCCAACTGAGTCCAGCGGCCATAAAGCCTAGCCAGGTGAACTACTACAGAGGAGCACACGAACTGCTCACCCAGATGCACACCCAAGGCTGGACCGCTGAGATACACATCCATCCAAACCTCTCACATGCTCACACGTCACACAGTTTTGCAGCCTCCTATGCGGATTACATGCAGCACCAGCTCCACAACAATTCGTGCCCTGTGCCGCAGCTGACGCCCGAGTGCTGCTTACTCCGAGAGGTTATCATAATGTTCTTCCATCCACGTGACTGTATCTATTTCCAGCTATTGAATCAACGCATTGAGGCGCGCAGCAGTGTGACAACGACCTGCACCTTCGACCTAGCGGTCGGGAATCTTTTGGAAACAGAAATTCTACCTCCGCTTCGGGAGGTGCAAATGCTGCGCAAATTTATTAACTACTATACATCGAAGTCCGTTGGCTTGGATCACATAAGAACGCTATTCTGGATGGGCGAGTCCCTGTGGTGGCTTATAAAGCCCATTACAGAGGCGTTCCTATATTTTGATCGCCGCCTTTCTTTGGGAATGGAAACGGCGTCCTTGTCGATCTTTTTGAAGCATATGCGAACACCTTTGCAGCGCATTCGACTTTTGTCGCAACTGACTAGCCAGAGCTATCTGTGGTTCTTCAATCACTTACACCCGTTGGCCCATGTAAGAAGTCTCTACACGCTGTCTAACTTGATGGGCCTGGCCACGGTGTTTTCAGGTGTTGAGCGAGCCCATGCCATAGTTCTGCTGCTTCAAACTCTGAGGGCCTATTGTGATTTCCTGGACAGCTGGTGGAGGAGTGGCGACTTCAATGATTCGCACGGTGAATTTCCAGCCTTGCGTCTCAAGGTGGACCATCGCACTGTCTATGGAATGCGTCCGCTGGACTGCGTGGAGAAACAGTTGACAAATAATCGAATATATTGGCTGATCCAGCAGCATGTATTGCTTGTCGGTCCGGCCATTGCTCTGCTGTACGATACGTTACGTTTGGCGGATTTTGTCAATGAGCACGAGACCTTTCTAACGAAGAGCTTACACAGTTCGCTAATGGAAGGGGTGCTCCGAAATCTAAAGCCCTATATACTGTCCGGCAAAGTTATTCAAAGCTCTCCAAAAATACCGGACATTTTGCAACAGCTACGGGCCACAGAAGACCCTGAGCTGCGAACATTGCTCTTTTCCTATTACAATGAAACGCTGCCAGATCGGAAACAGTCTGCTCGATGTTCAGTTCCCGAGCTACTGCGGCGTTTTGCGAACTGCGTCGAATATACGCCACTGGAGGAGCTCATCTACGTGGAACTGGAGCGACAGTTGGCTGCTCGTAGCTTGCTATTCAATGCTTTCATTGTGCATTTCATGCGGGAGCAGATCTATTTGGGCGGTAAGCTAAGACTGATTCGAAGTGTTTGCTTGTGTTTGGACATAAACATATTTCGGGAGCAGTTTGATCCGTTCTTCGAGCACTTAGACCAGCATAATTTTAAGAAATCTTTGAAGCAACTGCACTACATTATTGCGGCTCACAACCCTAGGCTCTCATATATCTTTGGATTGGAGCTAGGAGAATCGGAAAAGTGCGCCAATACGCTGCACGTCCTGGAAAGAATTACATTGCACGTCAAGCGCGATACTGCTCTAGCCTGCATTGTGACAAATTCCCAAGTAGCTGTCTATAATGCAGCTCTCCGTATGATGCTTCAGTATTATTGGGCCATTTGGAAACTTTTGCAACTTCCCGTCGAACTCGGCGCTGGCATCATATTGTGCTATGCTAGCAAATGTGCCATTGAGGGGATTCACATCCTTCACAGCAACTTGATGACGGCACTGCATCAGTGGGACTTGCATCCCGTGAAACGTGTGATGGAGCAGGCTGCCAGATGCTGCGATACAGGCATAAAACGCTGTGAAAGTCTCCAGCAACTGCAGCATGTTCACTTAAACTACATTAACTATCTGGCATCCAACTTCTTATCCACCAGTGACAATACGAGCTTCCAAAGTGGATTGCCAGAGGTACTCCAGCTGGTCATTATGCTGACACAGCTGAGATATCGAGTACAGTACTTGATGGTTGATAATTCCCGACCCTTCGAGCCCCAAATCGTACCAGATAAGTTTGATCTGAAGTACGATGAACTAGCGGATGTCTATTACAAGTCCATCCGTCGCATGTGTGTTGGATTGCATTGCATCCTTCAGATGACCTAGCATGCAGGAAATTTAATTGAGTTATCATTATGTCGCATATTGTTGAAGCTCGCTAAAAGCACTAAAGCACATTTACACAAATTCTACACTGAACGAATTTGGACCAAAATATAGCATATATTTAGCGAGAACATCTTGCTTAGTTTTAATTATAAAATGTCAGCTTTTGAGGATTCTAAAAAATGTGTAAATTGGTAAATCTTTATTAGGTTGATTTTGTAAAAAAAATTAAGCCTGCCTGTTCATCAGAGCATGTATGATCTATCATTATCAGCGTTAAGAAAAACTTAAACTAAATGTGGAGGACAAAGCCCTTCTCATCTAATCAACGAACGATCGGTACGAGAATTATGAAGCCACAACTATAATGGCAAAGTGTTGGAAGATCTGATAGAGTGAAGCCGGAGAATTTCTCATTCGTGCGTAGTGTACGCAAAATTTTAGATTTTCTACTAATAAGTATGTAGGTAGATAAGATCAAATGAGTGTAATAGTTCGGTATATTATAAAATGGTAAAAATTGTGTCTCCAAGACACATACGGAATCATCGTAGACCAATTGCTATAGACGACTGTCAGTCCATCTCGGGATGTAATTTAAAAAAGAGCATTTGCTTAAAAAAATAGTTTATTGGAGTCCAAAAGAAAGAAAGAAAAATAAGTAAAACATAACATTGAAATAGTAAAAGATTGTCAAGGTGAGACGTGCTCTTTTAAATGGTGGACCTTTTTGTGACTGAAATTGAAAATGTAATGTAAATTGAAATATACTTTAAAAACGTGATCCATAATCCAAACAGCCACCTCATATTATTGAAGTAGTAACCGATATTAATCCCTTATCCTCATGTAAGAGTATTACAGTAGCTTACTTCGCTTTAAATTTAAGAAAAACATTCTTCATTAGTAAATGACATTTCGCACTACGAATACGGATATTCATATTGCATGTCGACACTGGCTACCAAGAAGTGAAAATGCATAGTTTTTAAGTACGAGCGAAAGTTCAATCTTATTATAGGTTGGATTATAATACCGATTTTTGCAAGTGCAATTGAATCCAGTCGGAGTCACATAAACAAAACGCGGCGTTCAGTGCCAAAAACCGCAAATTAAATCGTAAATCGGACGTTGGCAAATTTATTTCTAGAATGTGACCACACATCCCACACACTCATACACACACTCATACATACACACAGACAGGCACCCACAGATAGCTACTGTCCAGTATTCGTATCCAGTATCGTGACCGTAAAAAAATACGCATATAAAATGCACGGAACAAAATTAGGGGAAACTGCAGACCAAATCAGAGCAACGAGCAACCGAAATTATTTTGCGGATTTTGCGGCCTCGGTTTTCTGTCCTGTTCGCCAGCTGCCTACATATTTGAAATGTTCACACTTATAGCCATAAATTTTCAGCGCCTTGTTGGACAATAAATAAGTCTTGAACACCATTTTATGATGAGGCTGAGGCGCGTTCGTGTGCATTTGTGCGGACTTTTCCCGCCAAGTGTCATAAATTTGCGTCTATAATTAAAGTGAGCGGTGAGTGTGGGCGGCACGATATTTTCAAATTAAAAATCAGTAATTTGCCTACAATTTGAAGGCCCAACTCCAACTCAAACATCCACACCTTACGCCCATCGACGTATAAAGGACTGACTGTCAGTTACGGACCGACTGACTAGCTGTGATTTGTTGGCATTTGGACTTGTGTTGGTTTTTTATTTATTTTTACGAGTTTATTACAGACAACGCGCTTGAGAGGTTGCCTATTTTATGTGTCTGACAGCAGACGGCAGGATCGTAAAATCTGTCCGGGAGTCGTTGTCTGCACTAGAGGACGACAATGACGACGACTTTTTATGCGTGTGCATTCTTCTCATTATCCCCATAACGCACAGTGGTTCATTTTGACTTTTTTAAATGCCAATAACGCAGACATAACATTTTGTGGCCTAAAATGAAAGTATAATTGCAAAAAAAGGGCCGGTAGGGAGCCCGAAAATTAAATTCCTTTTATTATTTTTCCTTCCATATACTTGTATACTTGACTAACTTACGAAGACAGCAATAAAGCTGGTAATTTATAAATTATTTCGCTAGAGTTTAATTCTTCAAACTAATTGTAAATTAAAGCAATTTTACTTCAAGAGCAAAAAACTGTCATTTAGTTCACAATCAGACAACACAAATATTTATAAATACGTTTTGGTTAATTTGAAAGCTGAGTGTTCTCTCCCTAATATAAGGAATATAAATATAAGTCCCTCAAGAATGCACCATTTCTTCTTGCGAACTGTCGAATATTATAAATCCTACCAAAATCAGTATTGTATTGTAGTGTTTTGTTTGGTATTGTTATTTTACATTATTTTTGTGAAATAAGATTTAATGTGCGTTGCCAAACCTTTCGTTCAAGTAAAGTGGAAGAAGAGATTTTTGGATTCTTGTTTCAGTTTGCGAATATTTTCTAGTAAACGGATTGAGGTGCCGACATTAATTTAACATTGAGCAGAAGAAGAGCAGCGTCAACATATTTTTTGTCGACTGCTGATTTCAAAACTATCTCTACATTAGTGGGTTATCTATTCACATATCCATCATGTATTCCTCTAAAAAAAAAAAAAATTTTAACTTTTTCACAATTGGTCTTGGCTCCTGCCACAAAACTACTCGTATGCTTACTCGCCTAAGTAGTTTAAAATCATCGAGAAAGCATTAATCATTTATACAAGTATAGGTTGGTCTCAGAGGTGTGAAATCTACATTTACGAATCTTAATACTCTTCAATTCTTAATCAGATAACAACCTTTTTTAGTTGTGAATTTATTTAAGATCTGTCCTAAAAGGACAATTACTAAATTAGTGTGGGGGGGGGGGGGGGGGGGGGCTTCAAAGACTAAAGTTGAAAGTTATTTGAAATTTCAAATTTTCTTCCCCTCACATGTCAACATTTTTGAAACTCCACCAAAGCTATCTTGTATTCGGATTTGAGAGTGTAGAGTGTTTCGAAGAAGATGGACGAAGTGCGAGCTTTGTGTTTGGCTGAGATCTGAAGAGCTTAGGGAAGCACATTTTGAAATTAAACCACCAGTGTGTACATATTTGTATTTACTTTGTTCCCAACATTTGACCGCAGAAACCGCAATTGCAAACATTTCAAATACCTTTAACATTTTTATTATTATTGCATTTGTAACGACGCTGGCGGCGAATATCGTAAATTAAATTGCATTCCCTTAGTCAAGCAGTTCATTGGCTATTTATGTTTACGCACTGCTTGTTTAGTTACGGTTTGAATTGGCGATTCGTCTTAGCGCCAACTGCCTATGATCGCATTTTTTATTATTCTTGCCTTAGCAGACGAAACAAACAAATTTTCCATAATTGTTTTTATATATGTACAAAAAAAAATTATTTTCTGCAGCCGCACGGCTATCGGCCACCTATGGGTTATTTTCAGTATTGCTCAGTGGCAATATTTGCTAGTTGTCAGTGGCCCTTTCTTCAACCTTGACCTGTCAAAGGGAGATTGTCAGAAGAGGGGGTGAAGCAATTTCCGCAAAGAAAAGTTTTCTTGCGTAGCCTCGGCATCCGGATACTTTCTTTTCGCTTGAAGATCGCATGGGAGCAGGTTGTGCCCAATATACTCTGGCTGGCAAATATATGGTCATACATATAGTATAACCTATAGTCCGTTTCAAATTCGGCTGGGCCAAAGCGTTAAGCCTGCTGCAACAAATTTGGAGAATTTGCAGTAATCTTTCACTTCAATTGTGTTAGCAAAAGGAATTCTGCCTGGTGCCACTTCCGGATATCGGGTAAATTTTACTTTTTCCGTTTATTCGCATATAAAATGCAAAAGCTAATGCTATTTCTTCATTGTACATTGTTTTCGTGCAGAATTGGCACTTAATAAAAAGTCCAATCCCCATAAAGGGCATTAACCTTTGCTTATCGCTTTGATGGGCACTTGCTAGAGCGACGACTAGGAAAAGGGAAGTGCACGGGAGAAGGAGGCGTGCTAGAAACGAGATCGGCGCTTCGCTCAGGCCACTGGAACGGCGAAAAGAATCACCGCCTCAGTTGCGTGGATCATATCCGATATGACGGTCGTCGGCTTAAGCTAGGGCACCTGTTTTTTTTGTTGCGTTTCCGTGCACCGAAAAGGTGGCGAAGCCCCAGGTGGCTTTAGTGAAGAGGGCCTGCGTAAAAAAAAAAAAAAAAATTATAAAAACTATATATATGTAAAACTATACACAAATGTGGGCCCTGCAAAAACAACAAAAAAAGTGCAACCGAGAGAACTAGGCATTTATTTTTTTTCTATTCTTTCGTCTTATATTCTTTTTTTTTGGGTCGTATACGGCCTTATACTTAAATTGATCTATATCCGATGTGAGCAAAGCAGCACGGCCGGGTGTGTAGAGAGGGAAAAAAAAGAAATAAGTGAAAACCAAAGAGAAAAAAAAAGAAAAGAGAAGGCAACAAAAAAAAAAAGGCAAAACAACAAATAAAAACCCCTTTGACTATACGTTTCGAAATAAAATTTTATTAAGCATGGCGACAAGTGAAGGTATGAAAAGTGCATGTTTTTAAAACCAAAATTTCAACATAAAATTTTACAAACAAATTAAAAATCATAATTAATGTGCATGTAAGCAGCAACGAGCCTATGCAGAGCGCCTCAACGGAAAGATCTTTCGACGTTGGACGACAACTGTAAGTAGAACCGTTTGAATTTTATTTACTTTCATGCAGAAGAGCACGCGTACAAAAACAAAAAAAAAAATAAATAAAACACCTGTTCATATGCGTCATATGTCTGCCTGCTGGCCATGTAAAGTCTAATTTCCGCATTATTATTATTTTTTTTTAAATCACCGTAATAACGTTATACTTGATTGCGGTCATTACTTACTTAAATTTATGGCCAATCTTTACAAAAAAAAAAAAAGCGATGCAAGAATTTATAACACTTTAAATATCAACACTTTCTCTTACATCAAATTTTTTTCCTATTATATTACGATCCATTTCAATTATTAACCATCTCTTACAGCCAAGCCGTTGCTTTACTCACCTTGCTCAATTTATATTTACACTAGTATTTTAAGGCAGTCATATGTTTACCTATTCTGCTACTGGCTACGAATCCAGTGATAATTAGCTTTAGATTTCTATTATCGGTTAATGTACGGTCACTTTTTTTTGGAATTCCTTGAAAATTATGATTTTAGTTTTTAATAAAAAGTTTATAATGTTCGCTTAAATTCCGCCTAACATTGATTTCCGCTAGCCACAGCATGTAGAGGTTCAAAGGGGTCATTTGCATAATTGTTTTTGGATATAAATGACCAAGGATGGGTGGGCCAATACTTCCTCAACACCATCAGGGGAATACCAGAGGTGTGTTCACTTGTGTTACGTGGTCTGCCAACCCGCGATCCTTTTGTTAGTCATATTCATGTATATCTTTACCGGTTTTTTTTTGGCTTCCCCACAGCACGCTTTAACTTTAAATAATAAGCTTAATGAAAGGCCGTATGATTGGAGAGACCTCGAACACCACCCACTAGCCGACGAGCCCGAGCCGGAACATATAGCGTGCGCTCTCCAACATACACACACCATCTCGCCTACTCTACTGGGATATGTCCTATACCCGTTACAGTTATAATTTCATTTATTATTTTGGCGCCCAACGTGTGGAGCCCAACTTTTAGTTGTCAATTTTATTTCGTATTTTTGGCTTTCAAATGTTAGGCTTCACAAGAACATAAATATGACTGATACACTTTTTATTCTTTTCTGCAGTAAAATCTTTAGTCTTTTCCAACAATAGCTTCTCGTACGTTAGTCGCAATTAAATTTCTTTTTCCCTTTTGTAGTTTAGCTACATTTTTGTTTATCGTTATCGCTATGTTTTCTTTTAATTGCAACTATCGTAAGGAAAAATAAATCTCTTTTAACGTCATTTAGGTATATTTAGCAGTTAGACGCATTGGACTGCAGGGGATTGGTTCTCTACAGAGGGTACGCCTGACCACGGCTACTGTTTAAATTGCAATGACACTGTATATCTATAACCATTTCTTCTGTCCTTTCTTGTGTACCGCTTTGGTGACTGTCAGACGCATAGGAATACTGGTGAATAGTTTCTTTGAAATGTCAGCAGGCCACGGCTGATAGGAATTAAAGCGATACCAATTCCTTTTTCTATTTTTATTATATGAGTTTCTGCAATTAGACGCATAGGAATTCAGTACGATCGGCTTTAAGAGCTGACTACTGACCACGGATAATGTAGGCATTCAAATAGTAAAAAAGTTCAATATCATTGGTTTCTAAAGACTTTTTGTTTGCGTTATGGGGTGCTTAGGAATACAGGCTGGGTTAATTTTCTGTAATTGCCGCCTGGCCACGGCTCATAATGAAGACAAGGTCACGTAGGTTTGGCATCAGAATAACACCGTCATACCGGCCAAGCGTTGGCTTGCGTTGAGTTTGGCGTTGTTGTTCTTACGACAAACACCAGTGTTCTTTCCTCTTACCCCGCTTTGGGAAGCAGACACATACGTACACAGGCTGATAAACACTGATAAGAATCTCTACATATGCTGTTGGTTAAGCGTGAAATCATAGACTTTTGGTTTTTGATCGTTACCGTTTCGCTATATTTATTTTTTTAGGTTTAATTTTTAGTTTTTCGCTTTTGGGTTTGTTGTACCTATATCTTAAGCTGCAGCAATAGTTTTGTTGACGTGCAGACAACAACAACATTTCTTTTTTGGTTTTGTTGACATTTTAGTTTCGCTGTTTTGATTTGGGATTTTGTTTTGCATTTATTCTTGCAAGTGTTTTGCTTGCATATGCATTGAAGTATTAATAGTAGCTTCGAGATGCCACTAAATCGGTCTACAGAAACCAGTGCCGAATCGGCAACTGACCTTTGCTTTTTATGCAAGGGCAACTTACAGGATTTGGAAACACATAGGGTGACTTGTGGACACATATTCCATAAGGCATGCATTACAACGCATTTCCATGCCTCAAATTTATGTCCCGTTTGCAGAGAGGTTTGCATAAGTAAGCCTTTGGCAAAGCCAACAACTTCGGCTTACAACACAAGGGCACAATCTCGACAACAAGGTTCGGCTAGCACGTCCAGTGAGGCAAGGCGAACTAGTGTTAGTCCAAGCCCACCTAATACCGTCAACCTCAGTACTGTTGGTAATTCAAGCCTTTCTCCTGAGGTCGGAGCAGCGATTGCAGAAGCTGTTAAAGCAATGCAGACTGGATTAATGCTGGAGTTAACTGGTCAGATAGGGAGATTACTACAAGAAAATCTTGCAGCTCAATTGTCAGCTGCACCAGCGGCAGCCACACCAGCGGCCCCTGCAGCAACGGCAGAATCAAGAAACATATCGTTAGAAATACCAGATCAGACCGCTTCTTTGCAACAACTATTGGGCATTGGCTCTAACAATGCCATTAACATACCATCAACGGCACCTCCTAATGCATCGCCTCGTTCGATCAATTCTAGCTTGTTGAGTAGACCCGATAAAGTTGGCCAAATCATTACTAGCTGGAAACTTAGATTTTCTGGTGAACGCAGTAGTTTGTCTATTGATAATTTCTTATACCGGGTTGAGGCTTTGACTCATCAAACTTTGGAAGGAAATTTCGATTTATTATGCGGAAATGCTAGTACGCTGTTTGAGGGAAAAGCTAGCGATTTCTTCTGGCGTTTTCACAAGTCCAGTGGACATATACGTTGGCCAGAGTTATGCGCGGCCTTACGCAAACAATTTAGGGACACTCGCACCGACGTGGATATCCGCGAATTAATACGCGATAGGAAGCAGCGCGAGAAAGAAAGCTTTGATGCATTTTATGATGCGATTGTGCTGCTGACTGACCGTTTGCAAACTCCACTGTCGGAGCAAACGTTAGTTGAGGTTTTGAGGCGCAACTTGAAACCAGAAATTCAGCATGAAATTTTGAATCTGCAGATCAACTCTGTTGAGCAGTTGCGGGAAATTTGTCGCAGGCGCGAATGCTTTTTGGAAAGCATTAATCGCACGCAGACTTATCGTAAAGCACTTCCGTTCAGAACTAACGTAGCTGAAGTAGTCAATGGAGGTAATTGGGAAGAGGCTTCTGAGTTTGGGGAAGACGAAGTTCCTTTAGATATAGAAGCGTTAGCATTAGTCTGTTGGAACTGTAGGAAGGAGGGTCACCGCTATCAGGACTGTATTGCCAAAAGAAAAGTGTTTTGTTATGGTTGTGGAGTGGCAAATACCTACAAGCCATCATGTCAGCGATGCTCAAAAAACGCGAAAGCGAGCACCCAAGGCAGTCGACCGCCTCAGATCGCTCACCATTCTCGGTCGACAAACACGGAGTTGTAGACCAGTATCATAATAAAATAAACTCAACTATTGTTGAAAATATACCGGACGTACCACATTTTGAGACTATGCCTGACATTACGTCATGCTGGCCTCACCGAATTCAGATTTTAAAAGAATCCGCCAACTTTCCAACGTATCTTCATCCTGGTAAACGTTCGCGCAACACAGCTAGACTTAAATCTTTTTGGCATGCAGCGAAAGTTATCTCGGCTATTGGCAAAAATGCTAAGGACCAACGTCCGTATGCAGATATTAAAATATTAGGTCGAGTTGTTTCAGGCTTATTAGATACAGGAGCATCAATGAGCTGTATTAGTGGACAATTGGCCCAGGAAGTTATACGTAGCAAGATAGGACTCAAAAAGATTCTTGGCAACGCTTGCACTGCGGACGGCAGTAGTCAAACAATTTTGGGACGAGTGACATTACCAATTGAATACAATGATAAGAAAAAGAACATTGTATTCCATATAATACCTTCTCTTAGTCAAGACTTATACTTGGGCATAGACTTTTGGAACAGTTTTGGGTTACTTCCATCTAATTTGCAATTGGCAGAAGTAGATAGGGGTACACACAATTTGACTTTGGCTCAGCAATCGGAATTGCAGAATGTTATAGCGCAGTTTCCATCGTTTGCCGTAGCTGGTTTAGGTAAAACACATTTAGTATCTCACTCTATAGATGTGGGCAACGCCAAGGCAATAAAGCAAAGACATTTTCCAGTATCGCCAGCGGTTGAAAAACTTTTATATGCTGAGGTCGATCGATTGTTGAAGCTAAATGTCATTGAGGAGTCAGACAGTGCCTGGTCCTCGCCTGTGGTGTTGGTCCAAAAGCCTGGCAAAGTGCGGCTCTGCTTAGACAGTAGAAAGGTGAATGCAGTTACGCAAAAGGATGCATATCCTTTACCACAAATTGATGGCATACTAAGCAGGCTACCAAAGGCAATGTTCATAACGAGTTTGGATTTAAAAGATGCTTTTTGGCAAATCCCACTCGATACCGCATCTCGCGACAAAACCGCTTTTACCATACCAGGTAGACCTTTATATCATTTTAAGGTCATGCCATTCGGGCTCTGCAATGCTCCTCAAACCATGTCCCGCTTGATGGACAAGGTAATACCAGCGGCTCTGAGGAATGAGGTGTTTATATATCTGGATGATTTATTAGTGGTTTCAGATAGTTTTCAGGCGCATATGCATGTTTTGCGCAAAGTAGCTTCTTGCATACAGGCAGCCGGCTTGACAATAAATTGCGAAAAAAGCAATTTCTGTATGCGTAGCGTAAAATACTTAGGCCACATAATCGGAGAGGGAGTAATACGCACAGACCCTAGCAAAGTGTCAGCGATTGTAGATTTTCCTTTACCTCAGAATTTAAGGGCGTTAAGGCGTTTCCTTGGTATGGCCGGATGGTATAGAAAGTTTATAAACAACTTTGCTGGAGTCACTGCTCCACTAACAGATTTGCTGAAGCAAAAGCGTAAATTTACTATGTCTGTCGAAGGAGAAAAAGCGTTTGAAACTTTAAAATCAATGCTTAGTTCTGCTCCACTTTTGATCAGTCCCGATTTTTCCAAACCTTTTTACTTACATTGCGATGCAAGCAAGACAGGAGTAGGTGGGGTTCTTGTACAAAAGTCAGAAGCAGGAGACGAAATGCCGATTGCATTCGTATCTAAGAAATTAAACAAGGCCCAAAGAAATTATTCTGTCACCGAGCAGGAATGTTTGGCAGCCATCGTATGTATCAAACGATTTCGTCCGTATGTTGAAGGGCATGAATTTACAGTCATTACCGATCATGCCTCTTTAAAATGGCTTATGTCGCAAACCGATTTACATTCCCGTTTAGCGCGTTGGTCGTTAAAACTGCAGGGTTTTCGATTTAATATTGAGCATCGAAAAGGCAAATTAAATATTGTGCCAGATGCGCTGTCACGCGTAAACGAGGACGAATTAGCAGCAATTGACTATAATAAGGGCCTAATTGTAAATTTGGACTCAGAACATTTTAAGTCAGCTGATTATCTGGATATGGTCGAGTCAGTTAAAGCCAACAATGACCAGTTTCCGGACTTGAAGGTGGTTGACAATATGCTGTATAGGCGCACCGTGCATACAACGGGTGATCAGCTACACGACAATTATGCTTGGAAATTGTGGATACCTAAGAACTTGGTCGAGGAAGTACTCCGCAATGCCCATGACAATCCGTTAGCATCACATGGCGGGATCCATAAAACGTTGGAACGAGTCCGGCGTTACTATTTTTGGCCTGGTCTTGTTGATGATGTCAAGACGTACGTAAATGCTTGCGAAACTTGCAAGATGACAAAAGCACCGAATTTTCCGATGCGACCACCTTTGGGCAAACCTGCGGAGTCTGAGAGATTTTTCCAACGTTTATACGTTGACTTTTTAGGTCCATATCCTCGGTCACGCAGCGGAAATATTGCCATCTTCATTGTTTTAGATCATTACTCTAAATTTGTTTTTCTGAAGGCAGTAAGGAAATTGAATGCAGAAACGGTTGTTAAGTACATGCAGCAAGAATTGTTTCATACATTTGGGGTGCCCGAAACTATAGTATCGGATAATGGTTCCCAGTTTAAATCTGAAGCATTTCAAAAATTCTTGCGGGAAAACAAAATTTTCCATTCACTTACAGCGGTGCATTCGCCTCAGGCAAATGCTTCTGAGCGCGTGAATCGCTCAGTTATAGCAGCCATCCGTTCGTATATTCGTCCAGATCAAAAAGACTGGGATGAAAGTTTGAGCAGTATCTGCTGCGCTTTACGGTCTGCTGTCCACTCTGGCCTCGGCACAACACCTTATTACATGGTCTTTGGTCAGCATATGATTACTTCAGGTTCAACGTACAAGTTGCTTAAAACGTTGCGCCTTATTGAGGATAGAGCGGTTGTTTTCTCAAGAGAGGATTCGCTCGATATTGTGCGCAGTAAGGCGCTTGAGACAATGAAGAAACAGCAGCAGAAGAACGAAAAAATCTATAATTTGCGGTCGCGTGAGGTTTCTTATTCAGTTGGACAAGAAATCTTCCTTAGAAATTTTAAACAGAGTAATTTTCCAGCCGGATACAATGCAAAGTTAGGACCAGCTTTTGTGAAAGCGAGAGTTCGACGTAAACTTGGAAATTCTTATTACGAGGTCGAAAATTTGCAAGGGAAAATACTGGGTCGTTATCATGCGAAAGACTTGCGTCAGTAAGAATTTGTTTTCTTGCAGCGTCTGGTGTTTTCAATCTTGCGTTTGCTTTGAAACCCAAGATTGAATTTAGCAGGGGGGAATTTGTAACGACGCTGGCGGCGAATATCGTAAATTAAATTGCATTCCCTTAGTCAAGCAGTTCATTGGCTATTTATGTTTACGCACTGCTTGTTTAGTTACGGTTTGAATTGGCGATTCGTCTTAGCGCCAACTGCCTATGATCGCATTTTTTATTATTCTTGCCTTAGCAGACGAAACAAACAAATTTTCCATAATTGTTTTTATATATGTACAAAAAAAAATTATTTTCTGCAGCCGCACGGCTATCGGCCACCTATGGGTTATTTTCAGTATTGCTCAGTGGCAATATTTGCTAGTTGTCAGTGGCCCTTTCTTCAACCTTGACCTGTCAAAGGGAGATTGTCAGAAGAGGGGGTGAAGCAATTTCCGCAAAGAAAAGTTTTCTTGCGTAGCCTCGGCATCCGGATACTTTCTTTTCGCTTGAAGATCGCATGGGAGCAGGTTGTGCCCAATATACTCTGGCTGGCAAATATATGGTCATACATATAGTATAACCTATAGTCCGTTTCAAATTCGGCTGGGCCAAAGCGTTAAGCCTGCTGCAACAAATTTGGAGAATTTGCAGTAATCTTTCACTTCAATTGTGTTAGCAAAAGGAATTCTGCCTGGTGCCACTTCCGGATATCGGGTAAATTTTACTTTTTCCGTTTATTCGCATATAAAATGCAAAAGCTAATGCTATTTCTTCATTGTACATTGTTTTCGTGCAGAATTGGCACTTAATAAAAAGTCCAATCCCCATAAAGGGCATTAACCTTTGCTTATCGCTTTGATGGGCACTTGCTAGAGCGACGACTAGGAAAAGGGAAGTGCACGGGAGAAGGAGGCGTGCTAGAAACGAGATCGGCGCTTCGCTCAGGCCACTGGAACGGCGAAAAGAATCACCGCCTCAGTTGCGTGGATCATATCCGATATGACGGTCGTCGGCTTAAGCTAGGGCACCTGTTTTTTTTGTTGCGTTTCCGTGCACCGAAAAGGTGGCGAAGCCCCAGGTGGCTTTAGTGAAGAGGGCCTGCGTAAAAAAAAAAAAAAAAATTATAAAAACTATATATATGTAAAACTATACACAAATGTGGGCCCTGCAAAAACAACAAAAAAGTGCAACCGAGAGAACTAGGCATTTATTTTTTTTCTATTCTTTCGTCTTATATTCTTTTTTTTTGGGTCGTATACGGCCTTATACTTAAATTGATCTATATCCGATGTGAGCAAAGCAGCACGGCCGGGTGTGTAGAGAGGGAAAAAAAAGAAATAAGTGAAAACCAAAGAGAAAAAAAAAGAAAAGAGAAGGCAACAAAAAAAAAAAAGGCAAAACAACAAATAAAAACCCCTTTGACTATACGTTTCGAAATAAAATTTTATTAAGCATGGCGACAAGTGAAGGTATGAAAAGTGCATGTTTTTAAAACCAAAATTTCAACATAAAATTTTACAAACAAATTAAAAATCATAATTAATGTGCATGTAAGCAGCAACGAGCCTATGCAGAGCGCCTCAACGGAAAGATCTTTCGACGTTGGACGACAACTGTAAGTAGAACCGTTTGAATTTTATTTACTTTCATGCAGAAGAGCACGCGTACAAAAACAAAAAAAAAAATAAATAAAACACCTGTTCATATGCGTCATATGTCTGCCTGCTGGCCATGTAAAGTCTAATTTCCGCATTATTATTATTTTTTTTTAAATCACCGTAATAACGTTATACTTGATTGCGGTCATTACTTACTTAAATTTATGGCCAATCTTTACAAAAAAAAAAAAAGCGATGCAAGAATTTATAACACTTTAAATATCAACACTTTCTCTTACATCAAATTTTTTTCCTATTATATTACGATCCATTTCAATTATTAACCATCTCTTACAGCCAAGCCGTTGCTTTACTCACCTTGCTCAATTTATATTTACACTAGTATTTTAAGGCAGTCATATGTTTACCTATTCTGCTACTGGCTACGAATCCAGTGATAATTAGCTTTAGATTTCTATTATCGGTTAATGTACGGTCACTTTTTTTTGGAATTCCTTGAAAATTATGATTTTAGTTTTTAATAAAAAGTTTATAATGTTCGCTTAAATTCCGCCTAACATTGATTTCCGCTAGCCACAGCATGTAGAGGTTCAAAGGGGTCATTTGCATAATTGTTTTTGGATATAAATGACCAAGGATGGGTGGGCCAATACTTCCTCAACACCATCAGGGGAATACCAGAGGTGTGTTCACTTGTGTTACGTGGTCTGCCAACCCGCGATCCTTTTGTTAGTCATATTCATGTATATCTTTACCGGTTTTTTTTTGGCTTCCCCACAGCACGCTTTAACTTTAAATAATAAGCTTAATGAAAGGCCGTATGATTGGAGAGACCTCGAACACCACCCACTAGCCGACGAGCCCGAGCCGGAACATATAGCGTGCGCTCTCCAACATACACACACCATCTCGCCTACTCTACTGGGATATGTCCTATACCCGTTACACATTTTATTTGTTTGCTTTTGTTGTTGTTGGTATTGTTGTTGTTATTGTTTTGTCCTCGTTTCCATTTTGCATTGTAAAAACTTTCTGTGAGTTAAAAACTAAATAGAAAAAAAAAATAGAATAGGAATTCTGTTTGTCGAGATTTATTTCATTTCATTTAGAACTTTTTTTCTGAATTTTATTTGGCAACCAGCGGTCTATAATACGAGGATATATTGCCCCTGCCGCCATGGCCGTCCCGCTCGCACAGGCAACACAGTTACCAAATTCAATTTAGTTTATTTTATTTATTTTTGTTGCTCCTGTTGATGTTGTTGTTGCTGAGTTCTGGTGGTGATGTTCCTCGCAGGCGTTTTTAATAATAAAAATTCTAATTAAATTTTTTATTTACGCTCGCTTTTAAGTTATTTACTTCCATTTTCATCATCGCACAATATACATACTATATATATATAAATCTGTATATATAAATCTGTGGTTCAATTCCCTGCATTTGAATGGTGATGGGCACGGGTTTCTCTCCAATTCCTCAAACACGTGCGCGACTTGGGCGCAAATTACGTCCGCTTCTTCGTAGACAATTTTTCACAGGCTGGCTGATACGAGTGCCACAGAAGAAGAGAGTGTTCCTTTCAGTCTGTGGGCTATGTCAACAGTAAATATTTACTTTTCCACCTCGCACCGCTCTCCCATGCACTGATGCCGTCACATTTCCATAAAACAATCAACCGTCAAAAATATAAACATCGGTTGGCGTGTGTGGGCGGGCGGCTCCGAATTCATAGACTTTGTCTGTTCATTGTGTGTCACAGGACCACCGACATTGATTTGCATGCCATTAGCAGTCGGCCGCGAATGGAATTCAATTGAAATGTCGTCAGCTAAAAATACACCACGGCTCTGTATTGTTGCCGGCCTGTTTGCTTTGCTTGCCTCCCTCCCGTCTGCGCAATCAGTCTGTAAAACGGAAGCGTGCCGCGCTCTCCGAACAAGATGGAGCTGCCACTAAAAATATCGCATGTCAATGGCAGGGTCAGGGGCCGTGTGAAAGGCAACGGCGGTAGGTCGACCAACCAAGTGATATATGCAACAAAATACTGTGTGTGAGGGGGGTGGGGGAGCATCAGCTAATTAGCTGCAGTACATGATGCGTCTGCTGTTTTCCCCACGCACCATTGTGCATGCGAGTGTGTGGGAAATTCGATTCCGCTGTCGTCAATATTTGCCCTCAGGCAGCCATGCCTCATAAACAGCAGCCGCTTGCATGCTAATTAGAGGCACTGTGATTTTCCCATAGCCAGGAAATGCCCATCTATGATTGTCTATAGGCTCGATATTTTACTATTCGTTGCTGCATGAATAAACAATGAATCCAGAGTGGGACAAGCAGCTGCCACGCCCCCACATCAGGTGCAGTCATCTTAAGGATGCGCTCTGTTGCCAATTCCCGAATCTTCAATTGCTGTTGTGCATTTTCGTTTGTTTTCTGCTTCCAGTCGAGTTTTGGGCCAATATGCAAATGGATGCCGAGATGCGAAAAAAAAAAATCAAAATACCTAACAGCAGAAGGACCCAACAAGCAAGGCGGCAAACAAGTGTAACTAAGCTTTAATAGCCATAGTCCTACGGCCACGTTTCACCTCCCGTTGTTGCCACAGCCATGGCAACTGTTCGGGTGTGTACGTGTGTGTGTTGGAAGCACCTCTGCTCTCAGTCGTTGTGGTTACGGCCAACTGTTGTGGCAGATACTGGCAAGTACAGATCCCAACAAAATTATTAATATGACTTTGGGTAACAATGCCGGTGAGGGCCAAGAAGGCAGCACACAGGCATTTGTGCTCTGCATGTTGTTGCAGGTTGGAAACAAAGCTCCTTCCCTGATTTCTTACTGCACCCACTCTGACTGTAGTGGTAAATAGAGACGAGTGTCTGGCTGTGATCTTAATTGGTATTAAAGAGTCCTTAAACGCTCAAAAGTACTCAAAAATATTTTATTCAACAACCAGAGCTCTTTCTTTATTTCTTTTTTTTTGAAATTCTAAATTCTGTAAATTTCTGTATTTAGATATAATTAATCTTTAATTAATAATAAAGAATAAGAATAAATACTTACATGATTTGGCACCATTCCCAGCGAATGCCAGCCAGAACAACAACAATCGATACGTTCAGTAAATAATGTCTGTTTTCAGAACTGAAAAGAATCCAAAATTATATGCTGTAGACTATTTGAAGAAGATTCACTACAATTTTTAGTATTCCCCTGACCTCTGCTTTCTCCTCGTCACTAGAATTTTCCCTTTTTGAACTAATAGTTTTTATAGATTTATCGAATACTGAATAAAAGTAGAAGCAGACTCTGTATCTAAAGATAAATGGCTGCTCGGAATCAAAGTAACTACATTTGGTATTTATTTATTTATTTATTTATTTATTTATTTATTTATTTATTTATTTATTTATTTACTATTTATCTAGGAATGAATAAAAGTATAACAGTATCTGTTTTTAAAGGCAAGGGCAAGGTCGGAATCAGAACTACATGTGATATTTATTCATTTATTATTTACTATCCTTTGGTAATTACTTTCTAGAGTAACAAGTAGAGGTACCGATTATGTCTAGCATCAAGATATGACAGGATTGCTAAAAAGCAAAACCATTCTACCTCTACTCAGAATGTAAAGAAGACTAGCTGAGAGCTAGTTCGGTATTGTATCTAAGGAAAGGAAATGTAAAAATTAAACAAAACATCAATTTTAGTTATAAAGCAGATATTATGGGTAAATCAATGATTTTGATTTGTAATGCTTTTTCCTCTTGCGTACACATCGTACATACTAGTATATTCGATGAGTTTCACGTGTGTGTCTCCGGCATTTCTTGCCAAATTATTGTACGACGGTGTGCGCTGTTTTAATTGCCTTAGCCAGGAGTAGACGGAGCAGAAAGAAGGGACAGCACACGAAAGAAGAAACATTATCTCAACTAGCATTCAGCATTCAGTGTTGAGTGCTGGCAATGTATCTGGGGGATGCATTTCGCTCGCCGCAACCGACCCGGTCACAACATTTGCTGCACATTATTTAGTTGTTAGGGCGGCAGCATCTTTGTCCTGTGGGTGTGCGGCTGCGTGCGGCTGCGTGGATGTCTGTTTGTGTTTGTGTTTGTGTTTGTGACTGTGTGTGCAACGATTGTGTTATCTGCTTGTGGTTTCGGATTACGGCTGCACAAGCAAACATCCAAGCATCCAAGCATCCTAGAGCACAGATACACAGGTATACGGCCGTAAATGCCTTGTACCGCACCTTGGTAAACTTGTTTAGCATTCGGCTGCTCTAAGCATTCATAGTCCTCACAGCCTTCCCTCGCCAGTTGCGTAGAGCAGTCGAACCACAAAGCTGAGTTGCACTTCACTTGCTACGCACTGTGCGGCGAATTTAGCAATTTTTTCTAGAATTTTATGCTCCCGCCCTCAACAAGTTTATCGCAAAACTCTGACTCTAATTTACATAACCACGCAAATTAGTTTTGCGTCTGCTGCAGTTTTTATCAGCAACAACAACACACTTTCCTAGCACTTGTAGTGTGGCAACTTTGTCAAGCGCTTGCAAGGCTGCTGGGCACCGGTAATGGTGCGTTAGTGGGGAGCGAACGGGGAGAGCGGGGGTAGTCAGCTAGAGATTCACCCTCTCTACATGCAACTTAAATTTAGTTGCCAAAGTTATTTAAACTTTTTTTTTATGTATTTTGGTAACCGCGATTTTTATTTTCTACCTTATTTTGCACTTCTCTACAAAAATGAATTTAGCAAACTTTTGGTCGCTTCTACTCCACTCTGCCCTCCACATATATGTATACTCGTATATATACATACACTGATAAAAAAGTTGCATAGTACGGATGAATATTTTCATATTAAATTTAATGTTCACCTATTTCATATTCAAATCAAATATGAATATCGTAAATTTTACCAAAACCATAATCCATTAGTGATTTTAATATGAATAATATTCAAAACAAAATGTAAAATTTCGTTATTAAGGTGTGTCATATTCAATTTAATGTTGAACCATATTAAATAATAATATGCACCCACTTGTGTGGTATAAATACAAAGTGTAACTGGTTGACATACAGATGTGGTCGTTAGGTATGTGTCAAGTACTATAAGTGTTATTCAATCCGCTGCATCTCACTTGATACACACTATATCCGTACTAAAAAGCATAAAACAACATTAAAAAATATTTAATTCAAAAGAACTTTAACATTACTTTCTGCTAAAAATGGTGGTTCTTTAGAAAAAAATATATATAAAAATAAAATAAAACAAATAACTAATAAATAAAATGGAAAGTCAATATTGAAGAGTTTAAAAAAACTGTAACGTAGACCACAAAATGGTAAAAATATTTTATAATTATAAAAAATAAACCTTTGGCGTGAATCAAACCCACATCTCCACATCATCACTTCTGATTTAATATCGTCACACTTTAAATTTAAATTTTTAAATATAACATTTTTAAATGTTTTACTAAAACATACGATGGTGCAAAATAGATGGTAAAAATAGTTAAATCTACGTGTAAATTTTTATCAGTGTATATACATTTATAGTATAAATATATATATGTATTTGTAAACACAAACTCACCCACATACGCAGACTGCAGAGTGTTCCCACAGCCCCAGCTCCAGGTGCCATCTCCACGCTCTATCTTCCTCTCTGGCCACAACTCCAATGCTGTCTAGTAGTTAAGACAACAATTCATTTAACATTGAAGCGCTGGTTATTCCACATTTTTGTTTTTTGTTCTATTTTAACAAAGTTTTGCTAATGGCTCGTCCGGCCATGTGGCCATCACCATTGTTGTGATGTTGCCGAAGTTTTATGTGGGTTTATTAAAGGCTTCCCGGCTGTACAACTGTTGGTTTGATTGGCATTCGCACACTGCACAGTGGTACAAATTTTGAAGCCAGTCAATCGAAAGCAACCTTTAGCTTAAGCAGTTATTAGCATACATTTTAATTTCAATTTCATTTGAATGATACATTTAATATAATTAGTTTTCAAAATGAATTCAAGAAACTTGTGTTTGTCTAAATTCGAATCGGATATTTTATTTAGAAATGGACCTGATAAACTCCCAGTACTAATGAGTAATACCAGTGATATGCGCTCGGTGGAAAGTTCAAACCCATCATAGGCTTAATTATTTACATAATGAGTTCTAATTCTTTACAATTATCTGGGGAAATCTTGTGGCCAATGACGTGACTGAATAATTGATGCACAAATGCTCTGATTTAAACACTGATTCCTGATTTAAAAAACAGTGGCAAAAGAAATTTTTTGCTTCGAATATTTGTGCTTAACTTTAAATTAATTGATCGATTTAAATATCTTTTTCAACAACCGATTAGAACTTTAGATATAGACGTGAAAGAAGAACGGCATACCTCTACTTCGTGTTATACTTGTAAAACTTCTTGCGTTTGTATCGATATTTTTACCACTGTGCTTTACTGTTTTTACAGAAAAGTTTACATTGGGAATAAGGCGAGGCGAGACGTGCGAGCGCGATCCTGTTGGCCATGTTCAAGATTCGCTTGCCGGCAAGGCTTCTGTTTTGGACATTGCAGCTAATTGGATTTTTTCAGCTTATTTTTTTATACAAATTATAAATAAATACATAGCAAAGAAAAAAACCAAATGCGGGCGGATAAGTTTATTTGAAACTACAGTGCTGCTACGTTTATCTGTTTGTCGGCTTCTCGGTCAAGTAATTAATTGTGGCAAGCTCCTTTGCGGAGCCATTCACAGAAAGTGAGATCTGCCTGATAGAGCCAAATGGGGCATCCCCTTTTATGAAAGGTCGCTGTGGCAAAGGTGACACTGACATGTGTGGCAGCCAACATTAAAATGGTTGAAAAAAGCATTCGCGGTGTTCCTTCATACCTCCAGTCGTTTTCTAATCCTTAAGCATAGAAAACTTTGCCAACTTGAACTACATAGAAAAAAGCTTCCTGCAATTTCGCAGCAAGTTGACTAAAGCGGAAAAAATCAAGCGGCGGCGGAAGTTATTTTTGGAACGTGCACCGAGCTCAGTTGCATTATCTGACGCTGCCGCCTTTGCCGTTGCCGCTGCTGCTGCCGCTGCTGTTGCTGTGGCTGTTGCAGAGGCAGCAAAAATGTTGTTGCAAATTGAAAGAAAAGTCGACAACACAACAAGCGCCGCCATCGGTGCCTGCGGTGGGGGTTGGGCTCACCATTTTTTTCTTTCTCTTTTTTGGGCACAGCTTTCTAAGCGATTTTCTGCGATTTCCCCTCAACTTTTTGCTGCATGTGTGTGTGTGTGTGTCTGTGTATGTGTGTGTGTGTGTCTGTGTATGTGTGTGTGTGTGCTTTGTGCCAGCTGTCATCCCATTGCCCCGCACATGCCTTGCACTTAAAGTTGTCTATTTGCTGGTTGTTCTTGTTCTGCTGCTGCTGCTGCTGCTGCTGCTGTTGTCTCTGTTTGTGTGCCAAGAGTTGCATTGAAAATGAAAATGTTCGCACAGTTTTCCGCACAGTTGCATTTTCACTATGCACAGCTCTCGGTCGAGCACAGTTACTTGATATCGTTTTTACTTCACTTTTTTCCTTTGCTGTCTGTTTAGTTTTGATTTCTTCTCCTTTTGTGTTGCCCCATGCGTGTCGTTTCTCCCATTCTTTCCCCCCACAAATACACTGTAAAAAAGTGCAAGGAATGTTAGATATTTTTCTAACCTACACACGTTTTAAAACCATATCTCTGTTCGACGATAATAGTATTTCATGATTTGCATTGGATTTAAAAATTATATATTTTCCCGTTTCACATTAGGCTCATTTCCAGAAAATTTCTTCAACAACTACAGAAGATTTAATAATACAAAGTGCCTATTAGGACAAGTATTCACTATACATTTAAGCGTTTCTCCCATTTCTTGCTTTCTTTCAAAGCTAAATAAGTGTACTCGTAGTAACAAGAATCGTTCATCTACAATAGTCCAAAGTGTTTTTATTGAGATTTATAGTAGGTTTAAAATTATTTAATGTTTCAATATGCCTCTGACTGACAAAAAATGAATGATAAACTTCTAAATTTACAGGGATTCGGTTTAATATTTTGCAGTGCATTCTGTGCCGTTTCTTGGGCATTCACGTATTCAGTCGTGTGCTTTCTGCTTTCAATTCTAAATAAATATAATTTTTTTCGGCTCATGCAGCATTCGAATGCTTGAAGACAAAAAATACAAGTTAAAAGTCGAGATTGTGAAGTGCGCGTATGACTCCTGGGCGTGAACTCTTCTCTGACAGCACACATGCATATGAAGGCTATCAATTTGTAATGTGCATTCCAATTGCTCCATATAGGGCAGTGGATCGCTTCAATAGCGTCAATATGTTTATGAGTATGCATGGGTGTCTAAGTAGGGCATGCCATTAAGCCATTTGCTGAATAAAGTCAAAATAATGATGACAAATAAGCAAGTAAATAGATATACGTGTATGGGATTAGCAAGCAAATGAGCTATTTTTTTTTAACTAATGCCACTCCCAATGCTCTCTATTACTTAGTTTGCCACACAAACTCACACTCGCACACCCATTCATACAATCACGTTAAGTCGCTTGCAATTAGCACACAAGCATGAAGCTGCATAAATCAGACGACTGTTGCAAGGAGAGCAAGGAGCCAAAAGGACTGTCGGTTTGATCCGGCGAAAACCAAACTCGAATTGAATGTGCGCCACTTGCATCAGTGAGCTCGGGCTGTGTCTGCCGCTGCTGCTGCTGCTGCTGCCACGCCCATTTAATCCCTGCATTTGCCAGTGGCATTCATGCAGCTAATTTGATTTTTTTTTTCCTCCTAGCTGTCGTCGGGCGCAAAAGGAAACTATTTTCATTAGACATTTTGTAAATATGAGCAGCTTACTCTGGATTGCTGTTGCCGCCTAAGCAGCAGCAACAGCAACAACAACAACAGCAGCAGCAGCAGCAAAAACAACGATGCAACAGCAGTAGCTAAGCAACGGAAATGAAAAATCATTGGCCTGACTGCTGCATAGAAATGGATAAGTGGGGAAAGCTGAAGCGGGTGGGCAGGAGCCACACTAAGTGCCAACCCTGACTTGTTCTGATTGCAGCAACGATGACGAGCACAAGAGAGTCTTCGGCCATCTAAAGCCAGACATAAGTTGATTTAATACAAATCTCAAATGTTTCCAAACAACTCTATCATCCAATTGTGTCCAAACGAAATCCTATTCATGTTACCTAATCTGATCCTCTTTTGATATAATCCCCACTTTTTTTTTAATACTTTATCTTTATTTGAGATCTGTCCTAGGTTGGACAATTATTAAAATTTATATTTATAATATACTAATTCAATCTGTACGAATATTTGATCACTGTGAAATCGAGAATAAACATTTAAAAAATTGGGTTACGCACAGTCACTTCAATATGTTTCGAGATCGCTAGAAATCAGTTATATAATGAATTCTATACTTGATTTATATAATATGGATTATTGCACAATTCTCTAAATAAAATATTTCTTCTTTTGATCCTGATACATTTCAACTGCTATTGAATCTATAACTCAGATATTTCTTTTGACCCTAGATGGTTCCCACTATTTCTTGTGCACCCATGAATTAATTAATAAAATGTAAGCTAAATTAATTCAAATTGAAATGCTATGAACTATTTTAGATATCGTAATTAGGAATGCTATTTTTTCTCGGTTATGATAGTTTAGAGTACGTTTTTGAATAGTGTATTGAAAATTGCCATTGCTGATAAGGAAGTGAAGACATAAATTTGTTTGCATTGCACTTACTTCATTTGAATATACTTACACATCTGAACATCAAATCTTATTTATTCGGAAGACTTTGGATATATTTAAAAATTGTGTAGATTATAGGAAACCGCGAAACCCTCGTCATTTCTGACATCAATGTTGAATTGAAAGAACTAAGTTTGTGTAATTATACTTGTACATATACATATATGAAAAATAATAATGTCTGGAATATCTAGACGTGGACTGCCATTAGAGGCGATCTCTTACTTATTTTTAATAAATTAGAATCAAATTGTGAACGAATAGTTTATATAAAATTTTATCAATAAAAAAGTAAACCAATAACTAAAGCTAGTCATGTAAAACTACAAGTATGAATGGGGGCTGATAGTACATGTAAACATGTTTAAGCATAATGCTTAGTTACAAAATGTTCAATGTAGTCTTTTAGAATCTCTCGATTAGTCAACATTGGAATATCAGAAACTGTCTAGAAGTCTACCTATTTTGCAGCTATTTATGGAAATTTAACAAAGCAATTAAAACCAAACCTATAAATTAGACACAACTAGGGCAGTAATTTGTGGGATTTTGAAAGTAGAAATATGTTTTATTTTTTAGTTGAACTCCACTTACTGGCTTCTGTCTGGAAACGTAACTTATAACATAGACTCCACTAAGGACGACAAGAGCGTCGTTACAACATTTATTAATTAAAAGGCAATTGACTGCATCTCGATTCAATGGAGATGCAACGTCATTCGTCCTTTGAACTTGTCAATCAACACATAGCAGTATGCCTCGTCATAGTCCGACATGCCATGTCATTGTACTCTGACAGGCCACAATAACAACTACGAATCTAATTACAGTAAATGTTTTGCTCATTTTTATTGCAGCTCTAACGAGTCCCGTGTGTCTACGCGCCGCGCCACTGGTAAGTTTATTATCTATGCCCTGGATGGGCATTGTTGAGAGATACATTTGTGATTACCCACGAGCTACGGTTGCTTATCAGGCCATTCCGCACCTTATTTATGTAGATATAATGTGGCGTGCCTATGGCCAACAGCTTTCACTTTTAATTACGACAGAGCAGTCAAAAAAAAAGGCAACAACAACGAAAATATAAATAAGAAAAAATTAACGAAGCCTCAACCGTACGCGTTAACTCGCACTTGCTCATCCCCAATTTCATAATTAAATGAAAATTTTCGTAATTTCTCGAGCGTGAATTCTTTCAAGCCGGCTGAGTTTTTTGCACCAAGATTTGATGCGTCGTGTGTGGGAACTTTTCTGAGAATTTGCACGTGTTTTGCATTTGAAGCTGCGACTTTGGAGCGCCGTACTCGTGCTCGTAAAATCCCTTCCTCCATTCTCGTAAATATTCATTACATTTGTGTTGTTTTTTCTGCTTGGCGAGAATTGTTGTGGCAAAGTCGCGTTGCCAGGGACATTCAGACTCTGATGCCAGAACATATTTGCATAAAGTTCCAAAAGTTGGCAGAGGTAATGAAATTTTCTTTCTGCTGCGCAATTGCCGTGTTTATTTTTTAAACGTTCCCAGTTACTGTTGTATTCCTAATTAGTCTGAGTGGGCTGACAATCGACCTTGAGGCATATCATCGCCCAGACTGATTACTCGTACGTAGCTGCCGCACTCATTTTCAGATTCAATAAAAGTTCGCTTCATGCAGCGAGCCAGAGTAATGGACGAAATTCCTGCCTGTGAATGCCGCAGCTGTTCGGTTATGGCTATGTGGCAAAGGAACACAGGACATGGCAGCCACTATTGGCTCGAGACGGCAACGCAAATTTTGAGCTTAGCGCCCTCAACAACGTTGTACGAGCGTGCCTTTGTGAAACAAATGACGAGCCTGTCGGGCGCTTTCACTCGATCCGGATGAAATCTCGTAGAAATGGCGCATTATAGACACTTGCTGTCTGGTCTCTCAGATTTCAGCGTTGGGTCGTGCCGCATAAAACAGATGGTGGCAGAAAGTAGTTGCAGATAGAATGGGCTCGCGCTCATCAATGATATTAAACGAGCTTAATCCTTTTACATGCTCAGCGCGCTTCACTTCATTTACTGCGTGGTATTTGCGGGCAGTGGGAACGGCTCGGGGTTATGGCCAGAGCATGCACTTCCCATCACTTTGCTTCCCAAACTGCTTTGTTCCACTTGCAATGGCGCCATGGCGAAGCAACAAAACAGCTGCCAAACACATACAAGCATACATACAGAAGCACGTGTGGGTGTGTGTGTGTGTGTCTGTATTCATGTATGAGCCGCAGCCACTCATAACTTTGTCGATTGCGCCACCATCACTGACGCCTTCGCCTTTGGCTTTGCCAGTGCCAGTGCCCGTGCCCGTGCCTTCGCCCTTACCTCGTGCCATCAGCCTTTGGTGACGCGAATGCGCTTGAAAAACTTTGTACAACTTTAAGCCGCTTACAAGCTTTGCGCTCTTAACGCGCCAGCACTGCCTCCCAACCCTGCCTCCCAACCCGACTTGAGCTTGGCAATCCCAAGGCTGGCCTACGACTTTGTTGTACTCGTATATTGCCAGCACGTTCACCGGACATCTCAGATGACAGGATGTGGATGCGGATGCGGATGCAGGAGCAAAAACTGCAGAGGTTTTATATTCCATTGATTTTTTTGACACTTCGGTTTTATTTTTTGCATTAATGTTATATAATTGTGAGCACGGTGGAGCGGCAAAAGGGGGATAAATGGCAATGAAAGAGCTCAGTCCTTAAAAGAAACATATTTCAATTTGTCAGCACTGCTACCAGATTCTATCTACAAACGAGGAAATTTTAATTACTAGCACATTCCTTTATGTTCAAATTTGTTGATAAAGTTCGCCTAATTAGTTTAAAAATGATCGTCATTTCGTAAAAAAATATTTAGTATAGGAGAGAAGGCAAAACCTTATCGTTGTGAGGCAGTAGGTAGAAAATTAATTGAATACATGAGTGAGAATAAATATACATACATATATAAAAATATTTATCTTGAAGGGGAGGTAAAAATGGGGATGCTATAGTCTTTAAAGGTGTTTATCATTTTATAGTAATTAAGTTAGTTAGTTAAGTTACGATAATATTTAGGAGACTAAGTATGACTTGATCGCGATTCTAGAGTTTTTCACTGCTCTTGGAATAAAGTAATGGCAAAAGTAAAATAAATAAAGATTGACTCTCATGAAAGTTGCAACTAATAGTTAATTATATTATTAGAATATGTGTTGGAATAGTTGTTTTTTTAAATATCGTCCTCTCATCTAATTTATTGCTTAAAACCAAAACAATGTGTGTGAGCAACTTTAAAGTGGTATTTATTAATGTGGCGAACACAGCACTTTGTAGTTGGACAAGTGGTGCCTGACAACAAATAACAAACAACAACTAGGTTGCAGCGGCAGGAGTGTGAAGGATATTTGGGAACCTTTGCGATGTTTGTGTGCGGTCGAAAGAAAATTCTACACATAGCGCGCATTGTTCAGCAACCTTTTTTCCTCTTTGATTTATTGGCATCCTCAGGCCAACGCCTTAAATATTTTGCTGGGGTCGTCGTAAGCTGCCCAACAGCACCACCCACAACCACCTCCGCCCTTCAACCACCCACACACAAAGGCTGTGTACGTGCGGCTGGAGGCCGTTGGTGCCTGGACACAAGCCTTTCAAATCACGCTTATTGAATATAATTTTTTTCCTATCATTTTTTTTATTTTTCATTTTTTGCACTAATAGCCTCACCCCTTATGGGTCCTTGAGAAGCTGGACTTAGCGCTGTGTGGGAAATAAAATAAAAAGCTAGAATACTTTTCTGCGTAACTGCATTACCTTTTGCCTAATGCCGTTGCCAGTCTCCAAACTAAATGGGCAGAGCACTTGGTGCTGTCAAAAGAAATATTTGAAATCATGTTGTGTGCACGCAAGCGGTCTGCCAACAGCCAGCTCCTTTTATATGGGCCGAGCTTGTTTTCGTGCTAGTCGTCGTTGCCGTTGCCGTTGTTGTTGTTGTTGTTCTTGCTCTCGCCGTTGCCCCGTCAATAAATCCCGTTGTGGCTCATATATAATAATATTGTTGTTTGTTTGGCACCCAGCAATGGCAACCCTTTTAAAGGCTTGCTGCCGAACAGTATGACGGGCTGGAAGGCTCGGCTTGGCTCCGCCTCCTGCCTCCTGCCTGGCAGATGTGTTTTATTAAACATTTTATGATAAGCAGCACACAAACTCGCATACAACTTTCATGTACACGTATGTATGTATGCGTGTGTGAGTGTGGATTTTTGGAAAGGTTGCGCTTTTGTTGTGGTGTCGATGCCTCGAACTCTGCATTGATTTTTCTCATATTCCCCCATTCTAGTCCTTTTGTGCATAAGCGACAATTTATTTTATGTTTTCGACCATTCTTTTGCATCCTCGCTCGTGATGGGTCCGAGCGCTTTTGAAGATAGTGGCAGAAACTCGATTCAGGTCGGGCCGCGGCCGGCTGTCTTTGAACTCGCTGAAATATGAGCTCTACTTACGAGCACTTAGTTACTTAAGGTTTAATAATGGGCAGTGTCAGCTTAGTGGGCGACGATAAAGCTGCTTGCTGTAAGCCCTGACAGGACAAAATTCTGTGGGTTCGAGAGTTGTTGTTTCTACTAGGTGGGTGCAGTTTTGTGGCTTTCCAGCTGCTGGGTGGGCAAAACTTTAAACACTTAATATGTCATCAGCATTGCGAGCAAATTCAGGCAACTTGTATGTTGCAGTTGCAGTTGCAACAGCGTAAACTATAAAAGCAACAAAAACAGCAACAGGTGCAACTCAGCACTGGTGGCAAGGCGTGCTTCATGTTTGAGATGGCACCGTGATGAAAAATAAAATTGAATTTTTCTTAAATTTCAGTGCAGATACTTAAGAAATTCTATTGTTTACTGTTTCCAAAAAAATCATTTACTTAAATGTATTTTCTTGACTTAATAGCAATAGGAACTACAAAGCTAAGTGATGGGAAGCGTCATGGGGAAAGGTTTTCGGGATCTGAGAATAATATGCTCAGATAAAGCGTGAGGCCCGTTTATAGATATTTATAAGTCATAAGCTCCCTGAAAACGTTGCTTGCATACCAATAATAATAATACAAAATATATACAATTATAAACATACAATTCGAACAATGAATTAATTATAGTTTCTTCTTAAAATCGATCAGCTGGATAGCTTTTAATATAGGCACTAATTTGGACAAAAGTAGGCAGGGTGGGCAGATGGTTAGACATGGAAATATCACTTCATTTTGTCATGATGATGTCCTGCCATGCCATTTTTGCGGCTTAACGAACACCAGACTAAGCGCAATGCTTTCGTGTTTTGATTTCTTGCAGAGCTTGCCTTGAAAATTTGCATGCCCTGTGCAGATAGATATTCAGCTTTTTCTTCACTCTTACTCTCATCTCTAAGGAGCCTTCTGGCGGGGCTGCCACGTACGCATTGCCAACCTGCAGGCATAGTTTCCTCCCTTTATTTATGGGCTGCGTTCTCTTTTATTTTTCATTTGGCTTTGTTTTCCATGCACTTTAATGCAATAAGCAAATGAGCGAACAAACCAACAGCCAGCCAAAAAAGCCAACCAAAAAAAATAAAAAAGCAAAGCAACAAAATACCTCAAGAAAATGGCAACGATGCACGCACACAGCAGCAGCAGCAGCAACAACGACATCGAGTACAACAACAACAACAAAAACTACAGCAGCAACAGCAGCGGCAGCGGCAGGGAGAGCTTCGACGCTCCCGTTGTTGACGGCGACGTTGAAAAGTCATTAAGTACAAATGACGTTGCTGGCTGCAAAAAGCCAGGCCGAGGCACAACTCGCAGTAATTGCAGCACGTTTGCCGCAGCCTCGTCTGATGTTGACGTTGGCTAGGTGGAGGAAGATGGCGGAAGATGGCGGCAGGTGGCGAGGAGGAGGGGCATGGTGGGCGCCCAACTGAGCGCAGCTAACTGCATATTGAGTAATGCCCAAGTGCATGTGTGCATGTGCATGTGTGTGTGTGTGTGTGTGTGTGTGTGTGCGTGTGGGTCTGTGGGTGTGCGTGTGTGCGCTTGGTTTGCATTATTTATGACAAAGTGAGCCCGATTAATCCGCACTCAATAGCAGTCGTCGCTGTTGAAACGTTGCTGCGGCGCCACAAAATTGTAGCAGCCGCATAGGCGCATGTCGCGCGCCAGCAACGTCTCTCCAAGCACATGTACTATACGTGTATAGTGTATCGGTATGGGTGTGTGTGTGGTGTGTGTGTGTGTATCGTTGCATTTTGCTTTTATTTACTCGTGCGCAATTTAATATAATACTCTCACAGCGTCGCCGTGCCCTTCCGCTCGCGCCACGCTGCGTCTTGCCGCTGCGCTCATTCACTAACGGCATAAATAATCTGTTGCATGTTGCATGCTACATGTGCCTGTGTGTGTCGCCTATGTGCGCCTCTGGCGCACAAGCGGCTGTGGAAGGCTTTCCCGCCACCCTACCTGCCTGCCTTCCTGTGTGCCTGCCTGCCTGTTTGCACTTCCTTTTTGATAAACCAATATAATTAATTTAAATTTAAGTAACATGAGCGATAATTTCTTAATGAAAATTTACTTCGGCTGCAGTCATAATTTTCATTTCCAAAGAATTTAGCCTTAGGTCAGGGGCCTGGCTCACAAAATGAGGGGCAACTGGGGCAAGGAGAAGGAAACAAATCGCCGCTTAATTGTATAAATAACCGCACGAACGGATGCAGGCTTGACATTTGTTGATGGCCAGGCAAATAGTCAGGAAGTGAGGTCCTTGTTCTAGAATTTCATTTGAACATTTAAAAGCTGTTGCGGAAATAACAGGCTTTCGTTATACGGGAAAAACTAACGACCAACAAAATTGTTTTTAAGCTGTTTCAACAACTGATCATCATGAAAGTTTTCCTTCGCCTATTAAATGGTAGTTTAAAATCAAATATCCAGTTCAGTATCTGTTGAAATAATAAGTTATATATACCGACTTCGCTAAATCTCCAACCGTAGTTTAAAGTTGAAGTTTATTAGTACTCGTAAGAATAAACCACTCTTGCCAAAAATGTGCAGCTATTACGATGCACCTTTGAACCATGGCTCCTCTCTGATGGACACAGATAATAATATGTTTACTGGTTTTGAATCCAAGAGCAATTTATTTATTGAAAATATGTCCATATTATCCCATATTTGTTGCATGCAACACAATGGGTTGCGGCATCTGACCATTCAAGAACTAAAAATCTCCACAACAACGTATAGTAGAGAAATGTCAAAATTATTTTCCTAGTACATCCTACCCACCAAATCTATTGGGTACACTTGTCTTGTCCACATGCACCAATCCAACGATATCTGATAAATAAGCTTTGTACAATTTCATTGCTTTACACTTATTCATTTGTTAAAAATTACAAAAGGCTGCCATCGTATTTAATTAATAAATTAATAATGATCGGATTAGGTGGATAAATAAAAGAATGAATAGAAAAAATAATAGAATAAATCTGTAAATAGTGCTATGATATTCAAGTATTGGCAGCTGGGCTGCGTTTGCTTTGGTCGTGGTTTTTTATTGATTTATTCATGTTTTGACATGTGGAATAGCGATTTCAGAGTGCGTGCGTATTGCTGTAATCCGGCTTCTATTCCGGATATGTCGATGTTGCTTTGGGCCATGATCAATATTGGTTATAGACTAACGTTGTGGAGGCCTTCTTTGTTGTCCAGACATAGAGCGAGTTAAGTAGCCAATCGATATTACTTCTTTTTAGTTTCAGCTATGTGGCCGTTGCTCCAAAATTGTTCCGACACTTAAGCCGCTTCTTAGGGCTCACCTACACTTGTGTACATAAATATTGGAATTGTTTCGACTAGAATTTATTCCTCACATTCAATTCTGTATTATATCAGGCACAGCATATAGTTGCTATAAGTAATGCTACTGTTGAAAACTGTAAGCATAATTAGCTTTTTTTGTGTTAGTTTGTTTCACAAATAAGAACAATTTTTGCCTAATTTGAAGGCAGAAAATATTAGACATACGAGAGACATTTAAATCGCGTAAATCCGGCTGTTTTTCTACATCTGGCACTAATGTAGTAAGTCTAATTTTTTCCATTCATAATATTAATAGAATATTAAGTAGACTTGATTGAGAGCTTTAAGAGGGTAGGTGAACAACACGATTTTTTGTTAAGCAAAAGTCAATTGGAAGCCTTTAATTTTGTTGTGTTGGGATCATATATCAGGCCGTGAACAAGCGGTAAGCAGCACAGCGAAGAATGAAATAAAATGGAATAGGCTTAAAGAAAGAGAGAGAGGGCGAGAGGGAGAAAGTAAAAAAGGGTCGATGACAAAGCATGCAAAAAAGGGCAAATCAGCACGCGACATTTTTGGCCGCTGTCGCTTTGGCTAATGAAGGCCGAGAACAAAAGGCGTGCGCGCGTAAAAGTCGGCGAAAGTGACGCCGAAGTGTTAAAGCGCGATAAAAAGATTAAAATTCACACACCCACACATACTCGTACACAAACGTGTAAATACAATCGCGGAAGCCCAAATGGAATGGCGATACTCTGACACAAGCAGTTCAGACCCCTGGCTAGGAGCAGTGGGGAACACGACGAGCTCAGCGTGCGACCCAAACTCCCAAGCCCAGGACTTTCCTCAGCAGCAGCAATTGGCAATACTCGCAGAAAATCGGATCAGATTAGATTTAATGCAGCTACGGCTAATTTTTGGGTGATTTTTCATAGAAACAGAAAAGTGCTGCTTCCTCCGCTGTGGCCCTCTTGGCGCCAGAGCCTGAGAGCTGTCAGCAACAATACGCTAGAAATGACAGCTAAACAAATGACACACACACACGGCCGGAGCGTTGAGGAGGGGGGGGGGGGGGGGGAGGCTAAGGTTGAGGGGAGAGCTGACAGACAAACGTTACAATCTCGCCCACAGATAAACTTGCACAGGAGCGGGCTCATATCATCATCAACATTTCCGCTTCCGGCTGTTTATGCCGAAAGTATGGCGGCGACGCCCTTTCAGTAACTTTCCTGCGTCTTGACTGGCATCTGTTTTCCATCGAAATGCCCTATAGAGCTTAAATTGGGCGCGGGCGTACAAATATATTCGGATATTTGTATACCATGTGCTGAAATACATTTAAGTATACACGTATAGTATAAGGACATATTGCCTTCCGCAGATGGTAATAATGAATGTTCAATATCGGCTGTTGGTGGAACATTTATTTCATTTTCTTGGAATATTTTATTTTATTTTTATTTTAGCATCATTGGTTGTAAAGCGATCCAATATACAACACAATATTTCGATTATGACAATCGAAAATGATTGACCACCCAGTCCAAAGGGGCAGTGTAAAGCCATTTTCATCGAAATAATGATAGATTAGAAGTAACAAGATAGAATGCTACAGTCGAGCCAACCCGGCAGTGAAATACCCTGAACCCAAACAAACTCCGAATTCGATGCTGCAGTGTGTGGGCGTAGTATTCAATTTCCTAATAACTTTTTTTTCACAACTAAACAATTTCTATTAAACTTAAAGTAAAAGTAAAAAATTAGTTATTTTTCACGATTTCAATCAAATTTAAAATAAAAATAGATAATTATTTATTTACGAATTGTGGCAAAAAAAAATTAAGAAATAAGGAGAGTCTACATAACAAGTTTGTTCAGTACAGAATCAGTCGTTCCCACATTAGTTCTTACTAAGAATATACAAATGAACTTTATGCGCTCGGAGTTGTTCCGCACAAACGTAATACATATACCCTTTCTTAAGCACCAACTCCCAACGGTTATAAAGTTCATTTGATGTTAATAATTTTAGTAACCAATTTTGTTTTTTGTTAAGACAAGGTTTATTCGTTATTAAATATTTTAGTTATTTCTAAAGGATTTTTTTCCATGTGTTTCATTTAATTGAATATTTTAAATTTTAAATTGAATTGTTTTAAATTTTTTTTACATCGACAGCTTTATTTGCTGATAAAATAAATAAATAATAAAAAAAGTTTATTTTTTCATGCTTCTTCATGCGAAGATGATTGCGACGTGTACGGCTTTCATTCTATTTAGTTCATAGTGTGAGCATGTATGGACCACATGTTATAGGGGCGTTGGCCCCCCTACAAAAATTGTTGCCATATAAAGTCGACCACACGTTCATTATTAAGAGGCACTATTTCGCCTTAAAATGGATCTGAGTTGGATTTGTTGAAGACTTTTCATTGATCATATGAATAAGTTACTTTCTAAATGCATCGTGCATTATTTAATCAAAATTTTAATTTGTTGCTATGATCCGATATGCCTGAAACTCACTTACTACTTAAGTGTGGGCATGTTTTCATTTTGTTCATTTGTTCGTTTTATTTTCTTTTTCTTCTCTGCGCACATAAATAGGTGGACATATATATTTATTCTAATTACGTCTTAAGCTCCGTCCCTGTGTCACGCTGAGTTTCCGGGCAAGCCGACAAGCTCCTTGGAATTGCGTTTCCCAAGCGACTTCGACTTCGCTTACAAAATTTGCCACATACGGCTCCACTTACATGGCGATGACAAGGCGTATAAATAATTATATACACGCGCAACTCCTTGTTTTTCTTGTTGTCGTTATGCATACTCGCATACTCGTAGACTTATTTTGATATTTAATTTTTATGTTTTTGTTATAAGCAACCCAAAAGGAAATCAGCCAAGCACCCACCCACGCTTCCCCCACCCACTTCACTTATGTACCTTGCATCGATTCGGCACTGCTTTATTTTATTTATATTTTTCTCTCCCGCCTTGACGTTGGCGTTTTATTATGCTTTCCGTTATTGCCTTTTAGTTACTTATTTATGTATGAGCTCACAGCTCGCATACAATTCGCTGAAAATGCTGCAAAGGGAGCAGGTCGCGGGCGGAGTGGGTCCTAGGTGTCCGAAATATTGCAGTTGGACTTCCAAGTCATAACTTCAATGTCGTGAAAACTAATTGAAAACTAAACATGTCACAGGCAATCACATCAGGCCCTAACTGAATCTAGTCTGAACACTCTCTGTATGACGTCACAAGGCACTTACTTGTCCCCCCTGGTTATGGGAATGTGCTCCAGCTTGTTTGTGATTGCCGAACGTATTTGGGGAAATACGGGAGAAAAAATGAGGAAATCTGCCTGACAAGAATAATTCACTATATACTTGTACAATACAGCAAGTATGTGTGTATACACACTCGAATACAGGTGTGCGATGGCAACCAGCTGGAACACTTTCCACCATCCTTCCCACTCTTCTCAGACCGGGGCACATAAAACAACTTTACATTTGAGCGAAATTGTAGCGCTGCGGGCGCCGAAACGGCCTCCTCCGCGCAACGGGAGTCCTCACATGTGGCAACCAAAGGCGCCGATGCACAGTTGGCCAAGTATCGTCAAAACTCCAAGCGTTTGGAAATTGGAAAACTGCCTATTAATTATATATGTATGTATGAATCAATTCATACCCCTTAATCGACTTATGAGAAAAAATACAAATGACTTGACATTTTAGAACGTTTAGGATTAGTCATCCACTGTTAGGGGATTAGGTTTTGTATAAATCAATAGAATGGTTTGAGCCCAGGATTATTATTTGCCTTAAAGAAAGATATTTAAAGAGGTATCCTGAATCGTGTACTTTAAGAAAAACTGATAAACTTTGAGACTTGGAAATATTTTACGTCAAATTTTTATGTTTTTTTTTTTAAGGCCATGTTCAGACCTATTGTTACGAAGGCCTTCTTATATTATTTATGTAGGGCAATATACTTAATAGAACAATACAAAATGTAAACAGCGTGATTATATAACGAATTTTCCGTGCGAACGTGAAATATTTTGTTTGGTTTAGTGACATACTTATGTTTCTCATTAAATAAAGTGAACAAATAAAATTTGTCCTCAATTTACTAATTTGAATTAAATTTGGAAAATGTTATTAGTGGTAAATATTACATAAATTAAAAGGAGAACTGTCTTTTGTTCTATCAAAGTTACTGGGCGACTTATTAATTCTCAATGTGTTGGAAGTTATTTGGAACATGAATACGCACGCCAGTTAAATATTTTGTAATAAAAAAAATAAAAGAATTTGTTTTCTTCAAATCTTTATTATTTAAGGACTGTTGGTCAGTACCTTTTTCTTCTTTCCTTATATGTTATTATATATTTCCATTCTCTATATATGTAGTATTAGCAGTTCAAAACAATATTCGAATTGTATAAGTGATGGCTGTAGAGTTATTCGGTGGCGATATTCGTCTTTCAACTTTATTAATTCCGATTCTAATGATCACTAATGTTCTGTAATTTTTGAGGCAGCCTAGTTTCTGCACACCTTTCCTGAACTCCCTCAATTTTTCTGATTTGTTGAATTCTCATAGAATCGTTAATTGTATGCTCTTCACGAACTTTAAGGCATTGCTATCATTCGTCACAATCACGATCTTCTCGCACAGCTGTGAACGAATGAATGCTTCACCTTGTTCACAAATCTTTTTATTTAATTTATTTATAGCTTCCCAAGTGTGAAACGCTCAGCCCACTGTGCAGGCAGTTTCAATGTGCGCTACTATTTTGCTATTCCTACCGTTTTACGCTGCTGTGGCGTTGCTTTTGCTTTTGATCCTAATGTGGTGCTGTCAGAGCCTGTCGACGTCAGCCGGACTCTGAGCGGCTATTTCTAGGATTAATGTCAATGTGAAAGGATTTCAGCACATTTCATTCGTCGTCTCACTGACACCCCGTCCAACCTCGGCACCCGGCATACATTTATGCGCGGCCAAACATGCTCTTACTAATACTAATACGACGAGCACACACACACAGACACACACACTTAGTACACTGTGCGAAGCTAAATTCAGAAGTAAACAGCAAATTTCAGGTTTTCATTTACAATAATAACAAGCTAATATAGCCACAAGGACAGTGCTGGTTGCCGGTGCTTCACCATGAAGAAGGAGGAACCCATAATGGATGGGCCGAAGCGCATGCAGAACGAGCTGAAGGAAATGATGGAAAACACGCAGCTGAAACAGTTTCGATGCCTCGAGGTGGAGCCGAACAATATTTACAAGTGGTACGGGCTGATTCTGCCCGAGAAGCCACCCTACGATAAGGGCGCATTCAGGCTGGAAATCGATTTTCCCGAACAGTATCCCTTCAAGCCCCCCACGCTGCACATCAATACGCGGATCTATCATCCCAATGTGAATGAGCGAGGTCAGGTGTGCCTGCCCATACTGGAGACCGAGCACTGGAAGCCCACATCCCGCATCGAGCACATACTGCAGGTGCTGATAGCCACCATCAATGATCCGCAGCCCCAGAACGCGTTTCGCGTCGATGTCGCCTCCGAGTATCAGAACGATCTGAAGAAGTTCAACAAGATCGCCGAGATCTGGGTGATGCGCTTCAGCGAGCATCGGCCCACTGAGGAGGAGCTGGCTAAGTTGGCTCGCAAAAAGAAGAAGAAGAAATAGGTGAATGCTATTAAAAATAATAGCATTTCTCTCAGTGTATTGCACGTATTTCATTTCGCCAACTGCGCGCCGCTATTGAAAGTTTTGTAATCATTATTTGGCCCGAAGCCGGGATTAGCTGGACCGGCAACATCAACCGTGCTGCTTGCATAATGCGCCAGCCACACGTTAAAGCCGAACATTAAAGACCGATGTCTGCTGCTGCCGCTGACATATCGCCGTCTAATTGGGAGGAGTGCAGTCCGGAGAGAAAAAACAAAATAGACAGAAGAAATGTTAACAAGCAAAGAGCACAGAAAGACGCCAAGCTGCCAAGCTGCCAAGCCGCCAAGCTGCCTATTTTCGTGCCCATCCCCACGACCGCCAGCCAGCTGTGAGATAAATCATTTGACTCAAAACGGCTCGCAGACGCCATGCAGAGCGCAGCCAGCTTGGTTCTGGATCCAGCCTGGGGGCGGCATCACCAGCAACATTAGCCATCGTCATCGTCATTGTCATTGTCAACGGCATCAGCGTCATCAGCATCCGCATCAGCGCCACGGGCCCCAGTTCTAGTTGTTCTCCACCCACATCCACATGAATCGGCTGTGGCGGGCATGTCTGTGCTGCCAAGCTATTTGTAACCAACAACAGTGTACATCTGGTTTTAATCAGTTTCTCCAGATAAAGCGCTAGAGCTGTGAGAGAGCCGCCTCTACTCCAGCCAGCAATCAGATATGCTAGATTATAAGACTGCTCTAAGGACGATTTCTAAAAGGTATCATACATCGCCTATTAATTGTGCCGTTCGCATCCCGAGTCTCTTGCAATCAATCAATTGCATTGAAAAAGCGAATTTTTGTTTTTAACAGCCAGCTATTTGTCTCCAGTTTAACCTACTATACGGATCAGATGTTAATACGAACTTGGCCTTGGGCTCCCAAAAACGACAATTATAATCAAAAACGTATTGAATCTATAATTAGGATCAAAATGGAGAAACAACTGGAGTTAGAAAATGCTCGTTTAAAAAAAAAAAGGATAAGCATAATATTTTTGTATAGAGTTTTGCTAGATTGTAGGGCCTCCATTATAAAATACTACAGTATGGACAATGGAAACTTTCTTTCGATTTTTTTGTTATAATATTTAACTCAACTATTTACCACCTCGAATAATTGCTTTGAGCTTATTTTAAAGCTTTTTTTAAATTATGCGTATATTTCAAGTATAAAAGCTTCTCTGAGAGTGTCTTTCCAATCGGAAGACCAAACAACCTCAGGATCATTGCAGTTCCATTAGTTTTTTTCTTGCAACTAATAGCCTACTTGTATGTTGTATGCATTTCTGTTTAAAAGATTTCTGAGCTCTTTCTATCCAAATGAGTTAGAGAGAACAGTGGGCAGAGTATGCCAAAGTCGTCCTCGTGCCACTATAGTTGTTCCTCTTATTTTTTACGATAGTTTTGTGCGCCCATTGAAAATCTGTTGGTCCCTTCATGGTGACGAGCCCACGCACACGACATATAAATTTCTGCAATGAATGAATCAACTTTACGGACACACACAGGAACTGGTTTATGGACTGAGTGTGTTTTTGTGTGTGTTTTATGAGCTCGGCGCCTGTGGCAGGCAGTTCACTTGATACGCTTTCTTGGCCAACTACAGCTTGTCAGCGGCATGTCCTGCGATGAGGATAAGCTGCCGCTATAATTACACCAAAGGCCGCACAGCACGTTAAAGATATTTGTACCAACATTGGTTTCTTTCGGGATTTATTGTGCCCGCCCTGCCAGCTCCGAGCCCAGAACTACTTGTACTGGCTTAGTTGTTTCGTCTCCACAGCAACAATTCGTACTCGTATGGCAAAGATGGATTACAGTCGTCCGCAAACTGTTCGGGGCGTGTCTGTCGATGTTTGGGGGCGCGCATGTGTCTTGTTAAAACTGCCTGCTGATTATTATCACCTTCATGCACAGACGGAGAGACACAGAGGCGTTCAGAGCAGATGGACCCCTGACCAAGCTCTGACAGCGCCAGTCATTGACATCGCACACCACCCCACTCCAGTCGACAAACCCACACCCCCTCCACACACCCACAGGCCCACTTCAACTCCACTCCAGCCTCGGGGCCTCTGTAGCCACAGTCACATTCTCTGCGTGCCACTGACAGGCGCGCCGCTCGCCGCTCGCCTCTTGCCTCTTGCCCCTTGTCTTTGTATAGTATGAGGCATTCAAAAGCCTGCAATGAATCTCAGTTTTTGATTAGCAGCCACTCGCTGTGCCCGCTTTTCATTTTGGTCCACTGCTAGTTTTCCACTCCTGGTCATTGGTTGCTGTGGCTACCGAAGCGCTATGCTTTTTTCCCCGCCGCTCCGCCTTTTCAGCTGTAATTCATTAGCGCCTAATTACAGTTGGTGGCTGCTTTAAATTAGTTCGCTGTACTGCCGAAAATTTGCTAGATTCTTGATTAGATTTCTGTGGGAATTGGAGTTATAGTACGCGCACTTAAATTTAAAATATGAATGCGCCTTTTGGTGGCATTGCTGGGCGATACTCGTATACCCATATATACATACATAATATATGTTTGTATGTACGAGTATGTATGTATGTACGAGTATGTATGTATGTATATGCCAGTGGCAAATGGTAATTATAGCGGCCTTGCCTAATTAGTTGGCCAAACTTTCAAGTCTGCTGCTATCAATGAGTTGCTTGCCAATTCAACTTCATTTTTCCAACAAAATCAAGAAGCTAACAATTAGCGTAACTTAATAAATAAAAGCTTGAAGATTTTTCCAATTAAATTAAAGTTTTCCAACTACTGAAAATATTATTTCCTTCGATAATTATAATTAGTAAAATTGCAATATCCCTAGTGATCGTTTTTGGAAAAACGCTTAGTGCTTAACATGAAGATAATGAAGATGCAACTAATTTTTGCCCACTGTATGAATTTAAAACAAACTGGATATATAGAATTATCATATAATTCATGAGTTAATAAATCAACAATAATAATTGAACTTGCATTCCATATCAAATGTCTCTAAAAACCAGAAATCAGAAGTTGTACTTGGTTTTGTCTTATAAAATATTATTTGTTTATTTGAGAAATAATTTCCTTACGAATCAATCAAAAAGCAATGAAGAATTCTCTCTAGATAGATAGTATATGGATGTGGAACTATAAAAAAAGAGGAATCTGTATGAAAAAGTACTTTATACTCGCAATTATAGGTCTGTAACAAGTAAAAAAGCTAAAGTCGGGTGTCCCGACTTTGAAATACTCTGTACATATGTTTACAATAATTATAGAAAATAAAAAAATTAAGGAAATAAAAAAAAAAACTTTGATCGATTTTACCTCTCTCGGTATTTGAACTCACGTAAAGGGTTTATAATTGCACATTTACATAGCAATTGCGTCTGTGTGAGTGTATGTATGCCTATGCGCATCTATTCGTGTCTGTGTAAGCATTTTCGCAGTCAACCAAACAGCAACATCAACAACAGCCGCGGGCAGCGCTTGAGCAGCGCTGCAGCAGCAAATATATTTATGGCTATAACTTCTTGGTAAATCGGTCTATCATAATGAAATTTGGCATACGGACACATAATTACAAACTGGGGGTATTTGCAAAATTTTAGTTCGAAATTCCAAGAATTACGGGAGTTAAGATTTGTGGGGTAGAGAGGGGAGGGAGGGAAATTCCAAAATATACATTTTCTGCGTATTCACATAAGGCATCTGGGACTAAAATTTGGTGTTCCTAGGTCTTATAGTCTCCGAGATATAGGCGATTATACGAATGGAAAATCGGGAAAACCCCCATAGGGGGGAAGTGGGGGGGAAAATCAAAAAAATAAAACAAACTCGTATAGAATACACACATAACGCATCTTTGTGCAAAATTTGGTGTCTCTAGCTCTTATAGTCTCTGAGATCCAGGTGTTCATACGGACGGACAGACGGACAGACTGACAGACGGACAGACGGACAGACAGACAGACAGGGCTAGATCGACTCGTCTCGTCATGCTGATCAAGAATATATATACTTTGTGGGGTCTGCCACGCCTCCTTCTGCCTGTTACATTTTTCAGCTCCCGCAAACCTAATATACTCTTGTACATTTCATGTACAGAGTATAAAAACTAAACTATTATAACACATGAAAATATTGGTACAAAATTACATATTGTGTGTCACAGCTTCTTTTTATGGAACTAGTTCGATTATAAAATAATTTCTTCTGCTTTTATATTTAAATTGAAAGCTCTTGTTGTGTACAACTGCTTAAGGCCGATTTTTATACTCTGTACATGAAATGTACAAGAGTATATTAGGTTTGCGGGAGCTGAAAAATGTAACAGGCAGAAGGAGGCGTGGCAGACCCCACAAAGTATATATATTCTTGATCAGCGTGACAAGACGAGTCGATCTAGCCCTGTCTGTCTGTCTGTCCGTCTGTCCGTCCGTATGAACACCTGGATCTCAGAGACTATAAGAGATAGAGACACCAAATTTTTCACAAAGATGCGTTATGTGTGTATTCTATACGAGTTTGTTTTATTTTTTTGGTTTTCCCCCCCACTTCCCCCCTATGGGGGTTTTCCCGATTTTCCATTCGTATAATCGCCTATATCTCGGAGACTATAAGACCTAGGAACACCAAATTTAAGTCCAAGATGCCTTGTGTAAATACGCAGAAAATGTATATTTTGGAATTCCCCTGCCTCCCCCCTCTCCCCCGCAAATGCGATTTTCTCTAACTCCCGTAATTCTTGGAATTTCGAACTAAAATTTTGCAAATACCCCTAGTTAGTAATTATGTGTCCGTATGCCAAGTTGCACTATGATAGACCGATTTACCAAGAAGTTATAGCCATAAATATATTTGCTGCTGCAGCGCTGCTCAAGCGCTGCCCGCGGCTGTTGTTGATGTTGCTGTTTGGTTGACTGCGAAAATGCTTACACACACACGAATTGAAGCGCATAGGCATACATACACTCACACAGACGCAATTGCTATGTAAATGTGCAATTATACACACTTTACGTGAGTTCGAATACCGAGAGAGGTAAAATCGATCCAATTTTTTTCTCTTTTTTTTTATTTTTTATTTTCTATAATTATTGTAAACATATGTACAGAGTATTTCAAAGTCGGGACACCCGACTTTAGCTTTTTTACTTGTTCATTGTTGAATATGTGAATACAAAGCTGAAGCTCAGTTTCAGCATTCTACCTATCGGTTTTTAAAATACAATGTTTTTTCCACAGTAAACAGGACTTAAAAAAAACAGAACAAATGGTTTTTTCGACAAAATCAGTTTATTGTATTCAAAATAGTCAAAATAGTTTGAAGCAGAAGGACTTCAATACAGCTTTTTGCACGATCCAAAAGCATGTCGAACGAGTGTTTTAGCTCGTTGGCCGGTATGGCCGCCAGTATGCCGGTGGAAGCCTTTGGAATGGCCTCTACGTCTGCATAACGCTTTCCTTTCATGGGCAAATGCATTTTTCCGAAAAGGTAGAAGTCGCACGGTGCCATATCAGGTGAATACGGCGAGTGGTTAATGGTTAAAATGTGAATTTTGGTCAAATAATCGGTCACAAGCGTCGATCGTCTGAGCAATTATTGGTCATCAGTCAATTTGTGCGGAACAAACCGTGCACACACCTTTCATAAGCCCAAATGTTCGGTCAAAATGCGATAAGTCAATGTTTTGGAGATGTTCAATTCCATTTCCATCAATTCCAATGATGATTTCGGCTGATTTTCGATGAATTCACGCACAGTTTCGATGGAATTTTCGGTGATCACGAATTTTGATCGGCCCACATGTTGATCGTCATTTATGTCCTCACGACCACTTTGAAAACGTTGAAACCGCTCGTGCACTCTGCTACGGGATAGGCAATCATCGCCATAAGCTTTTTCCATCAATTGAAACGTTTCGGTAAAAGTTTTACCAATTTTAAAACAAAATTTAATGTTGGCTCTTTGTTCCAAGCATCAGTCGACATATAGATAGCGCCACCAGGGGCAAAAAGTCCTGTTTACTTTGGAACAATCCTTGTAGATTGTTTGCAGAAAAAAATTAAATTCTCTATATAATAAGCTATGACCCACTGTATATGGTCTCATTAGAATTCTGATCCCCTTACTTCTTCCCGTATCGCTGAATAAAATATTGTAATGCTCTTCAGCTAATTCCAATGCTCCTAAAATCCAAGGAGAAATTGCGTTTTCTATGTGAACCAAACGAAAAGCCCAGAAGACTCTTGAGATACAGACGTCTTATGGTGTTCTTTTTACTTTTACTTTTTCTTTTTCTTTATTTTTCGTGCACAGTGCTTGTAAAACCAATAAAATCAATTAAAAGGCACTCAGCATGCAAACAATTATATGCAAATTTATTTATACATGAGTATACACATACTCTCACACTTACCATAGACCCATGTTTGCATGAGGCAGCTAGACAAGAAGTGTGGCGGCAAAGCAAGCAGAAAACGATTTTGTTATTTGCATAAAAACAAGCAAAAAAGTACGACTACAAATAAATACATAAATAAGGAAAGTACGAGAGAGAGAGAGAGAGAGGAGAGAAAAATAAAGCATTCGCCCAGACACAAACACTGGCACGAATACACAAAGCTACAGAGTCCTGAAAATCTACAATAGCAAATGAAAATAATACAAAAGGCACGAGCGATGGAAAGGCAAAGGCAAAGGCACAGTGAAGCGAACCTGAACCTGTTGCGCGCCACAACAAACGCACGATATAAACAACAAGGCAGCAGCAACAAAGCACAACAGCAGCAACAACAACAACAACAACAACATCGACATCGACAAGAAAACCCGAAATGAAAAGTTTACGGGTGGCGTGCCAGCTTTAAAGTGTGGCAAAAACTGCGCAACAGTCGATGCTGCTGCGGCTGCTGCTTGATGGGAACATGATGGAAATGGGCCGGTGAGTATGTCGCGGTCGTGGTGCCTGGACAATTGAAAATTTGATATTTACTGCCTCTCTGATAAAATCGAAGCAGTCGTTAAAGTGCAATACCAACAAGTGCAACAGCAACGATTGAAAATCAAAATGCAAGTCGCACACAACAAAGAGCGCAGATTGAAACACACTTTCAATTGTAAGTTGAACGTCAATAATATTAAAGAGTGTCTGGCATCTGACGAAGAGAAGACGCACTTGCGCACTATAAAACTGGAGCAGAACCTGGCCAGCAAGCGAGAGCTAACGAAAATTAAAGGCAAAGCTTCAAAAGAGCACAATGACATAGTCGTTAACTAAGCGATAGAGAGAAAAAGAGAGCGAGAGAGTGCGAGAGCGTTGCTGCAACTTCGGAAAAAGTGCATGCAGCACACATTCACAATAGGAAGCGGTGTAACGTAAGGAAAATGAAATGGAATGGCACGCCTGATATCTCAATTGTGCTGTGGGGCCGGCCGAGCAAAGCCAACGCACAGCTACGAGTTCTGGCGGCGGGGGTGGCTTGTTAGCGCGTGTTCCAATGTTTCAAACGTTCCATCGTTGCGGACTGCCGCTGTCGCTATCGCTGCTGCTGGTGCTGCTGCTGTTGCTGCTGTTTGCTGGCGTTGTCATTCGTCGCGTGTGCGTGGCCATCATTAGTCTTCGTTAGGCGGTCTTTGTGTCAACAACGTGTTGCTCCTTGAGGACGTTTTGTTCGCTGCTTGTCGCATCGTCCCAACCTCGTCGTCGTTTGTCAGCTGTGTGTGCTGTGTTGTGTTTAAGCTTCAGCAAAAAGCATAGCATACTTACGCGCTGCTGGTACTGCTAAGCACACGTCCGCGCTTTGAAAAACTACTGCTCATTTGTTCAGTGTGTGTTTTCGTGTTTTGCTGACCCCGGTCTGCTGTCCGTTATCTTCTTGCTTGTGGCATGCAACGCGAACACGCAACAACGGTGCAACAAGTCTGGGCTGCTACTGCTGCTGCCAATGCCACTGTTGCTGTTTAACTTTAAAAACGACGCGTGAGAAATTGCAACATTAAATAATAAATATAACTGTAAAGTGTGTTGGCGTTTATGTCTCTGTGTTTTTGTGTGCGTGACTGTGTGTGGAAGTGTAATGAGCTCTGGCAGTTGGAGAGCATCAACAGCAAATAAATAAAAGGGCACGTGAAAACTTTTTGAGTGCTTTTCGCATCTGGCCGGTTCGACACACTCGCGCTGCTTAAAGCCGGATTAATAATTTTGCCTCATTTGCTTGTATTCTCCTGCTTCGGCTTCTGCTTCTGGATCAGCTTCCGTTTCTCCGTTGTTTTTTGACTATACACGTAGAGTAAACGAAGCGAGGCAAAGTGAAACGTAACGTTAAAATCGGCCAACAAGTAAGTTCATGCGAAAGAAAAAATAAAAGTTTAATATTTGTGCAGCCTGCTTTTTGGCGCCGCGGCCATTCACTCGCTGCTCACTCACTCATTCGCTTACTGGCCCACTGAGTGACGGGTCGGCTTTTTAGGTCAATGGACGCTCAAACACTTGTGCGCCCCACAAATGCAAATAAATGAAACTGAAAATCGTTGTAAATGCTGAAAAATGAAAATGAAATTGTGCGAGAATGGTGTTCGCGGCGGGGCACCGGAGTGGGGTCAGCATTATTTGCGCCCGCAAATATGCCACATTAAAAAATGAAATTCCTATATATTAGCCTGCTGCAAGCCAGCGAGGCCAGAGCCGGAAGTCCTGCGCGCCACAGCTTTGGGGCAAGACAAACAAATCGGCAGCATCGCCAAATCTTTTCAGACATCTTGAGCCTGTCTCATGCAGTCGAGCCGGCAAGGGGGGCTCTTCGACGTTTTATTATTACTTTTCCCTGTCACAGGCTTGAGATTTCTCGGAATTAAATTCAATAACATGATTTCTTTGAAAGAAGAAGAAAGGCCTTTGGACGGCTGTTTAAATACACTCAAATCGAGGTATTGCACAGATTTTTTGTAATTTTGTTTCTCGCACTTAGAGCCACAGCCTAACAGGGACATATGCGATAGCCAATATGACAATTTAATATGGCTGTTTAAATACACTCAAATCGAGGTATTGCACAGATTTTTTGTAATTTTGTTTCTCGCACTTAGAGCCACAGCCTAACAGGGACATATGCGATAGCCAATATGACACGAATATATAAATACATGTATTTCTATTAGGGATTTTTTTCAAAAGTAGTCAGCGTTCCCATTTGTTTATCAGCTTGAAAAATCTTCGAAATCTGTTGATATTTTTTGATTTATTTATTGAATAAATGTAGAGCAAATCAAATTTCATCAAACAGTTCCATTATCTTGGATAAAAGTGCTTACCAAATAAATAAGTCCTTTTGACAAACATACTATATATATCAATACAGTAAATTTTAGGACTCAAAACTTTGGCTTTATTGTAAAACAAAATTATTATTCTAATTCTCTTAGCTCAGATGCAGTCGTAGGTGTGTGCGAAATAAATCGTGCTTATAATTTCTGCTGTAGCTCTCAGAACCGAGTTGATTTAGACCCGCTCTATAGTTAAGAGATTGTTGCGACATACCAAGGGTGTATATTGTTCGTAGCGCCAAGAATATCACTTTCTTGTTTGTCCGCACTCGGCATATTTTATTGCGCAATTTTGTTGTTGTTGTTTTTTGCTTTGCCGTATTTTTGTGTCAATGTTATTTCAGAAACATGTCTGCAAATTAACTTTAGCGAAATTACTTTTTCTGGGTTTTATTTTTTGTTATTTTGGAGAAATCAGAACGAAAATGGATCCGATTTTGACAAGCGGCGTCGTATTTCTAAAGTGTCAAGCCCAACTGACACTAAGCAGGATGTTCTTTAAAGGTCACGTGACAGCACAGAAATGAGATGTAATTTTTCATTGGCCCCCCTTTAATGTGGGACAGACACACTTATATTACTTATCTGCAGTGTGTCGCTCACTTTGTTGGACAAATTGCACAGATTCACAATTTAAATTTCCACATTAACCTTTTGAAAGGGACAGTTGAAGAAATGTACTTGTATGCACGGGTATGTGTGAAGAAAGGCTCGATTATGTGTTCAGCGGTGGAAAAAACCACAAAAACCCAATATAATAGAGTACGTACATGTGTACATGGATCCACAGCTGAGAGTGTGTCTGTGAATGTGTGTGTGAAGTATTTTGAGCCAAAAACTAAATCACTGTCATTGTGGTCGAGATTCTCACACACACACACACAGACACACATACACACACAGATGTATGTGTGTACATGGAAACAGGCATGTGGCGTTGGAAAATCACAGTAGCCAATGCTATAGAAAGTCGGTCGAAACGGGCGCAGGAATATGTATGTACAAGTTATGCCCGCTCCAGCATCCGTCCATTCGTTGGTTCGTCCGTTCGTCCGTTTGTGCAGTCGTCCATTTGTCCGCCTCTCCGTACGCTTGTTTGCTGAGCTAAAACTATTGTTAGGCAATGATTTGCAATTTGTTTGAAAAATGCATTTACAACCGCAAAGACAAACATCCAGCTAGGCAGCCCCACCAACCGGCAGGTCCCCTCCTCGCCGGCAACAAACGAGTGCCATGCGCAAATAAAAACCATAAACAAACGTACGAACACGAGCGCACATAGATGCACAGATATAGATACAGATATAGATACAGATACAGCAGCTACATCTGTAGATACACACTGACTGGCATAGATATACTTCTTGCCAGCTCGGGCTCTATTTACAGTTAAAACAACTACAGCAACAATAACAACAACAGCAACAACAAGAACATCAACGGGCTAAGTCGCGATAGCGGCAGGGAACGGGAGAGGGGCCGACAGCGAAAGCTGCAAATAAAACGCAGACTTCAACTGAAAATTGCATGGGAAATGCAAAATGCAAGCACCCTTCTACTCCTCCTTCCATCCCCACCACCCATCTTTCTGGCACCCGCACAACCGCATCGTCAATTGCCGCCCTGCCTCCTTGCCACCACAACCGTCGCCACCTACAAGTTCGCGACAATTCTTGGCAACTACTTCTAGCTGCGTATCCACAGCCACGTACACTTCACGTCACATGAATAGGAACTGTTCTCTCTAAAAGGATCTCTCACTGTCCTCCAACCTAAGTAAATATGTACTTTGTAAATTTTGACGAAAACATGCTTACGCTGTTGACGACACTTTTAAGCTGTCTTCTGTGGCATTCGAATAAGTATGTAAATTAGTAAATGTTGATGCCTCAATTTAATGAGCTTTAAAGACACTCAATTGTCGTTTTTTTCCCGCTTTGTTCGAAGCTATATTTTCCAAATTAATCTGCAAGTCAGGCCCTTGTTGGTGAAAGGTGATGCCTGATGACAGTGAAAATACATTTAAAAAATATTAATTAATATTGAAATAAAAGTATCATTGTAGTGATAGCCACTTTCCGACTACAAATTGAAGTCAGGAATGCTTATGTTTAAAAAACGCTTTAAAGGGGCTGCCTTTGCCATATCAGCACATCATCTTTATAAAAAAGCACAAATTTAAAACACCTTTTCTTTTTAAATGCTGTGTACCTGTCTCTTCTTTTTCTTTGTTCTGAAGTAATAAATCAATTGAGGTGTATTCTCTATGTAAGAGTATTGGTATAAAGTAATAGTAATTAGAATGGAATGCTATAGTCGTGGTCATTAAAATTGTATAACTAATTCCTATACGAAGCGACAGTATGAGTCCACAAATGTTTTGATTGGAAACGATCTGTTTTTATTGAAAAGCAATTAAATATAATTTATGACACAGCTGGTGCACACAAAATTAAATTTTAAATGAAAACTACGCACGTTATATGTAAGAGTGTTTAGATTTAAAATTAGTATTTTGTTATGTTTATTTTGTGTATTTTTATAATAGTACAAAAATTTTTGTCTAAAGCTAATAAAACCTGCAGTCTTCTCGTTCTCACAGAAATTTATGTTTTGCCTTCGTATTCTACATACTTAAAAACTAAATGCGCTTAGTACATAGTTTCTCATATGAGAGTACATAGGTTATATCTAGCATGACAAAATGTATCTGTGAATGTTATTGAAATAAGTGGCAATATTTGTTATGACTCTTTACACATAAAAAACTTTATTCCATTTTGTGTATAGAGAACTAATGTAAATAATGTTGGAAATGATTGAAAATTAAATGCCGTTTTATCATTGCAATGCAGTGTGATCTTAAAGAAAATGCAGTTTAGATTTTTTTGAATAGTTAAATTAAAATCACACGCCAAATATAAGGTATGATATGAGAAGGGACAATACAAATTACATTACAATAAAGACTGCACGCCACATACTCTATACTTTTATATTACTCACTTATTTTCAATGCTCTAATCATTAGAGTCTAATGTAATAACATATTGCTATTGAATATATTTTTTTGAAATTTATGTAACTAAAATAACCGGAGTTTGTTCTTCTTGAATTAAAAACGACCAAACGACTTCCTAACTCAAATTCCATTAAGATGTGAACTGGTTCTGATTTATTTATTTTATTTATTTATTTGTAATTTCTATCCTAGCGTTACAAGTATTAGGTTACTTTTAAATTAGTACGCTAGTCACTAATTATTTAGATCGATATCAATATACCTTATCTATACATATGATAAGATTTGAAGTAAATACATTTCTAATTTAATCTCATTCTTATTTGTTCTATTACAATTTATAACACAATAAGAGTTACATTTTACGCATAAGAATTGTTTTTTGTTTGTTTAATAAAGATATTTATCCAATAAACAGTTTATGAGCTGGAATACAGACCCAATAAGTAATTAAATTGATTTGAATTTTTGCGTTTTTTTCAATGTGTTACATACGTGTACATAGGGCACCTATTTAAGCGACCTTGGGTGTGCCTTGTATTATCCGGCCTTAGTCGCATTTGCAGTCACAGTCGCATCTTCTCCGCACTTTTTGCAGTTGCTTGGGGTACTTGCTTTACTGTTGCTGCTTCTGTCTTTTAGGTTGGCCGAGGAGGTCTTGCTTCCCCAGCACTTGCTCATCTGAAGGCATCAACAGTTTGTGCTGCTGCTGCAATTCCTTGCCGCATGTTGTTGCTGTGGCACGTGAGCCAAATGTTTCAGTAGTCTTGCACCATGTCGCTGGCTCTACCTCTACCTCTACTTCTGCCTCTGCCTCTGCCTCTGCCGCCTCCTCTGTTGCTGTCGCTGGAAGCGTCGCTGTCGCTGCCGCAGTCGCAGTCGCAGCTTGTTTGCTGCTGCAGTGAATTGCAGATCTTTGTGGAAATTGCATACAATTACACGGAAAATGCAAAATGTGCGCAAAAGTATCTGGCAGATACTTCATGCCAGCAGTATGTGTAGTGTGTGGTGTGTGGCATGTGGCATGTGGCTTGAGGCGTTGGCAGTCCCTATAGTGGGGCGGTCAATCATTTGGTACGGCTGTGGGGCTCCGGCTAAAGTCGGCAGTTAATTTAATTGTTGGCACTTGAAGCAAACTTGGCAACAACTTTTGACATTGCTGCTCATGCGTAATATACTTACGTTTAAGATACAACAAAAGCAACAACACCACAAATACTCGAACATAAACATTCTCCAATCAATTGGGCTTGCGTTAGAAGTCATGCTTCGACTGGCAACGGCTGCCAATTAACATGTCAGTTTTTATAATTGCCGTCAAGTTTCGCCGGAAGCTTTTGGCCCCACTCGCGAAAGCGGCGCTTCCGGCACGACTTGCTTTGATTTTTGCTGCCAACTTTCACCTAAGTTCGCCCCACTGTACTACATCAGGACGACGAGCAAAGTTTTCATGTCGATGGCAAACTTTTGCTGGCCACGCGATTGGTGGCATTCAGCAGGCCGCAATTTTTCCGACACATATTATATATGTACATAGTATGTACATACCCATGTAAACATATTTTTAAACATACGTAAATACATACGTATGTAGGTTTGTCTAGTGTAGTATTTGTTGAAGCATGCACTGAGCAAATGGTGATGGCCAACAAATCCTGCGATTTCATTATGAATATGTTGTAAGGAGCGGATTTTCAAGATGACTGTCTTTGCTTTCAAGTTTTTTACTATTAAGATCATAATTTTTGCGACGAATGAAACATGTCTTAAAACAAGTTTTAAAGACTTCATCAGAAATAATTTGGCATTAAATTCCTTTTGAGTTACTGATTTAAAAATATAGAATTACTTCAATTGCTAGTACTACTAGTAAATATTTCGTTAGATTGTGATTATTTTGATTTTTCTACTATTGTTTTTTTAACTAAGACCAACAGACTCTTCTTCTTTGATTAACTTCATGGTTTTTCAAAAGTTTTTTTCGTTTGTAATTTTATTCTACAGCCACAAATATTATAGGGGCCTCGCCTAGCTCATCGAGCTAGCAGGAATCCCATCCACAATGTGAGTTCATTATCGCATAAAGCATGATTTAAAAATAATAAAATATCTTTTTAATATACAACTATAAAATTGGTATGGCAAATGTTTTTGGCTAGACAGATAGTAGCATAACATTACCTTTGAGTACTTAATAGATTTAGGCTTCGATATCATATTTCTTTATCTGCTTACAGTTTTCTGTTCAACATCTAATGTGAATAATATATCAGAATATTATTATTATTATTATTTATTTATTTATTTCTTTTGTGAACCGTACTACAAAAACTGATTTACACTCCAACAATTGTTGAATAATTCTAAGAGCGACATGTTTTAAATCGGAAATGCGTAGCCTTTGAAAGAGTTTGCATGAAAACTATGTCCAACTGGACTTAACATTTAACTGAATATTTTCTTCTGTGCATCCTAATTGGGAAATTACATTAAAATCAATTAAGTTTTAAATGGACTTTGGCCTAGTCATGATACGCCGGTCCGAAATGCCTGGCCAAGATGAAAATCTTTCCCAGAACTGCGCCGCCGCCAGCACTAGAATAAATGGGCAAGTCAGCCACAGTGGCCACAACAACAAGAAAAAACAACAACAACAACAACAACAACAACTGAGCGCAATGAAAGAGCTTGAAATCTAAAATCTGAAAGCTGCACAAATGAAATGTCACGCAAGCAATGAAATGTGAGACAAAAAGCGAAGCGAGCTAAGGACTGGTGGTGCGAGTAAGGGGTGTTGGGAGTGGACGCTGGACTGACTTGCCACCTAGAGTTGACTTGACTTCCCTTTTGAATATGGGCTGCATGGTGCGAAAGGTGGCGGGGTGTGTGGAAGGAGTGGAGGAAACTATTAAATCTACATAAAATTGTAGAAAAGTTGGCATGTTGAGCAATTACAACTCAATGCCAGCGGACGCATTACATGAATGTGCAGCACGTGCAACGCGGCAGGGATGCGAGGATACGGGGGGTGGTGGGTGGTGATGGTTGGAAGGCACACCTTTCAACTGACATGTTCATCTAAATGCAAACCTCCACCTGCCTCTATAGTGGTTTTTCATAGTTTCGTTATCGTCGTTGCTCTTATGGCTGGCGTTATTACTGCGCTGTTGTTCTTGGTGATGTCGTTGTTGTTGTTGTTGTCGTAGTCGTTGCAGACGGGCGCGCAGCTTAAGAGCCGTTAGGAAATTGCACTTGCCATGGCCATGCAGCACATTGTGCGCGCGACGAGGCGGCAAAAAGTGGGCGTGTGAAAAAGAATTAAAGTCAAGTGAGCGCACTGAGACTGAATACATAAAACGAAGGGAAGTCAGAGTTTCCAGCCAGGAGAAGCCAGCCCGCCATTTGGGCCGCGCCTCACTAGACCAGGGCCAGCTCAGGCTGAGGGGTGAGGGGCACGCGTCCCTGCATGCTCGCATGCGCTCCAATGGCCGTAGAGCCGTACGTATCAAGCAACAAAACGTCAACGTCAACGCGAAGAAAAGCCGGAAAAATGCACAAGTTGTTTGCCTGGACACACACAACCACACACACACACACATACACAAAAACACACAAACTCTCACACATACATACAATTTAAATATCGCTCTGTTCTCTTGTACATTGAATGTATTTTTAGAGGTATAATTTTCGGCGCGACATTTGACGCGACGGAAGCCTCCGCCCAAATCATATATATATGTACTTGTACATATATACTTACATATGTATGAATGCAATGCATTTTGTGACTGAGAGCCGTTGAACAAAACGTGCAATTATTGAGCAATTTTTTTAAATTCAGGTTCACTCACAGGCTACAATGCGATTGCTTCAGAACCTGAACGAACATGAGCTTTAATTTGACGTGGCCGAGAGTTATGTACTCGCATAGCTGTTCTTGGCCATTAAAAACATAATAATGTTTTATATAATCAAAGTGAAAACCTTTTGACGATATAATTTGTGTGCCAAATGAAAAACCACACTGCTTCACTCAAACTTTCTAATATCTCTTTTGTGTCCAACGAATTTTGCTATCGAGGGGTATGCGAGTATGTAATTAATAACTCCATTAGTTTTAAATGGAGTGATAATTTACAGTATGTAGCATGGGAGTATTGGAAACAAAATTATGCAAAATGTCAACTGATTCAATCCAAATGCCACCTCATGGAACGAGTCTCGCGACATATTGTTATCCCCAAAGTCTATCAAGCCGAATGTATAGGAGTACATTTGTATATGTGTCTACAGAGCTTTAAACGAGATTATTATCGTATATACGAGTACACATATATATTATAGTATACCTAAATAGTGTTGATAATTGAACACTTATTATTTGTGTTGTTTGTTTTATTATTTGTGGCTTTCCTGAGCTCTTCTTTGTGGGGTCAACGGCTCTTGTCTTGGGTGATGTGAACGATTTCCAAAAACACTTCGGGCACAAGAAGTGTTGGTACAGATGGCTCAGTCTGCAGAATTGCTAAGAACAGCGACAATCACACCAATAATTTATTATTAACAAGAAACATGACGACAAATTTTTAAATAAAAAAAATAAAAAATACATTAAGTTTCAAGCTCTAATCTAAGCACCGACTATAATATAAATAATTCAAGTCTTGACTTAATATACCTATGTATGCCTATATTGGTGACTGTTTCAAGGAATTTATAGTTTCAGAAGTCAACTTGTTGATACATTTCTCATTAGCTCCTAAAACAAATCATCCAGTAAAAAGGATCTATATATGGATGGAAGAGTACTTAATGTCTTTGATTGAAAAATAATAGCTTTTTGTAACTTATATATTCGTTTCCCGATCTGATTTCTATATAAGGAGAACACTTTAATAATGGTAGTCAAAATGTCCTTTTTGACTTTAACGATGTTGGTGCTAATGAATAATACTATACACTAGCGGAAGAATAACGTTGCTTTTCTATTTAGTTTACTGTTTTGTTTGCCGGTGCTGGCAGCTTTGGACACAGGCCGACATACAAGTATATATATGCCCTAAGGCCTTGCCCGCCGAGCTGCCTAGCTGCCTTTCTCTCATAACTTCAAAGCGAAATTCCTCAAATGAGTAAATAAAGTGCGCGTCGACTGTGTAGCGCCCTCCTAAGACATACCTTTCATTATCTGGGAAACAAATATTAGAGAGTTATTTTTAGGAGGCAAACAAATATTTTTGCCGTTTCGGCCCCGAGGGTGGGCACAAAATAAAATACAAAAGCAAAAAAATAATAGAACCACTTCCTTTTTTCTCCATTTTGTGTTGTATGCGAAATTAATTAGCATAAAATATACAAACGAAAGCTCGTTAGCTGGAAAAGAAAGCAGAACCGGGGCAAATATTCGTATATTTTTTCAACAAGGAGAAAGTTGTGCAGGAAATCGAAATATGCAGACAAAAAGGGCAGCTTGGGTTGGCAAGGGTCGTTCCCATTCAGCAGGATATGAAATCAAATACCGATAAGAAATCTGATGACAGGCATATGAACTTGATTAAATTGCACATGAAAATGTGTGATAGAGAGAGAGATAGATAACATATAGTATATAGTAGTTGGAATCTCATTTAGTTTGATGGACTTACCTAATGGCAACATTTTAAAATGCATATCTCGATTGTACTGGTCGTAAAACATTCGAGATCATTAAACGAAAGTCATTTGGCAGAGCACACAGCCCTTGGCCTCTTCAAACTTTGCTCGCAACTCCAACTGCGTGGGGCGCTGGAAATGAACACGCGCGCCAAAGTCTTTTTAACTGGACTAAGCGACCACAATTATGATTAAAATGTTGCGCCAAAAGTCAAAGCGGAGTCAAAACACGCAGAACATAAACTTTTCACGCCAAAACCCGCCTGCTCCATCTACTCGACTATCCACGTCGAGTCGGACAGTTCCCCGTAAGCAAATCCTTTCAATTTCCGCTCGCCATCGTCAGGAATACTCGTAATGGAAACAGCAGAGGAGGAAGAAACATGGGACCTAAGAAGGAACCTTTTCGCATTTCAAAGATACAGAGAGGGGAAGGAGCGAACCGTTAGTTTAATTTGTTAGATTAGTAAACAAATGAAAATTAATTGAAGCAAACGAAAAACTTAACCTCAGGCACTGTGAGTTAAAAAGTTTTTGTGCCATAGACAAACGATTGTCGTCGACATAGCAATGTGTATACATACATATACTTATGTATATGTGTATGTACAAGTATATATACATATATAAAGGAACAACAAAGCAGGGCAAAAGTAAAAGTAAAAGGTAGCAGCAAATTGTTTCTGCTCTTTAAAAAGGGAGCAAGTGGGCGTATGGTGGGGTAGCCCAGGCAACGGCAACGGCAAAGGCAAAGGCAAAGCCTCCGACAACCTCAGCGAAACTTTTCTCCATACGTGTATCTGTGTGTACTGAATGCGTGTTTGTCTGTGTGAGTTAACCTCAAATCAAAAGAGGCATGGACAGAGAACGGTGCGTATGTGTAATGTCTTCATTTGATTTTATTGCGAGTGAGTGAACAGGACAAAGTGAAGGGGACACAAGAGCAATAAAGAACAACAGATTTTATTAACTTAATTGGTTTTCGTAATCTTCGATTTGCGCCACTTTAGCGCTCTGAGCCGTTCCGCTCGTTCGACTCACCTACTTTATTTATTTAATTTCTATTGTTATTTGTTCATGCAGCCTGCTACGGTAAATAATGATTAACGCACGTAAAAATACAGTTGTAGGCCTAAGCGCATTTTAATGGCACTTTCCCAAGGATTTGGCTCGAGTAGGCAGGAGGAAAACAACACCAGCGAACACTATGAAGGAGAAGGCAAACAAACAGGCAAACAAAAGCGCAATGTCAGCAACTACGAGGCGCGGACTGGGCCCGAAAGGGGACAATCATAAAAATAAAAAAATAATAAGTAACTTCAATGGCGAAAGGCTAAGCCAAACAAATGAAGTTGAGCGTGGCAAGCAAATAAATAAACGTATTAAAAAGAACGATGTAAAGCGAGACAAAACAAAACAACCAAAAATTATAAAATAACAAAGACGGGCAACTCAGAATCGATTGTGACTGTGATGCCCGAGCCAAGTCTTTTTATGCCTTGTCCCTCGCACGCACACAACGGCGGTGACAACAGCTTTAACAGAAGCAGCAGCAGCAACAATAACAACAACAACAACAACAACATCGGCCGGATTGTCCTCTTTTTTATTTCGCTAGCTTGCAGGACGACCGCGTACACGTCACGTATTGTCAATAAAAAAATAATAATAAGACACAATAAATTTCTACCTTTAACGAGTGCTGGCCAGAGAGCGAGCGGGTGAGCCACGCAGCCATGGGGTTGCATATAATACGGGGCTCAGCTCAGACCACCCCTGGCACCCTAGCACCCCTGGCACCTCACACCCTGCATCCCTGGCACCATACACCACAACCTCAGCGACTGTCCCTTTTTAGCAAGGCAGCTGACATGCGTGCTCGACTTTCTCTTTTGTGTAACGGTAATGCGCGCGCAACCGTCCCCCTACCCCCTCCCTCTCCTCCTCATCCTATATATGTATATCATTTTATTGCGAATTCCAGTGCCTTACAGCAGGTTTGACATTTGCCGAGTGTGCGTAATTGAAACTAGGCGTCCCTTTTTATTTGGTGCGTTGTGTTGTGCTGGCATTGTTTGCTTTTGGGACTTACCCACACGTACATACATAGATACTGGGGCCAGTGAACTATAGTATCTAGTATATAGAAATAAGTATAATACACTTAAATGCGATTGAACCTGCCATGTTGTCCTCTTAACACGATTAACACTCTAGGACCAATTCCATTACGATTCCTTTTCTATGTGAATAGCACTCCTGATTCAAATATATTGCGACTGTAAAATAACTGGCACAATTTTAGATAATACAGGGTGCGCCATCTTTTATGTCGGTATGCAAACATTGAATATCCTTGAAAATAAACTACCGATTTTCAAGTATGAGATATTTTTATTTAATTTGGTTATGTACAATTTCTTGAACTGAGGTTTTCAACACTGGCCTACTCAAGTCAATCGGTTCACTAATGACAAAGTTATTCAATATCTACATACCGACATAAAAGATGGCGCACCCTGTATTATAAAGATAAAGTTATGTCTTAAAAATACGTTTTGATTTGTTTATGATTTTCATCAAATATCATCTCTTACTAACAGAAGCATAACTATTATAACTAAGTACTTTATAATGCAAAAAACAATTTTAGAAACAAGTCACTTAGTTAGTCTTGGCTGTACATTTTTCTCAATTAAATGCCTAAATTCAAAAATTCAAAAAATTAAATGTTACAATTTTAAGATAATATTTCGATATACTATATGTTCTCAATATTAAAATGATGCTCAAATAGTTTTTGGTTTGGTTTTGATTTTTATAAAATGTTAATTCTAACAAAAATTGAACTATTATAACAACTCTATGTATAATGCAGAAAATCATTTGTGAACAAAGTGACTTAGTCAGTCTTGACTGTACATTTTTCTCAATGAAATACCTAAGTTCAAAAGTCCTTGGTTGCCCCTCACTCTGTGGCAATTGGGCGTGCTTTTAAACGGAGCTACTTCGCTCATCGTTGGCTTATGCCTTTTAGCCTAGCTATTTACTTTACCTAATTCTACAATGTCTAGACTTGGGCGGAACTTTCCCGTAAGTTTGTTTTTTCGCGCTGCAGTGGGCAGCCAGGCCAGCGGGAGCCAAAGCCAGGGGGCCCTGACCCTACTTCTAAGCCACAAAGCGCGCAACCAAAGATGGGGAAAAGCTCGAACGAACGAGTGCGGAAAATATGCAAAAAACGCAATATTTGTAAAAACCACTACAGACAATTTGCCTTTAAATAGAGCGTGGCACTTCAAACAAGCGAAGCCGAGTGCGGCCAGGGGTGCGGTGGCAAACAAAACAACACAAAAAAATGTAGAGGCAATGAGAGAAAAAAAATGAAAGAAAAACATTAGAGCAAGCGTGGCGGCCGGGGCGAAGGTAAGGGCAATGCAACGGCACAAAAAGGGAAATACAAAAAAAATCAAGAAAATGAAAAGAAAATAATATAACGAGCGCATATTAAAGTGGGTTTATTTATTTTGTACTCGCCCGCTTGACGAGAGTTTGCCACTTGCCACACATCTCGTTGCATATTTGCCTTTGTGCTGAAAGCGACCTCTCCCTCTCCCTCTCCCTGTCCCTGTCCCACCCCCTCGCTGGCACAGCGACATACAAGCATGGCGTAAAGTTGTCGGCTTCGTGTTTATTAAAAAATAATTTCCATGCTCAAGTTGCCTAAGCCGCCAACGCAGTCGCACCCTTCACAACACCCACACACCCATTCACCCACTCGACCAGTGACCCCCACCCCCACCCACACCCACACTCACACTCACATTGTCATGCGTGTGTTTATTCAAGTGTGCGCCTCAAAGTATGCTATCTGTGAGGCTCAACAGTTTGCATTCTCAAGTGGGCAGGCAAATAAACAGGAAAGAACATTTGAAACAATAAGCCCAGGACGCTCGACTCCACTCAACTCAACTCGGCTCGGTACGGTTCGCCTCGTCTCGATGTAAGGCGTGTGGGTCGTCGTACAGAATTCAATAATGCGAATACTTTTGGCAGCGACGACAACAGTAAATTATTCAACAGCCGGTAGGACGATGAGCGCCAGGAGTCGTTGAGTAGGAAAAGAAAGAAAAAATGTAAATCTGTGATTTTAATGCGTTGCCCAACTGTAAACATAAACCCAAATATTACAAAACTTATGCAAACAGGCAGGCCATAAAAAAAGCATATCCTGTGCTGTCCTGTCACGGGGCGGGCAGGAGGAAATGAATGCGAATGCGAATGAGCGTATGTCAATTTAATGGGCGGAAACTGTTGAGCGCCGAGCACTCTGAAAAATCGTCACCGGTGGCAACCGTGTCCTTGTCTTATACGAGTAGTAGCAGAGGCAGAAGCAGCACGAGCGGCAGCAGCGGCAATATGAAATATTTATATGAAATTTTCATTTATTGTGCGTAACAAATGTGCACAACAGCAACATCAAGCTAAAAGCAACAACGATGTGGCAAGAGTGAAAGTAGAAGCGAGCAAAGGTGAAGGACATGCAGACAAACAGCAGGTCAGGCACAGGTGTGCGATGGTATGCTCGTCCTGTGTGAGGGTGTGTGCGTGTGTGCTCTTCATCTGCCCCACCCTGACTTGATGAAATGCTCACAAACACGCGCTCGCACTCGCTCTCGCCCCCAGTTCAGAAACTCGGTCGCAAGCCTCGTTGAAAGTTTCGTCATAAATACAGTTCCATACACATTTCGTTTGCCTTGCGTTTGTTTTTCTTTTCACTGTTGCCGTATTATGTGAAATTATTATATTTTAATTACATATGCGCGCCAGAAAAAAAATAACAGCAACAACAACAACAAAAATACCAACAGCAACAAAACAAATAAAAACAGAGCGGAAGAAATACCGCCAAAAAATTATAAATGAAAATGGCGTGAAAAATCAGTTTCATGGTTTTTATGCTGCTGTTTATTGTTGTTTTATATATATATATATATATATATATATATATATATATATATATATATATATATATGTATATGTACATATATACATGTATAGGATGTTCTGGTGTGTCAGTATGTATGTGTGTGCGTGTAGGTCGGGCGGATGTTGTTACGACCATTTAGCCGTTCTGTTAATGGGCTCAGACACGCCGACGACATTATGAGAAATATGTGCAAAATAAACAAATAGGACGGCGACCTAATTAATTTTAGACATTGTTGTTGTCCAACGGGTGCGCAGTTAGTTGCTGTTGCTATTCTACTATACAGGTGTAGCCAGCCACAAGCTCAACCGCCGTCTCATCGCCTAATTACCTAATTACAGTGAGGCCACTTACTCTGGGCAGCAGCAGCCAATAGAAGGTTGTCCCCCATATCAGGAACAAATAATGAGGGGGTTATAATATAAAGTCCAACCGCAATAAAATGGTCAGACTTGCGTTAAACAGTTATTTATTTTGTAAATGCTTTGGCAAATTGTAATCTCTACACGGTTTAAAATTGAAAAAATGTCTCATGTTGCATCCCCTTAATTTTTTAAAGAGGAGTAAAAGTTCCTTAAATGATTTGCATTATTAAACAATAATTTTAAATATTTGTTACATAATTATAATTTTGTAGAGTGCATAGTCAAAGAAACAAATTACTTTTAAAAATGTACTATTCCGATCTGGCTGGCTTAGACAAATAGATACATCGAGTTGTTATGTCATGTCGATCATTTCTGTATCAATAATGTGCGTGTGAAAAATTATTATTAATTATTTGCTCCTAATTTGTATATTATTAATTCGCTTAGATGTAAATAAAAAGTTTAACATAGTGTTTAAAAATTAATCGATAGTTGTTAGTTGATCTCAAATTGCCTCAAATTGTTTAGCTCGAGCTTCCACACTTGTACGTAATTTTATGTAATATTCTTACTGAGGACCACATTGTATTGAAACTGAACAATGAGTGCATGATTTCTTCCTGAAATCAGCCTTAAGACATTTTATCCAACGTGGTTCAGGAAAAACCATTTCAATGCTTTCGCCTATGTAATTATTGTCGTATTGAAGCAACTGAAAAATTTCCAAACATTGGCCATTAAATAGGAATCAAAGATTTTCTTAGGAAAAGCGGTCACGCGTTGAAAATCATATGATTACTGGGCGACTTCAAAACAGAGACAAAACACAACGCAATTTAGGGGTCTGACAAGTTGGACAATGCCGAGGGGAAGTGTATCAAAGGTTAAATCGACTGCATGAGCCAGCAAGGGGGAAAAGCAACTCGAACAGAAGCGGCCTCCTCGACTCGCTGCCAGTTCTCAATATTAAGAAATAACAACTTCCTGCTGGCGAATACTCGTTTAGTAAGTGCGCCCTATATGAGATTCCTCGGCGCTAGGCACCGACACTCCAAGCAGCTCGTTGCGAACTTTGGGGTCTTCAGTGTAAACAAGTGAAACAAATATTTAACTCGCAGGCACTGCTCGACATGTGTGCTAGTGTGTGTGCTAGTGTGTGTATTGGTGTGTGTATGTGTGTGTGCGAAGGAAGGGGTGGGAGAAAGCAGCCACAACCCTCGGCAACTTGTAAAGTTTGCTGCCTGGCGGGCTGCTGCCTCGCTTATTTGTCGAAGCGCGGAGCTCAAAGCTTTCTTTATGAAATCGGCGACAAACCTTCGCAGCATACCCCTCCCCCCCCCTCCACACCATCCCCCCACTATCATCCCTGCTCAGCGAGAAACATGTACACAAGTGTTTATGTTTGTCTTGGCGGCGTCTCATAAACTCCTTGGCATTTGAGACTCCTGCATAGAGGGCAGTGCTCGGAAGTTCGCCAGCGTCAAATGTCAAATGGCAGGCGCCAACGGGATCTCTACAACATTATTACACTGGGAGAAACTTGTGCTTAAATGAAGGCAGAGACATATTGAATCACTGATCACTTTAAGAATATCGGTTTTAAGTTTTACAGCAAACATATATTTAAGACAGGTAGATCAATCTATTATAGTAATACTATATTTTTAGATGCTCATTAAGACAAACAGAAGGAAATGGCTGGATTAATTTATATGTGTACTTATAAGGGGGTCATAGCTGATTCCTTCTGCCTTTGCACAATTTAAAAAACCCGATTCAACCTTCGGGAGTAGGGTGTTGTAACAAATGTGAAGCCGTTTAGATTAGCTTCTAATACATGACAGTGTTTAATTCGGCTCTTTTTATACAAAAAATTATGTATAAAAGGTCCTATGTACTAACAATATTAGCTTAATGTTAAATGTGTGTAAACAGATGGGTTTACTTATAAGTGTGTAAGTTTAAGTGAGAATGAGTGGCATCGATCGTCAATAAGTCTATTTGGTTCGCCACTTTGGTCAGAGTGTACAACGAAATACTTTCTATAATGATTTCAGCTGATCATCTAACTTCAATAAAATGATCAAGAAAGCCAATTTATTTGAAGTTGTTGCAGGTTTTTCAAGGTCGGGACTGCACGACATAAGCTTTCCATTAATTTCTTAATGTAATGAACGTCCTATAAGAGCCCTTTGGCCCCTTTTCTATTGTTTCATCAATTAAATAGTTTCAATAGAAGCAGATTTATAGCATGGCTGTAAAAATTGGCAGAGAGAATTTATTGTTCAACTATTTACTACAACAAGGGTTTCCCTCAGTGCACACAATATTTGCTAATGTATTTTTGAATGTGTATGTGCTCATGCTGCAAAAAGTTCAAGGGGAAAGTATGTGTAATTATATTACATATTTTATTGCTGAGCAGCTGTGGGAGTTTTGGAAACGCTCTCTGTCGCACTCAGTTGCTTTTGGTAACGCTACCTGATGCTTGTTTATTGGCATGCAAATACGCTTATTAAATGCCACTTTACTCTTTTGTGGTTGCCCGGGCGGCCGCCACTTTTGATTGTGGTTGCCCGAACTTGTGGATTCATTGACACATTTCGGGGCATTGACAACGACTAACATTTAATTTCCAGCCGCCCCCATGTTCTCTGCCAACCCACAATTGTCTAATGCTCATGTCGGGGCTGCTCCTAATCTTTCAGAGTATCAGCGTGAGCAAATGACATGCAGCTCATGAAATATTTAAATAAAAAATGTACCCCCAACACACAAACACTTCAAATGTTAGAATAGTGCGGGCACAATTAACGGCAATCAGTAAAAAAAAGTAATGTAGGAATAAAGTAATGCGCCATAAAAATATACGAAAATGGGCAGCGAACGGAAATAATTGCTCCATTTGGTTAGTGTAAAAATCGTGTATTGGGGCAAGGCGCCAAAACGAATACGCCCCGGGCTGGCATTTTGTCATGGTATTTGTTGTTTCTGCTATTGTGCTGCTAGACGAAGTTGATGCAATTATATAATTTCATACAACAATAGGCTGGCCACACATGCGTGTGTGAGTGCTCCGAACACGCCCTGCCACATTAAACGGGGCTTGGGGGAATTGCGACTCGCCGGAGTCGTCATCGTCATTGTCGTGATAGTCGCCCTCATGGACTCCTACCGAAAAGCGGCGCGTGGAACACAAAAACTACACATGTGAATAGTGGTAGAACAACCCCATGATAGTCATACACCCACACACACCCACACACACACACATGTGGGGTCCCCGCCCACGCCCCTCTTTTACGAGTGTGTCTCATGCTGATTGTTTTTACGTAGCCGCATGTTGAGTCCTGCCTTAAGCGAGTAACAACTAAACTCCTCCACAATTAGGTGGAAATTAACGCAATTAGATTGCTGGGAGCGTACATACTACGTTCAATTGTGGTTTCTGCTTTCATATACGAGTTCATAGTATACATAAATTGCAATGTGTCCTTTCTTTTCTTGTTGTTTATTTCAGGCATTGCCAACGCCCGCAGCATTAGTCAGCGAGAAAAAAGTCGACAGTCGACCCTGCATTGAATTCGCCTGTTCCTACCTTTCCATAAATAGGACCGACCAGGGTCGACCTGCCCGTACGTGACGTGGCCTTTGTTTTATTCAAAACAAGGTAAGCTGAGTTCCTAAATAATTGCTGGGGTTGAAATGTGCAAACGTTTGAGGGTTCTGAGACACATTAAGGATATTAAGTTTATTATTTAACTTGTATTTGGTGGCATGTTTAAAAAGGACTTCATCTTAAACCAACACATATCTTGGAATTTTAAGTGAGGCAGATGTGTTGTATTAAAGAAATGATTTCTAAGTTATACATTTAATATCAATATGGGTATTTAATAGTATTTAATCAGTCCATTAGCACGGCCGTAGCTATTTAGCACCGATGAAAATGTAATAATTGTGCAACCTAGGAGAGATCTTAAATAAAGATAAAAGATTAAAAAACAAATTCTACCTAAGCTGCTTACATTACTTTTAGAACTGTTTATTCATTTCATTGGATACTTCTTTATTAGTTTTCCTAAAGCAAGCATCAGATAGAGAATAAAATGATTGTAACAATTCGTTGCCATAGACAACTCTATTCTAGACAATTGAGAAGCTTTTGGGTGTCACATAAATAAAATAAAAGGAGTAGTACCCCAAAGCCATGGGAGTCCGACTCTTGAATACCCTGCATTCAACATTCTCCCCGGTACAGCCTTTACATATCATCCCTATGTCAGCCTTTTCTTAGCAACAGATGGGGAAAAATATTAGTATTCTTAAATAAAACATTTCATTGCCCCTTAGAGTCCAATTAAATTAATTGAATGCTACTTGTGCGATACAGGATCCCACCTGCCATATGCCTATATAACAATATAGTCAGTACAATAAGCAGCTTTACTCTTGAAATTCAAAAGTTCTGAAACGGTAGAAACCGGTTTGACTTGTCAGCACTTTCCATCCCTGATAATTGAAGAATGGCAGAGTGGCGTCAAATTAGAATGAAATGTGTGCCAACAAGCAACTCATATCATTAGCAACTTAGGCGCAGTCGCTTCTCGAAACTCAACTAATTAAGTCGGGGTGAGATGTCACAAGCAGAAGCTGCAGAAGGCGTGGATTCAAAGTCGAATTCTAAGACCGAGTTTGAGTCTGGCAGGCGCATTTCAAATTCACTTTCAAAGTCAGTGGCAGACAGACAGACATACAGACAGGCACACACACTCACACACACACAAACAAACACACTCTCCCATACACAAACACATTTTGTTGCCAGGTAGAGAAGGCAAGAGGGATAGGAGGTGAAGGATAGAGAGTGTAGAGCTTTCAACTCGCTGGCATCTTCATAATGTTTTATGCAAAATTGTTAAAATATTTGGCAGTTGAGTTAAAAGTTGTCCCAGCACGCTGCTGGGCACCCCTCAGTCCCATCTATGCGAATATGTCTGTGTCTATTTATGTTTGAATGTTTGTGTTTATCTTCGCTAGCATTTTTGCTAAACTGAAAGAATTTATTATATCTAACAACAAAGCCAACAACAGCAACAACAGCAGCTAAAACAGCACTACGTACTAGCAGAAGCATGACAAATTTTCACTTTACTTCGCAACTTGCAACAAAGTTGCACGGCAACATCAACAGCAACGGCAACAGCGCATATAATTTCACTCGCAGCAGCTAAAAAGTCAACACAAAAAGTGCCCAAAAGAGCGAAGGACTACTTATCTGCCAGACCCGGGCCAACGGGAAAAGCAGGCAGCAGGCAGGCAGGCAGAAGGGCAGGAAGGCAGGTTGCCGGCAGACAGAGCCAGAAAAAAGGAGAAATAACTTTGGGCAGGTGCTGCCAATTTGAGTATTAAGCAGTTGCTGGATTAACCCATTAAAGTGCATCAACGCATGAACTTAAAGTCCATTCCATTTGAACTTCTAACACAATTAAATTCTTCACCAATTCAAATGGTTTTTTATTTATTGGTTCGAGCAACAACACTAAAATCAACTCAAGTCAAAAACGAAAACTGTATAAATTGTATAAATTAAATTTAAACGTTTTGTAAGGTGTATAAAAAATATAGTTAATGTTCAATTATTGCAGTTTTCAGTTAGAAAAATATCGTATCGTATCGATGTTTATCATCGTCATTTGAGAATTTAGTAAAATTACTAAGAGGCAATTGGGGAAAGAAGTAACCAATTGATTTTAATAATATAAAATTTATCGTACACTGTTTTTGAATTTAAACACTGACAAACTGACAATTCTTAAAACTAGTATTAACACCATTGTGAATTATCCATCTCCCATACTGAATTAATAGTTATCTGTTATCGAATGGCATTTAGAGATAAGAAGAAGACGCAAGGCGTGCAGATCAAATAAATGAAGAATTAAAAAGAATCCAAATACAGCGAGCAGCTTTCAATAATTCGACGGGGATTAGTTTCACAGCTATCTGAAGATTTGAACCGAATCAGTTTTCAAAGTTATTCATGTTAGGGAAAGTTGAAAAAAGGCCATTTTGAATGTGGATTGTAACTCAGACTTGATGAATAAATTCAACATATTTGCATCTCTTCGAACACTTAGTTTATTCGCCAATTAGTAAAAATGAATTTTCTAATGGCGTTTATTACTTTCTGATGCTGTTTTAATAACCCTCTGACATTTGTTTCTAAAATAATGAAAACGTTATATTTTTTTGGAACTTTACAAGCAATACAGGTATAATAAATTACTTTACATTTTTAGGTGCCATATTTTTTGATTCAAATGTGTCAAGTATTTATTTATTACTTTGCAGTGATTTGGGAAATATAGTATTGCAAATCAACAACTAAAATAATTAGAATCATCCATCATTCTGGTCGTGTAGTTTCAATTTTTCGGTTTGTCGTAGCCAGCGATGCGGCGCTAATGGGTTAAAAAGGCTCGGAAACATTAAACGGCATTGGTTGGTTGACTAGCTCTGGCTGCCTGGCAGGCAGTGGGGCGACAGGCAAACAAATTGTGCAGCAAAAGTTAAAGCTCTTCACTTAAGCCAACCAGTAAAAAGGCAAATAAAGGGGAAGCGCGCGAGTGAGCGCCGAAATAAGTATAAGTGAAAAAATGACAGCTAAAGTAATGTGCTGCTGGTGGATCAAATGCAGCTAAGGTGGGCTGGGGGGCAGGTAGATGGCACAGCGGGGCATCTGCATATAACTTTTAACGAAAATATGTGTCAACAATATGGCGACGATGTTGGCGAAAAGGCAGGAAGGCAGAGAAGGCTGAGGAGCAGGGAAAGGCGGCGGCGATGAGAGAAAGTTTACTACTACTTTTCATTTTATTTTGCTGACAGGTATGCTAAAAGCCAAAAAACGAGCAGCAAGGTATTGAGCAGACGATGGCGGGAATGAAGCAAAAATAGTCAAAAGTGCTTAAAGAAGAAGAAGAAGCAGAAACGCACACAAGCACCAACCCACACACTTACTCATTTGCTAGTCGCTGTCGATGCGAGCTCGCCGCGTGTGTGACAGCTGGTAGTGACTTTGCCCCATAATATTAACAACAACGAAAGGGTTAAGAAGAAATAACAGTCGCCTGTTTCTGCGACTGTCAAATCAAATGGCAAACAATTTCTGAAATATTTATGGAGTGACATGCTCATTGGTGGCAATAAATATGAGAATAAAAACAAAGTGAGGCTCACCCCCACAAATATATTCCTCAAGCGCAAATATCAATCCATTTGCATGCTACACTAGGCAGCAAGTGTATGTTGACAACCCTTTGACAGCCATTCGTGTGCACAAATACATATCACTATAATGTGAAAGTGTGTCTACCGTAAGAGTGTTTAATGTAGGAACTACAAATAACTTTCAAGCATTTGTACATTAAAAATATTTAAATGCTCGCATGCTATGATTATTTGTAGTCCCGAAATTTCATAAAACATAATTAAAAGCATATCTTCGCTGCGTTCTAAACTTTATTCCACCAAGATCATGGGTCACATGCCGTATACATATGTACTTGTATATCGTACCGTTTCTCTCTTTATAATCTCGCCATCCATCTGTCATATGCCAGCTATATGAAATATAGCTTTGACATGATCGGTATCCATATATATGTAGTATTTTCTGTGTCCGTTTAACAAAAAAGCCTTGAGGCGCAGTTTCCTTAAATAATAAATAAAATAATAATTAAATAATAAATAATTGTTCTTTATTCACACCCAGGAATGCGTGTTCTACTTTTCAGATAAACTAAAGATATATTTAGAGCTTGAAATAGTAGTTATTAAATAAAAGCTTTTTACTGAACATTATATTACACCTTTATCCTACTTTCATGATGTGAGTGTCACCGACTAAGATCCCTTAACTAAAATCTTAATTAATTGAAACTAACAGATGACCGTCAAAATCAGTGAGCTTCTTCTTAAGTGAGTCTAAAGGACGAATTCTTACATAGCATAAACAGATGGGTTGGCAAACGATCCTTAAAATGAAATATCTATTATGCTCATTAGTCAAAATACAGACATCGGTTGGCATGTGGTTGTACAAGTATACATATATAAATATATATTTGTGTGTGTTTCATGAGGAAAACAAATCAAAGTCCTATGAGCAATTAGATTTCAAATTTCAATAAATAAATTATGTCGCTACTATGAAGCCCAACTCATACACAAAGCGGTTGCTGATTGATGGCTGTGTTTTGTGTGCCATTTTATATTCTCGCCAACTGTCGGCCACATGTCTGCACTTTGGCTAATATGTGTACACACATATCTTTATGTGTATGCATACATACTGGCATGGACACTGTCGGTGGGTCTTTTGGCTGCCACTTGTCCCTTTTCATAGCCAGACCAATAAACTATTTTTACTTTCATAGCGCCGAACGAGCCGAAGTCTCTGTCCCTCAGTCACTCAATCTCTGTCTCTCTCTCTCTGTCTCTGTCCGTCCTTCAGTCAGTCTGAAAGTCAGCTAGTCAGTCATTCAAAGTCAAGCACGTCCGGGCAGCTTTGGTTGGTGTCCGTGTGTGTCCTGGACTATGTTCCCGCAGCTTAAAGTTATTCTCTTCTTTTTTTTTGCGGCGCTTATAATGTGCTGGCTGACGAGCGACGGGGGCTGGGGCGGCGACAGGGCGATGATGAGCACGGACATATGAGTATGTCATAAACAACTACGACTCTTCCGGCTCGTCAGCTGCGGCAGAAGCAGCAGAGGCGACAGTGTCGTCAATTTGTCGGCTGCATTTGTTGCTGACAGTGCGCGGTTGCCCGCCCCCGTTTGCTCCTTCATGTGTATAAGCTCATTGTTGACAAAACCTCATGACACACACACACACACACATTCAGATGAGCACATGCTCGCCTGGCAGACATATTGTTAAGTCCTTTGGTGCCGCCCTGCTTGCCACAGCGGAAGTGTCACCATTTGTCAAATAACGAAAATTGAAAACAATTTCCACGCAGCATCAGCAGCAGCAGCAACAACAGCAGAATAAGTCAGGGAAGAAAGCGGCAGAAGCAGATTTTAGCTTCACACATTTTGCCAGCTTGCCTTTGTCTTCATCGTCCTCATCCTCATCATTGTATCTTCAGCGGCATCATCATCATCATCATCATCATCATGCTCATCTTGCACAACTTTTTCACACGGCCATGGCATTTTCCAGTTATGCTTCCCGGCTCTCGACTCCAGCTCCAACTCCCAGCATATCCTTGCAGCTCCGGCTGTTATGTTTATATTCAATGCTGCTGTCTGATAAGCAAAGTTCTGCGCTAGTACGCACAAGGAGCCAACGAACAAGAAGAAGACAACACCGATTCATATACAATACAAACAAGCATAACAACAGCAACAGCAACAACAATAACAACAGAACCCTTGGCTGGGCGTCAATAACAAGCGGCATAGCCACAGAAGACGTCAAAAAATGGAACGGAGCAACGAGTGCGGAGGCCTTCTTTAAAGTTAAGAAATATAGTATTCTCATTGAAGCATAGGCCACAATTTATTGTAGTACATGCAATGAATACTACCAGTAAGTAGGGGAGTGTAGGGGCTTAGCACTCCATCGAAAATTGCATGTGTCGCCGCAGACAACGGTATGGTTGACAGCTTAGTAGTGGCTTTGCTCCAATTTCCCAGTGAGTCCGGGCTCTGGTGCACTGGGTTACTTGGGGCTGTCAATTCGTTCTCAGTGCCGTCGCACTTTCTTGCCCAGACTTTTGCATACTTTATTGTCTGAGCACAAACACACGCTTGCACTTAAAACATATGCGTGTGTCTGTATGTGTGTGTCAGGCTGTTTGTCTGCCCAAGTGTGTGCGTTTCTCGCTTCAGAAGTTTAATCGAAATTATAAACAGCAAGACAAATTGATTCTTGTTGCAATTTTCTTACATTATGAGGCGCCTAGCGTGAAGTCCTTGCGACGAGGATAGCGACGCGAACCTTCTTCAAAGGAATAACTTTGCATGTTGACGTTTGTCGGCAATGTTGTTGTTCTTATGCAACACGACGCCGACTGGTTAGTATACTCTTCCCAGCTAAGTCTTCATCCTCATATACATAGCTGGTGATCCGAATGCAATTGTGGAGATATGAGGATTTTTTAAATGTATTTATTTTATTTATATCAAGGGATCCAGTTCTTATAACATCAGTAAATTAGACAAAATAATAATGGAAAATATATGGAAAATGAAAATATAATGGTTAAATGGAAAATACATATCATGTATGTACGTCATGTAGTATGCTATGGATATGCAAGATAATCAAACTGTTTATAAAACCGAATTCCTTTTTAACATTTTAGCATAACCTTTTTAAAAATACATGAAATTTTTGACCTACTCCATATTAAGGTTGTGTGAATTACGAAATTTGATATCGATTTAAGTCAAAGGGCTTGGAAACTACAGCTGACGGCCTTTTAGGTGCCTGCTGTAGCTTTTCCCGTTTATACCGACTGTAAAAATGTTAGATAAAACGATCTAATGGTGCAGCCAATATATTATTTTCGGTGGGGTTTCTTAATTCATTATTTGAATTAATTTAGTGAATGCAATATTTATGTTGCTTTTCTTGGAAGTTCTAAAGTTAATTAAATTCCACATTTCATTTAAACGCACACAGTTGACTTTTTTAGAATATTCGAAAACTCATAAGATAGCTCAAAACCTCTTCAAAAATCCTGCTCCATTTTTCTACAGTTAGTTTTTAGAGCATTTCGACTTCTTTGTATTGGTGGTACAGTGGAACATTTTCATGCTCTGTTGTGTTTTTGACATAGAGAACTTTCTTGTTGATAAATGGCTTATGAATTCTGTGAGAACTCGCATAAATCTTATGATTTATGCATAATCAACAAATTGATTTTTCATTCGCTGTACGTTTCTTTGCAGCCTTCCTTCCTACGCCCCTTGCTGGCTTATCCAGTAAGTGTCTGTGGCAGTGGCAGTGGCTGTCTGCGCTTTTGTCAAGCGTGTATAATTGGATACATGTGCGTGTGTGTGTGTGTGTGCGTGTGTGTATGTATGTACATAAAAATCTAATTATGCCCGAATGCTGTCACATTCGTTTGAACGAGTATGTACCGCTTATATACAAGTATGTACATTTTTCTGATTTCTTACTCCATGACACACTTAAAAACGGCAAGGATATGGGGACGAGTGTGCATCTTCTTCGACTGCCATTAAAGTGCTTTCGAATTAATTTCTCTATCCCAACTTTCTGCACACGTCTACTCAGTGCATTTGAGTGTGTGGATCTGGGCATGAGGGTGAGCTATTTTAGTTTTGACTTTGCTTTGATATTTAAATTGAGGCTGTCTCGTATGTTCGTCCATTGCTTCTGCTGCTCTGCTTCTGCTTCTGCTAAAGTTTTCATGAGTGTTGTGAGCACTTAATCTTGTGGTCTGTGTGCCATGCCACATGAAACGCTTGAACCATGAACTTAGCAACTGTCTGGCAAAGATTATACATTTCTTATTGAAGAACTGACGGCCACGCTAAGCCAACTTAAGCGTCATATCATGCTTCAGCTATAACAATCGAAACACTTATCATCGGCTTATTTAAAATTTATAACCGAAATCAATGTAATGAAGCATGCCAAAGTCAATAACTCAAATGACTTTCAGCTTTTCCTCTCCCACCCTCCTCCCATCCCACATTTGCCCATCATCAGAGCCAGTCAGGCAGTGAGGCAGTGAGGCAGTGAGGCAGTGAGGCAGTCAGACAACCCCAATTGGCCGTTCCTGCCGGGCCGTAAAATCGAGACAATATTTTATGCAAATCACTGCATGCAAATTATACAACGAATTTCGATAACTCACTTGACAACTGCCAATAACTTATTTACACTTCATTATTTCATTAGAGGCATGTTTCAACCAACCCAACCCGAACCAACCAAACCACCCCATCTCAATCCCCAATCCCCCTCCTCCCACCACACACTCATACACACACAGCGAGAGGACAGCCTTCGATATGCAAATGCCCAATTCGACTTATTAATTTATTAAATAAAAATACTTTATAAGCGTAATTAGAGAGCACTTAGGCAAATGACACTTGAAATACAAAATTTGTGCGAGAGTACCACGAGTGGCACTGTGGCAGGAGCGGACCAAGGGCAGGAGGGGGGCTATAGGCTGCGAAGGCGCCGCATGGGGCAGCATGAAGCCGTTGCCGTTGAACGAACAATCAGCGACAGTGTTGCAGTTATTTATGAGCGCAATAAATCTGTTTATGGTAGTCAAAGGGGGTACACAGTGGGAGTGCGTTGAGGCAGTGATTTGGGAAGGGCTCCTCCACTGCGCAGCGGAGCGTCAAAAAATACAGCCAGAGAGCACAACAACAATAACTACGGCAAAAGCAATAAGATTGGGCAAACGTCATGCCCTGGACTTTTTACTGTTGGCGTTCATTGAAAATCCCGCAAATTACTTGGGCCTCGGGAGGTTGGGATTGAATGGGTTGGGTTTTCGGAGGTTCGACCGCAAAGCGGCGCGAAAATGTGAAATGCGAAAAATGAAATATGACCGAAAAGTAAAAAGTTAACAACATTAATTAGCATTTTTATGAAGCGTTTTACTTGTATGCTTTCTGCCCCTCTTCCCACGCAAACGTGCGCAGCAGATAAACAAATTTTATTGACTGAGTCACTCTGTTTTCCTCGATTTATTTGCAGACACCGCACCACTTCCCCACAGAAGTAAAAGAAGTAATATCAACGAAAGGTTCTAGAACGCAAAATGTTGCCGCATCATCAACGCCATAAAATGGTGGCGCTTGTTGGCGCCGCCATTTTGTTGGCATGCTGTCTTATTACGCCCGTCGAGGCGAGGTCACGGGACAAGGAGGAGCGCCGTAGTCGTGGTCGTGGCAACAACGCCTCCGGGTCATCATCCATTTCCTCGTCGTCCTCCTCCTCAGGCCTAGCAGGTGGCTCTTCATCCAGCTACTACACCTCCAGCTTTGGCAGCTCCTCGAACAGTGGCAGCACTGGCTACAACGGACCCATGGACAGCACCGGCTTCTGTACGCGTCGCCGGGATATGAAGCTAATGTGCTACTGCACGCCTGACGAGAATCATGTGCCGGTACAGAAGGCCGAGTGTTGGGTATTTTCGGAGGGCCTGCATGAGAACGACACCACCTGGACACGTTTCTATCAGCAGAAGAGGCTGCGCGAACTCAAGTTCGTCATTCAGAACAATGCACGTCTGGACTACATACCCACAATGATTATAGAGCCGTTGAAGAACCTAAGCAGCATTGTCATCGAGTATTCCCAGGTGGAGATTGTCAAGAGCTATGCCTTCGCCAATTTGCCCTTCCTGGAGCGCATCATTCTTAATAATAACCACATAATGGCTCTGGATCAGGACGCATTTGCCAACCACATACGTCTGCGTGAACTGAATCTGGAGCACAACCAGATCTTTGAGATCGATCGCTATGCCTTCCGTAACTTGCCGCTGTGCGAGCGCCTCTACATGAACAATAACAACATAAGCACCCTGCATGAGGGTCTCTTCGCCGATATGGCGCGCCTCACCTTGCTGAGCTTGGCCCACAACCAGATTAACGTGTTGACAAGCGAGATATTCCGAGGCTTGGGAAATCTTAACGTTCTCAAGCTTACCCATAACAATCTTAACTTTATCGGCGACACAGTCTTTGCTGAGCTTTGGAGCTTAAGCGAACTGGAATTGGACGATAATCGCATAGAGGTAAGTCATAAACGGGTTTTGCGAGCAAGCCATAAAGACAAACCTTGAAATTATATTAGTCTGAGCCAAATCTATGTACCCAAGATCATAGACCGCAAATTACGGACCAAGAACAATATACTCTTACAGTGGTATACTTTATTTTTATTTCCATTATTTTCTTATTATTTGTCTACTATTATTCATTTTGAAATTTTCAAACACTAAGTTTGTTTCATGAATTAGTTTTTCGTATATGTTGCGTAACAATTTCATATTTCTGTGGGTTTTTAATACCCTGTCCCCAAGGGGTAAATGGGTAAACTAGTTTAGTACGAATCTTTCTCTGTAACACACAGACCTCAGAAAGTATGCGAGTATACTCTTATAGTCTATATTTAAACAAACTTATTGGTAGCCATAACCGAGGATCATTCGAAATAAACTTTTGTTTATTCCGAATAAAGACGACAATAATCTGTCTGTGGTTATAACAACTCTTATACCTGGACCTAGGAAAATCCCTGCACGATAACATGTATACTTGTGTCGCTTTAATTGATCAAAAATTATTTTATTTTTACGTTTGCAATAACTACAACACCTACACTATTTCAATATTCGTGCAAAGTCTGAGCTGTGACTCTACATATGAAGGAAACATGTCTGATTAGAGGTACAGCTTTGTATAATCTACACAAATTATCGAATGATACCAGACTGGGCAGTGTTCTGTTCCACTAGTTGGTGTTAAAGTTGTATTATACATAGCTGATAGCCCATAGGGGGACAGTGCCCATAAATCTTGCCTGGCCATAAGAAACAGAGAGGCAGAGGCTTCAGTGTCAAAAATAGGCAATCCTCCGGCGCTTACAACTTGCTGTTGTCATAAATTCAATTCGAATGCCCATTTCTGTGGTGATTTAAGTGGTCACTCAGCGGGCAGCGACCCGAGGTTCCCGAAAACTCAACAACTCGACAAGTTGCTAGCCCGCCGCCAGTCGACCCATCATTCAGGCGCCTGCTGCGTGCTAAGGCGCAAATATGATAAATAGATTTGTAAATTATGTTTTTAGGGGCCTGCAGAACACAAAGCGGTTCATAGTCACAGCTTAATTCACACAAACACACATACTGGGACTGAGATTCGCGTCGGATAGGCCGCACACTGACATTATCCTTTCTACGCTTTCACGCTAGATGAAGATCCGAACAAATGTTGGCTGCAAGTTAATCTACTTGCAAAATATTGAATAACAAATCATTGAATAATAGATTTATGACACTCCCTTTCGCATATAAGTGCGATGCGGGCGGCTATAAAAAATAAGGACGACCGACATCGAAAGAAGACGGGACGGGACAGTGCAAATAGGAAGTGTCGCTTAACAGGATGCGCAGTGGGGCGAAGTTGTGTTATGTCAGCTGAGTCATGTGTTTATGCGAATAGCTGAGTATCTGAATTACTGAGTATCTGAGTGCCGGGTGGCAGCTGTTCAAGCCGAGTCTGAACGATAAGCGTAAATCCTGCATATCTGCTGCGCACTCAGGCCAACATTGTGTTAGGCTCCGGCCTGTTCTTCTCACCATTTTAGCCCCAACCTTCTTCTTCTGCTGGTCTGCCTTCACTATTTCTTTGGATTTAGCAGCGTGCTTCATTTTTTCCATTTTACAAAGTGGTCGCATATCATGTCACACTCAGACAACTCGCATATGTGTCAAGCCAGGCCACTAGGACGCCACTCATACTCTCAAACATACACGCACCCCCACACCCACACCCACATTCCCATTCGCACTCGCATTCACACACACCGACGCACGCCTAAGGGTCTTGGCCTCAAGAGCCTGCTGGAACTTTTGCGACTGTCGTTGACAAGCCACCTACCCGTCCCAACCTCACCTCCCAACCCCCTCTCGCAAACCACTCCCTATCCGGAGGTTGTCATAGTCATAACGACGATTGGGCTTCTCTTATCGCAGTCGCATTGTTTCGACTTGGACTTGGCTTCGCCATTTTGCGCATATGTTTGGCTTTGCCTGCGCCAAAAATATTTTTTCACATCCTTCCTCTTCTATCAAGTGTTGACCCGAAGCTCCTTTTAATAAAAGTAAATTGCGTTGCATTTTTTTCTAGCTTCCATGTCCTTTTCTGGCTCGACCTCAACGTACTTCATAAATCATTTGTATATGCTTAAAAAAAGGCTTGGGAAACTAGCAACAATACACATACTATGAAAAAAATTGCTGGCCAGGCATTTAACAAAATTTGTGGAAAGTTTAATAAAATGTCCATTCTTGCTGCTTTAAAGGCTGCTTGCCTAGCGATCTGTGGCCTATATATGACGATTCTGTATGACGGCATTCACTCTCATTCTCCATTTTCATTGATTTTCTTTGCTTTTTATAAAGACCACCACCTCTCATCAGTCCCCCCTCCCCACCGTCTGTTTGTGGAAGCAAAAAGCTTTGCGTAGCCAACCGAGAAAACAAAAAAATATTTGCTGCTATTTTTCCGCATATCTGGGTATTATTTTCATTGTTTTTTTTACCACCGCCCCGCTATTGTTGTTTGTGTATTTATTTATGCATATACATATGTACCATGCATATGTATGAGTGTATGTATTTTTTTTAACTTGTATGTTCCAATTCGTTTGTCTTGAATTTTATTATCATGCGGAAAAGTGTTTATTTTTGTCGAGCGCAAGAAAGTTGCGCACCGACGAATGAGCGACTGTCTCCATGTCCTGTCTGTCTTCACAATGTATGTGAATGCGTGTGTTTCTGGCTGCCATTATTTAATATTCAATATGCTTTGTCAAGGGAAATGGAAAAATTATGCATATTAAATGTTGAGGCATGTTTCGCGCTTTCTGCCTTTGAAGCATCGAGAAATAAGAACAATGTGACGTAAATCTTTGTTTGTTTATTTGCACAGCCCAGTGCAGAAAATGTGGGAAATATTTCCACCCCACTTCCCGGTGGGAATTACTGCTTACAGCTTGTTTTCATTTTCAGGGCGAATCGTGGCGTAACTGATTTACATAAAACATATTTTTTATTGAGACATTTTGTTAGTTTGGTGAACGCGGCATTTCAATTTTCCGGGGTGCGTGGGAGCTATTATTTAAAAGCCAGTCATATTTCCTTTCGCGCAAGCTTTTTTTTTTCTTTTACGCAGATAAACAAATCAATTATGGTTTACTGACCTTACCTCTGTCTTGTGTACATTCCAGCGCATTTCGGAGCGTGCCCTGGATGGATTGAACAATCTAAAAACACTCAACTTGCGCAACAATTTGCTGAAGAAAATCGACAATGGCTTGCTTCGTGGCACGCCAGCCCTGCTGTCCATCAACGTGCAGGCCAACAAATTGGAAACGCTGACGTTCTACACATTCCAGCCAATTATGGACAATTTGGTCAACAGTACCAGCGAGTTGTTGGTGTCAGGTGAGTTTGAGAGAAATGTGTGTGCCATCGAATAGATAGTGGACGAACGGATAAACAGTCGCATGAAAGCTCAGGCGTGTACATTGACCGATGCACATTGGGACAGAAACAAAATTCGAAATTCGGGAGATCCTTTACACAATCTTTGAAAAGCCGATGAACTTGACTTACAACCTTAAAAATGCATTAAGAATTCTGCAAATTATAGATACTACTGCAAAAAGGGCTGTGTTTTTTTTTTTGGCAGTTATCAAATTTATATTAATATTATGATCGAAGAAAGGTTAAGGAGAGTTTATGAATGATATCGCTGTTCGGATTTGTGCGGACGTGCTGACAATTTAATTCCAAATTAAAGAAAAACGAAGATATTCTGTAATTATTGTTGGTGAAGGATATAATGATATTTTCACTTCTAGGTATTGAACTCAGCCATTTTTAAATGCAAATAATTGTGGAAAGGATTAAAAAAAAGATGAATCTTCTGTTTCAGTGTGCGCTGGTAGAATAGTATTATTGATAGAACATCGATTGGTAGAGTGTCAATGTACATGACAAAAACTGACAACATGAACAAATGAGGCAGCGACGTCGCTGTTGACAACATCGGATGTTGAAGGACGTCGAAGACGTGGTTGGGGACGACGATGTAGCGAAGTTGAAGTTGTTATAATTACACATTCGCCGTGTTGCCAGTTTCAGTTTATGTGGGAAATGAGCTGAGCTCAGCTAGTTTGCAGTTGCCGATGGCCAGTGGCGGCAAAAGTAGAAGCGAGAGCTGACATGGCGTATACGTAATAAAGTTTTATGCCTGCAGTTTGCGTGTGTTTGTGGAATTGTCTGTTTGTAGGTTTTGTATAAAAGAACAATTAGGTTTGAACCAACACATTCACATATGTGTATGTATGTGTCTGTACGTGTGATTGTTGTGTGTTGTTGCCTTCATTAGGGAAACGTTGTATCGCCATTGCTCAAGTGTGCGCTTCCGTTGACACTTACGGGCATGCACACAGACTTGGCCACTTTGTTGTTAATTGCATGCTCTTGAGCAATGGCACTTGCAAAATATTCCAACAGACACATACACAGGAACGCGTTTGAAGAAAGCGGGCAATATGACAACGGGACAGAGCTGGACTCATTTGTAGCAATTGCCTCCAAGCGCGCACAAAAACTAAATTAGCCATTAAAGTGCAATTTGAAAGCGGCCAGTAGTGTCCATTGCTATTTGCCTTGCCACTCAACTAAAAAGCTCATAACAATAAACCATGTCAGTCGAGCCGTATACTATACATGTGTGCTTGTATGAAAGAGAAGGAAGAGCGAGATAGAGGGTGGATAGGGAAAGAGGAGGAGGACATTTGTTAGGATAATGGCGGTTGGCTATTAACGCCTTGATTAGCTCAATTAAAGTGAATTATATATTAAGCGCATGGGTATGTATGGCACTTGACAACGACAATCCGACCACACACTTGTAAATGCAAAGCCATCGTACATGAACACTTCATCGGTTAGGAAGATAAATGCAAGTTAGGTTTTAAGGGGCTCTAATTAAAACAAAAAGGGGTTCATATCATAATGAATTAGTTTAAAAATCTCTGTCGTTGAGACCTAAAATAAAAATTGAAGCGCTCCTTAAAACATCAAACAGCCCCAATTTAGACCCACATTATTCATTTAATGCATACAAATGCTCATCATGTATGATTGCTTCTATATCTCAGAAGGGGGTTTTTTAATTGAATACTTGAGGCAATTAACTTCTGTTACACAGCTTAAGCTATAATATAAAACTATCAAGGTTGCGCTCTAAATAATGCACCAAATGAAAAATTCTTGCACCTTGAATTTGTAATGCACTTTAAGTAATTCCGTGTTTTTGCGCAAGTTACAATTAGACTTTGGCGTAAACGAAACTTCGGCGGCAGTGTAATCAACGACTTTGGCGTCCAGTCCAGGGAAGCATTTAAATATTTAACAACAGCCGTCAAAATCACATTTCTCTTTCATTGAGCTACATGTTGGTAGTTACAAATGCAACTTAATTATCATACACACACATCTATATAAGTCCAGATATATGTACAAGTATATATAGATGTCTGCATTTGTCGGCTGCCTCTCTGTCTGCAAATGCAGAGTGAAATTTTTGCTAATGGCGAACCATTAGCATGACTCATTTAAAAAACGAACGCACACATGCGCATTGGCACACAAAAGCCGTGTATTTCGCAGCTGTAATTGCATTTACCACACACACACATATACACACACACACTTCCTCACATATTCCAGGCACACAACGAACTGAACTGGTAGTGTTAGGCAGGGCTACCCCTCGAGGGGAGGGCCCTCCGGCTTGGTGGGGTGCATTTGTAAATTGGCTACAAATGACTTCAAATTGCTTTAAACTGCAAAATATTTTCGCATGCAGAAAACTTTTTAATTCATATGCAGTGATTATGTTTGCGCGCTCACACACAGAAGTCACTCATATGCACAACACAAACTCCCACATACAAGTATATATATGTACATACAAGAATATACTCACATGTATGTAGAGTTGTGCGAAATGCTTGATTAGAATATTTTGAGCTTGCTCAGTCACAAACGAAAGAGCAAACATGCCAGAAATTCTATTTCATTTTAAACTTTTTCGTGCCTCAAAACTTTTTGAATGTTCCTAATGAATCAACAAACAACAAATGAAATCAGTCCAAAATCCTAATCGTTAAAATATTTATACAAATTAACTTGGTGCAGTCACAAATGCTGATCGTTATTTAAATCAGGGTTAAACACTACTAAATAAAATTTAGTTTTTATTCACCGACGATATTATCATATCGAAAACAAGAGAGAATGCTACAGTGTAGTTGTAATTGCTTCGCCTAAAGCTTCTTATACAAATAACTCACGATTAGTTTGTATAGATTTGAGATAAAAAAAACTAAATATATTCGATATAGTTAATTCATCCGTTTGTCCTTTCGTGTGTATGGAAAAGTGCGAAAGCTAAATAAAAAAGCTAAAATTAACTTGGTAGTCATATTCTCTTAATACCGTCGTGATTTCTATTATACCCTTCATAAGTACTTACATTTTTTTAAATGTATATTTATCCTTGACAGATATGATTATGATATTTTAACTTTAGGGGAAGTGATAGTCAAAGTTGTAATCTCTGACGCTTCTTTGACTCAACTTTGCACTACACAGCATAGACAAAACGCCGATGCCATATTTGGCAATTAAAAATGTTTCTTTTTTTTTGTTTTATTATTTGAATTTTTTACCTTACAATCTGTCGTAATTGCATTATTATTCTTTTTGGTTAAATTGTTTTGCAGTTCGTGCGAGTTTTTTGCTTAACCAGTACAAATATTCTGAAATTGTGCATAGAATGTTGCTTCTGTAGATAAAAATTCCCTGCTTTGTCTTGGTGCGCAATAAATAAACCAACATTGAATTATGTCATTAAACAGTGGCAGGCTCTTACAAAATTTATGAAAGCACTAATGCGGCGCCTAAAAGATGCAACACTTTTCTGCTTCTGGACGCGCACGTCAACACTTGCATCTGTCAGATAAGCGACTCAAGTGCATAAAAGCTAAAGCAGAAGCAGGAGGAGCAGCAGCGCCAGAAGCAGAAGCGGAAGCAGAAGCAGGAGCATAGGAGCTTCAAAGTACATAAAAATTGCAACGAAATTGCTGAAAACATGTGAGAAACGTCGCTTGACGACTAGAAACAGACGTTGAGTGGCGAAGCCATCGTCGGATAAACTCGGCGTCGCAGCCATAAAACGTGCAATAGCAACTGCAGAGGCAAACGGCAGCCAGGGAAGCAGCACTTTTTGCCCAAACAGATGGCAATCACATCACTTTTGGGCAGAGCAGGGCCGTCGTGAGGAGTGAAAGTATTTGCCAACTGCTGCACAGCGCGTAAACTAATCGAACGTCAAGAATTTGTAGAGATGGCCTGACAACGTGGCATGGGATTTGCCACAAAACTTGTCCACTAGTGTGAAGGTGTATGTGTGTGAGAGCGCTTCTACAGCTAGGATGAGCAGGAGACACCAAAGTATTTGACAAAATGCTCGCCGCCAAAACTAAAGTGAAGTACATGTGGATGTGTGTGGGTGAATCGGGGGATTTCCATTAGCAGCAGCCGACTCAGGCACAGAGAGTAAGGGCCTGGGACCTGGACTTGTAGTGTATCTGAGACCGAGGACAAACGATGTACAAGAACTTGTGCAAAATTGATGCACATGCATCAAACTGTAACATGCTGTGAGCTCTGAACTGTACGTTGAGTTTTTTGTTATTGTGATTTTTGTATAACTTCCCTTTTTCTCATTCTGCTGACGCTGATGACTTTGGCAAAGTTTGCGTAATTGCCATTGACAGGACATTTCGTTTGTGGAGCGCAATATTTCCAAGCTTCGCTGTTAAGCGGATTGCCGCTAAAAGCAAAAGCGACAAAACGTATTGATCCTGAGTGTTCATTGTGTTTAAATAGCATTTGGCGATAGATGAGAGGTGAAGCACACCAATACGCCAATTTTTTAAGTGAGTGTCCTGAAAATATAATTGTTTTGATACCCGGTACGAGATTAGGGTACACCTGGTACAACGTATTAGGTTTGCACAAATGTAAAGTTTACTTGATAAAATATAAGTTAGCTATTACTTTAACCAAAAGTAAGTTTAGCAAGGTACCCTTTTCCCCCTTTTTGGGGTAAGTTGGTAAACAAAATAAGTGTCAGAGTAAAGTCTAATTTGTTCCAGTAAAGCATTGAATGCCCAAATAATAAATGAGGTGGCAGAATATTATTAAAACGTCGTACACATTCCAAATAATATGCCCCTTTAGGGTTAAATTTAATTTGGATTTTATTGAGCTGTTTGTTATTTTGGAGCTATTTTCTTCACTGTAAATTGTTCAAACATTAGTTTGGTTGCTTAGGTTATCCTCTAACTCCAACTTTTATATTTACTTTACGTGAGGTTATATTATTATGAGTTTTTTTTTCAGTTCAACGAAATAAAAGGTATTTTTCGAAGCAAGTAGTATTAAAGTGTATTGTAAATACGAATATTTTAAAACAAATTAATTGTCTTTGCTATACAACTTCAGTCATTGATGGTAATCGACTTAAGCTTTTAGATAGTTGTTTTTTTTTTTAAACAATTTGGAATTTGGCTGGTTTTAGCAAATTCCAAACAAACTAATATCTTTTGAGATATGGGCTCTAAGTGATTGTAATAAAGAGCAGCTTTAATTTCTGAGAGTCCACAGTATAAACATATATGCTTTTCTAAATTGCAACACGGCCGCACCCAAACAGTTTGCATTTTGTTATTTTTGTTGTTGTTGTTGTTGTTGTTGTTTTTGCCGTTCCTGCTGCCCAACTGCTGTTGTCCGATATGAGCCATGGCCTTTTCACGGGCCGCTGTGTGTTGTTTGCTGGTCGTTCTATTGCATGATCGGCCTATATGCCTGCACCTAGAATACGTATTTTGTAAAAAATTTATAGTCATGCCTATGTGCCCCTACTGTGGCATTTGTTTCAATTCTGGCAAAGCACACGCTGACCAGCAGCACCGAACAACAGGCCGCAACCACCTTTGGCAATGGCTGCTCCCCTTGACCATTGCCGCACCCACTGCCCCTTATACGCCCACCCCCACTCCACTCAATGTTTATTTGTATGCGACGCACGTTTTGTTTGTTTCGCCGCGCCTGTGGCCAGACCCATGTTGTAACTGCTTCTGCACTTTTGTGTAGGACTGGGGCTCGCTTTAAAGACTCTCTCTGCCAATTTTCATGGCGAATTTTTACGTATTTGGTAACAGAAACTGGTAATAAATGCCACAACAGTCGCCGGCGTTCGGTTTTCTGCTTACATTTTTTTTAACCTAGGTCCCAAAAGAGACGTCAGAGTGGTCCTGTGGTCAAAACCGTGTCCGTGTTGGTGTCGGTGTCCGTGTGCGGCTCAATTGGTTCGTTATGCGACGCCTCAGTCGTTAGCTGGAATTGAATGGTTATTGTTTCGAAATATAAATAAGACTTCTAACAGATTTTTTTGGGAGAATATATAAGAATATGTATGTATGTACATCATGTGTGTGTGGGTGTGTGTGTGTGTGTACAGGTATGTGTGCCTGACACGAACTATTACTTGATTATTTTGCTCAAATTCTTGAGCAATATTGCTGTTTGTGCAACAGTTCATAGTAAAGTTTTAAAACACAGCTCCCGCCTATCTATTTCGCCATAAATTTCAATTTGATTTTGACAGACGACACTCTCATTGTTGCTGCTGTTGGCCTTAGCAGAAATTTAATTGGAAAAAGGTACAGGGAATTAAACTACGAACTTTGAATAACCTTGGCATATGGGTCGGAAACAGCATTGTTTTGTATCTGCTGCCAAGAGTGAGAAACAATTTTCCACTGTACCTGACAGTTGCTTACTGAGTATGGAGAATGAGGCCATCCGGCCCCGACTCATTTATTATGGACGAGCTGACGTGGCGAGCAACAGCAGCTTAAAATGCATTTGTCCAACATGGCTTGCAACAATAAACAGGTATTAGAAAGGCGACAGCAGCAGGAAGCGAGAATTTATTGAAACGCATAAAAGGCGTTTGCGCTTCATTGCCAAAAATGCCAAAACAAATGATGTCGACCATAAAATGGACAAATGAGCATGTGGCACGCACCCGAAATTGACTTTCGATAGTCAACGATGGGTAATGGGCTATGGGCTTTGGACGATGTGTGATGGGCGTTCGTCCTGCTGACCGCCTAGCAGTAGGCAGAAAATCCTGTTGATTGTTTGTAATAAATCTATCGCTCCGTAATGTCTTACATGTTTCCATGCCTCAACGCCATCGCACACAATGCACGCACGGCACACTAATAAGTTGGACTGGGATGGAATTGCGAATGAATCCTTGATTATGGAGTGGACTGAGCATACAAAATTTATACATACGGTTTGGCACAGATGCATGCATAACTATGATGTAATTCATTACAGTACGATTTGCTATTGGCTGACTTGCATTTGAATAAATTAAGACAAGCTCTGTAGCTAGGAATAAGTAGTCATGGGGCCAAATGATAAATCAGTATACGGTGTAGGCGAATAAGAGAGCAAAACTGACTGAATTTTCATTATTTTTACTTTATTTCTGTTAACATATATATATACCTTATTTTGGAAAGCATTTTCTATTTTCAAAACTACCTTACTGATTGCATACACACATACATTATTTTACCCAGAATAGTAGCGGATATCTTCCAGATTTCTCTTTTCTCACAATACACTTCTTTGTTGAATCTCATCATATTTCGATTAATATGTTCTTATTTTAAAGCAGAACTATTCGACAAGACAATAATTTTCCGAAATTAGAATGTTTCCTCTCATGTCTTCTGCAAAATAGCTGAGTGTGTTTTAGGCCTAAATTAATTTTTTGTATTTTGAAACAAAACCTTACACTAGAGTTCTTTAATATTACATTTGCCTTTATTTAGAAGAAAAAAAGCAATTGTAGATTTGCTCCATTAAAATGGATTACATTATTCGCCACATCATTGTTAAAGGGGAAGAAAATGCATTTGCATTGAATAAAACACTATTTTTTTAGGAAGAAATCTCTTCTAGATGAAACAACTACAGTTCTCAGAGCTTGTATATTAAACGAAACAAAACAAAACCACTGTGCGTTGCGAAAACTGACCTTAAGTAATTGCTTATTACTTTTCGTATATCTTTTTAGTTTCTTATTTAAAGTTGAACCGCGCTGTCTTAAGTTATGTCCACATGGTTTTTAATTGAATTGCCACCTCCTTGGAGTGTTTCTTTCCTTTTACGAGCATGTCCTCCGTCTACGCCCTCCCTCGGCCACACAGCGTGTGATAAATTATATGCGGAGCGAATCGTGTCGTGGTAATTAAATGTGACCTCGTCGTGCATTGTTCGCTGTCTGTGGCATGCATTTAATTGTCTGGCCGGGCATCGTTTTAATTACACTGCCACGCACCTTTTCTATTTAAAAGCCCATAGAGCACAAAAGCACAAACAGCAATGCAAAAAATAATAATAATAAAACAAAAAAGAAAATATTGCAGTTGGTTTTGAAGAGGCAAAGTGAAAAACCGTCCCAACCATTCATGCACTGATGCTTAAAAATTAACAACAATGAAAGCGCACAATTTGTTGTTGCGGCCATTCAATTTTCATACAACAATTTCCTTTCATATGCGCAAAGCGCCAGCGGCCATAATGACAGAACCATCAACGTGTTATTGTTGTTTTCGCTGTTGTTGTTGTTGTTGCTGCCACGCACACTCATACACGTGTATGTACATACAAACTTACTTACGCTCTTCGAATTGGCGCTCGCTCTCACTCTCACTCTCAATAAGTAGCACAATAAAAACTTAAATACATATTATTAATGAGTTTTTATTGTTTAATGTGCCAAACTTTTGTTAGCCTTGCGGCTAACTTGGCGCTCTTTGGTTTGTACTCCATGTGGTTGTACATGTGTGTGTGTGTGTGTGTGTGTGTGTGTGTATATGTCTGTGTGTGTGTGTGTGAATGTGTCAGCTTTCACAACACTTTCGCGTCGAGCTGCTGCATATTTTATGTAAATACTCACCAGGCATCCATTTTTGAATAATCCTGTGTCTTTTGTGGCAAATTTTAATCGCCCGAAATTAATTGCAATCCATTCCATTCAACTTCAATGCCTCGCGATTTGCGATGTTGCGACGCGACTCGACGTTGATACTGACATTGACGTGGCCATGACGCAAGTGAAATGAACTGTTTAATGTTCAAAACTCGCCAATAAAAGACAACGCACAGTGTACAATGCGAGGCGCTCATCATCAGCGCTGTCATGACAGTTGCCACCATCGCAACGCCGAAGCGGAAGTCGGCATGTCATTCCGTCACAGTTGAGGCAATTAATGCCACTTTATTTTGCATATGCCTCCGCCTCAAAGCAGCAAGTGCCAAATGGAAGCCATAGGCCTAAGCCGAATAAAGAGTGCGGCAAATGCTCTGGAAATGGAGATGTGCCTTTAAATCTTCAAGCATCCTTAACTATGTTAGTATGGCGGAGCTAAGCCTTTTGCTCGCTTGCCTTTTGCCTTTGTCACTTTAACTGATGGCTGATCGTTAACGCGCTTTATTAGTTTAATTTATTATAATAATCGTCAGCGAGAACGTTCGCGTCGACATTGTCTTCGTCTTCGCATCGTCGTCATCATCATCATCATCAACGGCAGCCAGCGGCACTTTCGATTGGCCTAAAGTTGAACCATTTCGGCTGCTTAATGCTTGGGGTTCGTGTCTTGGCTTAGATTAAAGCCCCCTTTTCACATATCCGCCGACTGGAGGGAGGGAGGAGGGGTGCTTGTGGCGGTGACGGCAGCCTGTGGCATCGCTTAGCATAGTTTCGTGCAAAGTTTTTGGAATTTCTGCTCAGCCATAATGAAGCTTGTTTATAATTTATGCGCCACCAACGAAAACAAATGCACACCCACAAACATACATACAACATAATACACTCAAAAAGAAAAAAAAATAAATGCGGATTTGCGGTAAGCACGGAGTACAACCTGGCTCTCAAACTTAGATTTTGCACACTCAGATTTTAAATTTCAGAAAATCACCCTCAAGCGCTCTAAAAAATATATTTTCGCTAAAATTTTTGCCTTAAAACTATAAATTACAAACCTTTCCTAATATCAGAACGATTGATCGAAATTTCTATTGTTTTTAGCGCGCTTCTAACGAAGGACTAAGGAAAGAAATTCCTAAAAAAAATCGGTTTAATTCGCCCTGAAATCCTTTCTCTTGTTAAGAAAACTCTTCAAAAAGTTTCACTCTTCTTGAATTCATTCCGTGCTGTTTCTTATCACAGTTGCTTATAATTCCCAAGTTAAATGAATTCGAATGCTGCTTTCGTATGTGTCCAACGTATTTCGACATTATTACATTCAATCTAATATGAAACTTTATGTTTATTAAAACATTTTCATAATTTTCTAATATTTCTATTCATCGATATTACATAGGTGTATAAAATATCAGACAAGAATATAATAATAAGTAGTGAGCAAAATACTGTTAATAGCGGGAATTCCCTTTAATACAAAAGGGCTATAGTCGTTGTCATTGATATATGTAAACTAAAGGTGTTTTAACAAGAAACTATTTTTAATTACATCAATATTTTACTTAATATTGATCATTTTAAAGAATTTTAAATGTGTTCATCATCTTCAAACAGCTCACAAATGAGTAAGTTGTCATCAACAAGTTTCTCCATCATATTCTCAGTTTCAGCATATTCCAATATCAAGCTTGCTAATGCAGATCGTTGTAAACCATTTCGGCTGTATGTAGAAAACAAAGATCTACATCGACTTGTTTCATGCTGCTTCTATAAATATATAATAATAAATATAAAATACTATATGTATAATAGAAATTTGTGATGCCTCCTTCTGGGTTGCTTTATCTCAGTGTAGTTCACTGAAAGCCTGACAGACGCAACGCATTAGGCGCGTTAATTTTGTATGTAATCCAGTGGTTGTCTTCAGTCTTCAGGTGGCTATGACGGCAATGCCAACGGCTTTTAGCTTCGATATTAATACAAATTCATAGCTAGAGGTGTACGTGTGTGTGTCTGTGCAGTAATCTATCTTAATATATGCAGTGGTAGGCGGCTGTTCCGTCCCATCCATAGCGATTGCCACATAAATAGCGTTTGTCGTCGTTGGCGTTGCTGTTGTTGTTGTGGTTTTTGGCGTACAAGGCTCGGCTAATACTTGTAGTTCATTTCGGCGCCATCGTCGTTGTATATATTTGTTAATTTGTTGGCGTATGTTGCCTGTGCATACATTACTCCAGTACGCTCGTATATGCGTACATAAGTATGTATTGGTGTACTTATCAACATTTAGGTTGAGTTCTGCTTTCGCGGAATTCGCACTGCGGTTTCGCTCAACACCTCCATCAATATTCATTAAGCAGTGACAATTATAGTGAGCAGATCAAATCGACAAATACGCCATTTTAAAATGTTTCATAAATCTGAGAGAAGAAAATCCAAGAAAGGAAATTAGCTGTATCATTTTTTTACAGTCGCTTTGATTCAACCAAGTTTAAGTTGAAAGCTTTTTGAATAAATTTACATTTTATTCTCTGACTCAGGGATTTAAACATTACTATTTGATCACCCACGTGAAAATGCATTAACCAATTGTTTCGAGTACTTTCAATCGAGTACTTAAAATTGTGATATTCAAATTTCTTTTCCTACGAAATTCCTAGACTTTTTGTATTCCTCAATATTTTTAGTCTACAGGTAAAAATAATGGCTGGCGGTTTTGTTAAAATGTTAAACTTAGTACAGCTAAATAAAATGTTCATAGATATGTTACTGTTTATTGTGTTCTCCCTTAATTTTCGCTAACGTATTAACAACCAAAATTTTCACAAAAGCACCCCAAAACAATTATGAAGAAAACGTATGTATTTTAATTGAAAAATACACATACTTGTTCATTCTATACTCTTCTTTAGATTTCGCAGAAAATGAAGAACACACAATTTTTAATAAGTATTGTTACAAAAATTATGATAGGACGAAATTCGATATTATTGTAAAACTACAGATAACTTAAAAATTTATTATAATCGTTAATTTATGTGTTGTATCTATAATTGGATTTTCGTTTCTAAAATCAACATGATTTGATTCTGTTGGGCGAGAACACACGTGTTACTTGGCCAGTTAAACTTTTCTCGATTCACTGACCAATCTCATTAGTGAAGCATATGTGCAAATAGATTCGAATATATTATACTATATAAATTGCAATAGATGGCCAATGGACACTTAATTGAATATTTTGCCTAATGGCTATGGTCAAGTTATTGCAACATTCGATTAAATATATTGAGTGTCGCATAACTGCACAAGGCAATATATTAGCAGTGCAGGTTGCCATAAATAAACAGCCAGAGCTACGCAACTTAAACAAGTAGAGGCAGATGGCAACCAGCAGTAGAGTTGAAAGTGGCAGGAGTCCTTGCGGTGGAGGCGCTCGCCATTGGCTGAGGCTGAGGGCGTGGCAAACTTTACAATAACAATTTCAATTTACAATTTATACGCAAATCGCACGATATTTTATATGACAGACGAGTCGCAGTCGATGCGTTGGCGCTGTTGGCGGACGTAAACGTGTGGACATTGATGGATGAGCTGCACGGGGCGTGTGAGTGTGAGTGTGAGTGTATGTGTGTGTGCACGTGTACGTGTATTTGTGTGCTTGGTGGCGATCAAACGGACGTTTGAGTGCACAATTTATGTCAGTTTGGCTTGATATATTGCCTGTCTATATTCAAACATACTGTTGCCGCTCTTGTTCATAAACTCACTTGCTCTCCCCTCCCCACTCTCTATCTCTCTCATGTGCCGCCTCTCCTGCCATGCTTAATATTCACTTAAAGCAAAAACTGCTGCATACCCCAAGGCGCGGACTCATTGAAAATGCAACAGCCGCCGGCGTCGGCTTAAGTCGCTTGACTGCTTCGAAGATAACAAATCAGTGCCCAATAACAAAAGGATCATTATTTATTTATATGTACATTTTTTTCGCTCCAAACAGCCGTCGTCGCACACTGGTTTGGAACTTTAATCTATCAAAAGCATGTGATCCATTTTGTGTACAGCTTCGTGACTGATGCTTGTCTAATAAAGTCAGTTGTTTGGCTTAATAGCTACGATTCTAAAACGAATGGGCAATAAAAGTGAATGCGAACATTTTGCTCAATGAAACCAGAATTCATGCAGAATTCATATTCCACATTTTATTTCTATTGACAAAATAGATGGCAATAAAAATGATCAAAAGTCAAACATTTATTCAATTGAAAATCTAATAACAAAAACAAGATAACCTTAACCTCAAAAATGAGTGCGATTTTAAATGAGTGCAATCGACTAGAACCATCTCAAAAGTTTTGTGAATCTTTGCTCTTGAAAGACCCATATTGGTCATATTTATGATTTAACATTGCATATTTCCTACTTATCTAGAACAATTTCATGTGAGTAATTAAAACCTAGAAAGAACAAATTAATTTAAATTACACTGGATGCTTCAGTCACGCTTAATTTAAGTGTAATCTACTAGGATTGTGGACCAATGTGCATGGCCGTCATTGTCGCTGGTCTTTCAACCCTTGGGCAACAAAGTCGGACTCCCCCTGAAAGTCTCGCATATTTTATTAAATGAAATTCAATAAGATCAAAAATAAAGAAACAAACAAGACTTGCGGCAAATAGGAGGGAGCTGGGGCGTCATGTTTCCTGATGATGCGCCGGCTATTTTGGCAAACATTAGGCTGGAAGAGGGTGTGGGGGTGTATTACACATGTTGCTGAATTCCGCGCTCTCATTTTTCGAGGGTAGTTAGGACAGTTGTTATTATGACTGTTGATGTTCAAGTAGTTGTTGTTGTATTAGCATTAACTGTTATGGCCAAATATGTATATGTACATATATCTGTCTGCATTTTTTATGCGATTTATCATATAACAAACACATTACAAGGGTCCAACCCCGCTGGCCCTTAGCGCAAATATTTCCGGATGTAATTTTTGCAAGAGGGTAACATTTGCTGAGCTCCAGGGTATACAAGTATATGTCTATAACTTTTGTCTATGTATGTGCTCTGTGTGTGTTTGTATGTGTACATTTGCGCGGTTGAGTGGTCATATTTGATCAGCGAGCTCGATTGTTGTTGCTTTCCCCATTTCGATTTGCTGTGCGTTTTTATTTATATTTATTTTCTTTTTTTTTTTGGTTAAGTGATTTCTCTTTTTTCTGCCGGCTTTGATTCGTCTTTGATTTGTTTATGTGATTTCATAAAATATTTATCCTCCGGCGACGACGACGTCAAAGTTGTTAAATCGCTTGCAATGACTTTCCCTTTTTTCCTGCGACCAGACTCAGAAATTGCGCTGCCAAATGACTGCATGAGGGTGCAGGGGATGGGTGCGACGGCTGCAAGGGGGCTGGCCAAATGTTTTCTCAGCCGCTCGATGAGTGTTTGATCTTCCCTGGCTGCGTATTTGACTTCACGCTCGATTGCCGAAAATAATTTGATATGAAAGAAATAAGCTGTAATTGTTTGTTGATTGAAAATCGCATCGCATCAAGGACGTTGCTCAAGCAGCCGCCGTAATCATCCTTGCGTTGATTTATTACATTTTTATTCAATTTCCGCGCAAAATGTTTGCAAATTTTGCATTAAACATTGTTCATACTTGTAGAATAGGGGTCGCATTAATTTAAAACAAAAATTTCAATGCTGTAAAAAAAGAGCACACAAAAGTGATATATTTTTATGGTTTCTCTAGCACGCCACCAACCAAACTACGATAGCAACAACAACAACAACAACTACAATCACAATACCGGCAACAACATTTCAATGGGGAAAAAGAGGAAAAAATAAAAGAGCAACAACAACAACAACAATAATATTAAGAGCAACTTAGCTCAGTGGCGCGGGTTCATTCATTTTGGTGTAATAAAAACCTTCAATGAGCACCGCCGCCACTCGCTGCAAATAAAGAAAATTGGCGAGAAAAGCGCCGTCCATTGAAATGGCTTTGAATGGCTTCGCGCGCCCACACACACACACAAACACAAACACACACACAAATACAAAGACACACACACACACTCACACGTTCATAAATGAATACATAGCAAGTGAACTGTTGGGGTCAAGCACGCGCAAATAAAGCCAGCGGCGCACTCGGACGTTGGCGGAAAAACAAACCATTTGATTTTGAATAAATTCAAGTGAAAATTGCATGGCAAAAAGGACACTCAGGCTATCAAGTACGCAGCTGTATTTTTGGACTGGAAACAAGGAGCAACATTAAATACCCGGCGCGAACAACGACTGTGCAAAATCACATAGTAATCACAACCAAAAACGAGCGCGAGAAAAAACACAGAACTTGAGCCCATTAAAAAGGAAATGAGCGTAGAACAGGACTCTAGAAAACAACGAACAACGGGCGGTCAACGAAAATTTTAAGGCAGCCAGTCACACATAGCACAATACCGAGTCCCCTCTCACTCACAACTACAGGCAACCTACAGCCCAACTACATGGACCGAGTACAAAGGGAAACTTTCGACTTCATTTGCATACATAGCGCTCTCGAGAAATGTAATAAAAAATGATAAAACTCTCCAGAGAGCTGCAGCGCTCCAACTTGCTAACTGTGCGTGGTGTCCCCTGATGCCGTTAGCGGGTCACGACAGAGCCGGCCCAACTAGCGGTGGCCTTTGCTCCCGACCACGTCTCACGTCTCATCTCGGCAGCCCCTGAAACCCGTACTGCTGGCGACCAACGAACGTCTAACCGAGCAGGGCTCCGGCAACAAAAATGAGCTGATTTCAAACAAAGCTGTGTCGGCATCGCCTCTGCGGCTGCGGTGGCGGTGGCGGTAGCAGCAGCAGTGGCGTCGTTTATTGTGCCCCGACGTCAGGACGAAACAAAGGGACGAAGTAGGCCAGCACACTGTTTGCAGCGATACAGCACCGTGGAGCTATTCCACAAATTACAAAAACGCTGGAATGCTCCAATCATTAATAATATCAATAAATACTATAGTTCTTTATTTGGATTAGTTCTCTTACCCACTACAGAGATCGCCTCAAATATTATCTATTGGAACATCATTTTGTTATGAGACACAAAAATGAATTAAAATTTGATTTTGCCATTTTTTGTAGCATTTGCGTAAAATGCATCTTGGATTAGGCAGATTCTAAACTGAATTAAACAAATTAAACAACTATTTGCAGCCCCATTTATGAGGATTGAATTTTCGATGCAATTAATTACATTTAAATCACTTTACTTATTATTTTATTTTTGCAATATAGTAATTCGTTCATGCTTTTATTAGCCCAAAAGTATAAAAAGTGTATAAGCCATTTCCAATTTATATACTTGTAGCACCGTCTCTTTGAATCGATTTTGCTTCTCCTATTCATGTATAAAGTATATAGAAAATCTAAGCTGGTCTTGATTTGCCACACTGTGCATCTGAGGATGCTGCAGTAACGGCTATGCTGCGTAATTTTTTTGGGGGCGTGTGCAAACTTTCGGCGTCCGTGTTGATATTTCAGGCAATGGGCCGACTAACGCTCGGTTGCCTGCTTTTTTACAGTCGGTTTCTTCTCGCTTTTCAATACGCCGCAGCAGCAGCCGCAAAGAAAAAGGCGCACATTGGTTCGGAGGAGGCTTCTGGACAGCAGAAGAAGCAGCAGCAGGGGTAAAAAAAAAAAAAAAAATACGCCGCTAACCAATTAAAGCGTCAGGCTGCCCTTTTTTATTCGGCTCCCTGGCTCCTACTGCTGGGTGCTAACTGCTGACTAGCTCCCTGTTATATTAAATTTAAAATAAATGTTTTTCTTTCTCAGTGGGGCAGCTAATGAAATGCTGTTTAGACGGCTGCCCCGCCTGATGTATGACAGCCGCTGTCAGAGCTCATTAAAGCTAAGCATAAACTCGAAGGTCCTGTGCAACATTCCCTTTGTTTGCCTCTATTAAGAAGAAGGGGGCGAACATGCTATTGTAGCCCTTGAGGCTGGGACCGACATTACAGCAATTTGTGTATGTGTCGTGTGCAGCAAAACATGTTCCAAATAAATTTTAATTTAAATTAATTTCTTCTATGGCAACCCATGTACATACACACACCCACACACACCCACATACTACACATGTACTTGTATTTATAAAGCGAGTCTATGTTCCAGGCATACACTGACAACTAATTATGAATATGTTTCGACACATGAAATGCCTCATAGACACATTTGCATTAAAACTGACCAAACAAAGTTCAGCTGAGTCTAATTTGGTTGCCTGCTGCCTTCTGTCAGGCACAGGACATAGACGCACACCCACTCACACACACACATGCATTTATGCAAATAGCAGTGACCGAAAACTTGTGAGTAAATGGCGACCAAAGGACAGTGGCGAGAGGGGGCAGTGCGAGTGGGCAGGAGATTGTGTAGATTGTGTGCACTGTGAAAATGACAATAATAAAATTTAATGTACACATAGACGCATATGCACATATCTATGTATGTACAAATATATATATATATATATATATACATATGCATGTGTGTCTATGTTTGTGTGTGTCCCTTGCAAACCGTAAAAACGTTTCCGGCAGTTGCAACCGAAAAAAGGAGAACTCCGACGTCATGTCGGAGCAGCAGGAGTTGAAAGTCATCTAGTCGACAGTAATAGCCGAGTGGAAAGGATTGTACAGGGTGGTGGGGGGTGGTGCGAAGAGTCCCACACAACTTTTAACTTGTAGCGTTGTCCAAGTTCATTGCATGCAAAATGAGGAGGGCGTGTGTGGATTTGTGTATGAATGTGTGGGTGTGTGTGCATTCACGAGACCAAAACACTTCCTACCGCTTTGCCAAAGTATCATTAAAAATATAAAAGTATTTTATACTACGAGTATACACACGACCGTTTTCTCCATACATTTATGCGGCATGTGGAGTGTTCCCGTTTCGTATCTAAATGCGAAGGCGGTTCGATGAATACCCAAGTCCTTTCGTAATTCAGTTAGCTATTTACACAATAATAATTCAATAATTTTGCATTATTTTTTACATCTCCAAGTCTTTATGATAACGATAGTAAAAACCAGTTTCTATGCTATGGAATTACTTTAAATGGCGTTTAATTTTTATTTTTTATTTTTTACTCAATCATATGGTTAAATATTATATATGCATACAGCTATTTCAAAAGCAACACGAATGAAAGGGGTTAGTTGTCTAAGTACGAGCAAAAGTTGCCTACCATTTAGCCCAATAATCAAAGCAAAATCGGTCGTCAACAAATAAAATAAATTATACATTTCATTTGATAATTTAAAATGTGACTCGTAGACATCTAGCCTTCGGTGAATCTTCTCCATCCGAGGCTCCGTAAAAGAGTTTTACTTTGAAAAGGTCAACAGATTTTTAAATTGGTGAGCTCTATTGAATCTACAAACATTTTATAATTCTTTTGTTCTTTGCATGAATGCATTTTAATCACACTATCCTCGTTAAGTTAGTACGTGTGCATTAAAATACTTTAACGAACTACCCATATTATTTTTCGACGTTGTTAAGCATATTTTTTTTAAACACATTTTCGTTTATTTTGTTCCCTAATGTGCCCCTCAGCTGGAACTCGTCGTGCACGTCACCAACGAGGACGAGCAAGTCATTGTCATTTGGTCAGCTACTCAAAACAGCTGCCAGTTTTCAGCTGACACCCCACCTCCCCCCTCATATCAAGTTTTGTAGGTTTTTCTACCCAACTTAGTGCCACTGTTCGCCACTTCATTATCATGTTAATTTTGTCGTAATTTGGTTGCTAAATGTTGCCAAGTCGTTGTCGTTGTCGTTGCCCAGCTCGCCACTTTGCCATTTCATGCGCTCTTTCCTTTGTTGCCACATCTTGTCCCCTTTGTCGGCTGCCCCGGCTACCCTGCCACTGCGTGTTTAACTTTATTTATGGTTTTTGCATGTTTTCATATGGAAAATTAGAATTTTTGACTTCTATTGCCGCCCAATGGGAACTGCTGCTGCTGCTGCTTCTGCCGCAGCTCTTCCTGCCACTTCTTATTTTTTCTCTTCCCGTCTAATTTGCCAACTATTTTTGCAAGGAAAGTTTTCTTTTGTCGTCTGCGGCGCAGCTCGCTTCAGGCAACAACAACAAAGCGGGCCAACTTTTGGCATTGCCACAAAATATGCTACAGATTATTGTCAAGCAGTGGAGCGAGAGCCTGGCTGTTTGAATTCTTGGTCGGTTGGTTGGTTGGCTGGCTGGCTGGCTGGCTTTCTGCTCAAAGTGTTTTTGTGCTCGTCTCGTTTGTGATTTGTGTGCATTGATAATGATGTTGCACATGCCTCGTGAATTTCTGTGTAGCGAGTCAGTAAGGCAGTAAGTCAGTGGATTTTCTAAAGCATCCGATACTATTTTATGCCAACGATTATGCTAATAATGCGCCAAGTTTTTGCTGCCTTGGCAATAATTAGACTTGAGAGATTTAAGTGCCTGCCAAGTGCAATTTAAGCAAGTAAGCAGCAACTCGTTTTATGCGCTCAATTGAGGACCAAACGGGGCAAACGCAGATGACTAAACAGCAAATTGGTTTCCCCAGAACAGAGGCCCAACGTGCGGCATTCGAATTGAATGACCAAGTGGAAACCGAAGCCGACGCAGGACGAGTCACGCATGACCAGACAGGGAGGACTGTCAAATAATTGACAGAAGCAGTTTAGTGTCCAACTGTGCGATGTGGCCCAGGCTGACTGACAAACGGACAAATGGACCGATGGGCAGACAAACGACTGGGTAGCTGGATACATTGGGAGACGGAGCGACAACAGATCGACAGTCAAAGTAGAGGGCCCAGTGAAGATGCAGCTGCTGGGATATTGTGGCGTCGCTCAAATTGGAAATGTCATTGACGGCCAGGCACGATTTAACAGTAAAATCATTTAAAATAGCCGAAAAAAGAATATGGCCAGCAAATGACAGCAAATTGTTGCAGACAACCAATGCACAGTGGTTTGAAGGCATGTCAAATCAGTCCTGCCTTTTATTTGTAGCTTTTTAGACAGAACTGGAACTTTGTCTACAACTTCTATGGCCTTATAATAGGCATTAAGCAAGCTCCTCAAGCTACAGAGATCTATGAATCAAGGAACGCAGAACCATCTTACGATTCAGATATTTAAAACAAAGACAAATGGAAAGAAATTTAATTGTACAAAAATTAGAGTTAGGACTATTGTGATTAGAAATTGAAAGGAATGAGGAGGAAATGAATTGTTTTTGTTCAGCATTTGAATACTTGTATATATCTGTCTACTGATTTTGCGGCACTGTGCTCGGTGGTTCGGCTGCCACTTAAAGGCCGAGCGAGAAGAGAGCAAAAGCTAGACGGAAATCACAATGGCTACAATGCCTCACCTGTGCGGCCAAGCAAAGACAATGCTGGTGCGGATACGGTCGGGCGGGCGTGGTGCTGAGGCGAGGAGTACTTGGTATGTGTATGGGTTTCAGAATTTGGTTGGTTCGGTCTACCGGCGACGACTTGTGACAAAAGCAATTTCGGAGCACATACAACGCGCGTTAAGCACACAGACAGACACAAACACACTCACACACACACACACACACACACAGAGGTAGACAGACTAACGTACGGACATACACATTTGGCTTTCGAGCTGTCAATGTGCCTTTTATTTTCGTTTATGCCAAGCGCTGAATGCCACTTATATTCATCCCCCGCTTTCCATTTCTTTCTCTTCTCTCTCTCTCTCTCTGCCACCGCACACAGACAACAAATTCATTTGCGACTGTCGGCTACAATGGATCTTCGAATTGAAAAATCGCACACGTCACCTGCAGCTGCGTGACTCGCTGGAGGATTTCATTTGCTCGCTGCAGGAGCCCAAGCTGTCGCATTTTGTCGACCCGGTGCCGTCACACATCCTGGATCTGCTCAACATTGGCGGCTTCACGGCTATCGGCAGCAACAGCGCCAGCATGGGCGGCATTGGCAACACCCTGGGTGGCTCCAGCTACGTCAGCATGGATGACCTGTCCACAGGTACAGGCATAGGCATCGGCAGTCGCAAGCACCCGAGCAGCAAATCGCGGCAGGCGTTGCGCGGCCAACGACAATTCACGGGCGCTGAAAATGTGGTGGAGGCGAAGTTGCGGCGCAGGCGACAACTGGCGGCAGAGACTGGACTACCAGCTGTGGTGGCTGCAGTGGCGCCCACGCACAAACGCTACGACTACGACTATGATGTGTCCAATGCAGGTGGTGGTCATGTGCCCGGCTTGGGTCATGGCGGCCTCGACATGGACGACAACCTGAATTTGCACAAACAGAGCTCATTCTATGGCGGCAGTGGTGGTTTAGTCGGCGCCACTGACCTTCACAATGATGTGCTGCTCACCCATCAGCAGGGCAACAGCCTCGATGTCGATTCGCTGGACGCACTGTCCGGCAAAAACACCATCAGTGTGAGGCTCTTCATGCTGAAGCCCGAGATGCTGCCGTGTCATGACGAACTTAGCGATCCCACCGAACTGCCGCTCTCTCGCGATCTTATGGATGTACGCAGTAATGTGGGCCAGGATCTAACCAGCATGTCCCCCAGATTAGTGGTAGCTCTACCGACACCAGGCCTCCTCTTGGTAGTCTACTTGTATCTGATTATGCTGCACTTGGGCTGAGTGGATAATGGCACCCTTTACTGAATCTGCATCCGCTTTTTTGTTGTGATTGGAACCAGCGTGCTCTATGCCCGAAGCGGATGCGAAGATTTGAAGGCGCATTATGAGTTTTTAATTGTATATACTCGCGAGTATTCATTCGGTAGTCCTTAGTGTAGTCGCTTGGTAATTGACTTTGGAGCGGTTGCAGTAACTAAACGCCATCTCAGCTATCAACATAAAATTACAACACACAAAAACGGAATCCAGAAGAAGCCACTGTCAAGACAAGGGACTAGACAACATTGTGGAAACGAGCTTCAGAAAAAAAAGAAAAAACACAAAAATATGAATGGTAGAATTTATCTAAGAAATTATAAAGATACAAAACGCAGACAGCCTGCGAGCTATGTAAATATGTAAAGAACGGAATTTGATTAACTCATATAAATTTAGCATTTAGCTGTAAAGTTAGTTTGACTTGAGAATTTCAGCAGTGAAGCAGACAGACACAACAACAACCTAACAACCTAACAACTTAACAGAAAAACAGTTAAACAAGAAAAACCAAAATAATAACTAATTGATGAATGCAAAAGAGAACCTCCGAGCAAACTGGCGTTTCATTTAACTCATACTACAATACCACTAAATGAATACACAGTACTACATAAATACTTACATAGTTTAAATAGCCATAGAGTCGATGCATACTATATGTATCTACGTGTATAATCGAATCATTTGTTTGCCATTTGTTTACTTGAGCAAGGGTACATACAGTTTAAAAAAGAAAATAAACTTGGAAAGCGCTAAACGTCTTAGATGCTGCAGCAAGCTACAGGTACAGCTAAACTATACCAGGTAGACACGGCTAGGGATAGAGTTGTATTGAGAGGGCCAACAGAAGGCATATGCTTGTAAGATAAACGCAAACAGCTGAACGTTTTATTGATAACAGAAACGAGTAACTAGGAAATAGAAAATATAAACTAGAAAATAGAGATATAATAGCTACACACATACTTGTACTAAATAGTTAGCCTAGGCTTCACCGGATGGTCCTGGACCATAGGTTCTCACTCTTACTACTCGTAGTTTAGGAGCGCTTTTTAATTGTAAGCTGAAAGACGAAAACCAGAAAAACCAGACCCATCAATCACAAACTAAGTACTAATACTACGCAACCTGTTTCCGCAACGCTTAGTCTCTCATTTCTACTGCCACGCCCACACAAACTGTCTCTTGAATTCAGCTCTCCTTTATTCTGTTTCCACTTGACTGCATTCGAAAATATATACATATACTCCTTATATATTCTTTTGCATTTTTCAATTTTTTCACTCACAAGCAAATTGTAGCAAGTTAAGCAAAAAAAAGGAAAAAACAAAAAACAGAAATATGCATAAAGATTTTTGTAGCTTAAGACTGAATATATAAAATTAAATTATGCTAATGTATACACAATATATATTATTGTATTGTATTTAATTGTACTGTATTGTATGTTTAAATGTATTGTAACAAATGCAAGCAGGGGGAAAGGGTAATGCAATTTAAATAAAGTGAAGCAAAACGAAATGAAATAAAACTCATACCGGCATAAAATTGATTAACACCCATACATATTACCATTTATTTATTATACATTATTGTGCACAAATTGAAAGTTTTATTTGTAAAAAAAAAAAACAAAAACGGACCTTTTCATGTTTTATTAATGTGTTTTTAACAATTCATAAAGTATGCAAATTAAGTGTATAAAAACAAAAACGAGCAAATTTTACATAAATAAAATAGGGCAATTGCCAACATCATCAGCAACAACAACAACAACAGAAATAACAACAAATGAAATAGATCATAAGAAGCAAGCATAGTTTTTAGTGGACAATCAGCACCAGCAGCAGAACAGATGAAGGGAGCGAGACAGGACACTGCAGCCAAAAGAGCAAAGAGACAGTAGCGAGGACATATACGTGTAATAAGGTGCACGACAAAATTATACTTGTATAGGACAACAACTTTTATATTTTTCTCCATGTCCCCATGAAAAGTCTGCATATTGAGTTCGTTCATTTAGTAATCCTCTAAGAGTCGAAAGGAAGCAATTAGTTCCTCATTGCCACTGAAGAGAAACAAGTTTGGTCGAAGGACTTTCGAGGTATATACTTGCACCTTCTTTCTTTCTCAAAGAGGTGGCAGGCTCTTTAAAAAAAGGGTACCCACATACACATATATATTTTGATATCTATCGTGTTTTCTTAGTTCAAATTGAATTTAGTTAATATTTGTCCCACTAATTTTGCTCTTGCACCTTACGCATACTCGTATCTAACGAGAGGAAAGGAAAATCGTGTCAGCCTAGCAAAAGAAAAACCAGTTAAAATAATGAAAGAAAAACTCGTTTGCAAAAATAAAACAAAACATAACAAAAAAAAAACAGTAAAAGTAGTGTAAGTACGTGGGCAGAAGCTAAATGTATTTAGTGTTTTGATTAAGAAATAAGAATGGAAAACATTGAAAAAGAAAACCAAATTGCAAATTTAAGTCGTCTACTAGTAATCTTATAAGTACTTAGGTAAGCAGTGCACTACTATATGTTGGTGTAGTTTTTGACAACAAAATTATATTTTGCAATTGCTAAAAACTTAGGGCTTTGATTGGAAGACTCTACTGACTTGTCTCTCTACGTAAGTTTCATATACATTTGAAACAAATAAGTAAATAAATAACGTATTTTTTAGTAACTTGAAAAGATGCATAAAATGCTTTTAATAAAAATTGATTTGTTATCATTGACTAGGCACTGTACAACTTTTTACCAAAGACTCTTTCGTTCCTGCTAATTGACAGCATACGGCTATATTTCGTTTTTGTTTGCCATTGTAATTTAGTTAAGCTAATTTTGTATGGAACAGGAAAATGCGCAAGTAACGTAAGTTTATAATAATAATTACATGTAGCTTACTTAACTATTTTAACTTGTATGTACACACACACACACACAAAGATTGGAGTACAGCGTACATACACACATATATGGATATTTACCAGAAAAATGCATTGTCAAGCAAACAAAGCGGCTGTAGCCCAAAAACAAAAGCAGTATGAAAATATGATACAAGAAACAAACCAAAAAGAATATATATATATATATATATAAATGTATTTGATGTAAGTTTACTAAAAACCACAAAACCACATTACAGATGATTTTGGGCCAAATCTGGCCAGCACGCACAAGGAGCGTGTTCTGGAAGCTGAAACAAAAAACGCAAATCATTCCAATATGCATTACCAACCAACTGTGTATTTAATATTACATCCCAAAGTGTGCCCGTTCCTTGTGCGCTGCATATTTGTGCCCTCAAAAAATTGGAAAATAAATCTAAATATATTTAATGTAAAAAATACGTTGAAGGTGTTTTTATTTACAGGACAGAACGCTGTATAGCCGCCTGTTTATCACTTCCGCAACTTGAGCGCACACAAAACATTTCAACACATGGCTCGTTGCGCCTCAAAATATGCAAAACCTTATAAAATTTCACAAAAGCTGCAAACGCAGCTCGAATTTTAGCTGCCAGGCATCCCAAATTTACAGCGCCAGCTACCAACTACCGCTCGCTTTTGTGCGCGCGAAATATTTCCTAAATTTCATTATTGATCGATCGGCAGTAAGTGGAGGAAGTGGGAGAAAGCCAGGCAAAAGGAAACGAAGCGCAGAGTCATGCAGTATAAGGCTGTTGATAAAGCATAGCCGAAGCCGAATACCCTGAAACTCTGAATCATACTGCTACTTTAAAATATCTATATTTCTATTTTTGTCTATCTGTACATTTCTAGAAGATTAACCATTTTGTGGAAAGAGCAATAAAATAGTTAACAAAATTTATATTCGTACTTGTACGTCTGAGGCTTAACAACTCAATAGTAGAGTGCCAATGTTGATGGGAATGATGAATTGAATAAAATATGACAACCACCACGAATCTTCCGTACTTTACATTTCGAACTGTTAAGTCCTTAGACATTCAAGAAGCCTCCAAAATTCTAGTTTGTGTAGAATACGTAACAGGCAGAAGGAAGCATCCCCGACCGCATAAAGTATATATATTCGGAATTAGAATGACGAGACGAATCGATCTAGACATGTTCGTGCGTCCGTCCGTCCGTCCGTCTGGATGAATGCAAGGATCTCAAAGACTATTAAAGTTAACATAGCCCCGTCACACGCTACACAATTTCGTCATTACTGTCCACATTTCAAAAGTTACATAAACCAAACTTGGCACAAGCAATCTCCATACAGTTTTCTACTTTCTAAATTTCATCCAAATCGGTCAATTCCAAGAAAAGTTATTAGCGAAATAGTTCCAGTATTATTATTGAATAAAATAGAAAATAGAATACAGATTAGAAAAGACAATAGAACAGAGAATAGAAAACCGAATAAAATATAATAAAGGATAGACAGTATAATATTGTATAGAATAGATAATAGAATACAAAATATAATAAAGCATAAAGAATAGAACACAGAAAATAATAGAGAATAGAATATGGAATACAATAGAGAATATAACAAAAAATATAAAATAAAATAAAATATAGGATAAAATATAGAGGATAAAATACAGAATTGAATAAAGAATAAAAGCACAGAATAGAATAGAGAGTAGAATACGGAATAGAATAGAAAGAGAGTAGGATACAGAGTAGAATACAGAATAGAATACAGAAAAGAATAGAGAGTATAATAGAGAGTATAATAGAAAGTAGAATATAAAATAGAATACTGAATAGAATACAGAATAGAATACAGAAAAGAATAGAGAGTATAAGAGAGAGTATAATAGAGTGTAGGATATAAAATAGAATACTGAATAGAATACAGAATAGAATACAGAATAGAATAGTGAGTAGAATACAGAGTAGAATACAGAATAAAATAGAGAGTATAATACAGAGTAGAATACATACATGTATATTACTATATCATTGTATTACGTGTTTTTTTAAGAATGGGTACAGGGTATTTCAAAAGATGCCGATCAGCTTTGTTCGTGAATACTTCAGATATTATTGCAAGGTACTCCGAGTCACAGAATATAGAATAATACGTATAGTTTCCGGAGTGTTTTAGATCTCGTTGATCTCTTTGTTTAAACGCCATTCCCATTGATTTTATCACCGCCCAGTGTGAAGTAGTAGAGTATAAGAGCGAAGCCATGTGGCAAATAACCTAGCCAAGCGACATTCGTAAGTGCTGGTGCACAAAGTGCCAAAATGGGCGTGGTCCACTCACACTGCCTCACGCTAAGTGTTGCATAAGAAATGGCGGCCATTAATGCTCAGTCCGTTACTTACACGCAGCAGCGTGTTGCGCCTAATAAAGTCGTTTCAGCATATGCACAATGTACGGATAAGCCGCCAATCGGCAACCAGACAGCCACTTCATAATGTGAGACGATGAGTTGGTGATGGGCTTGGGTATATAATCGGGTGTGTGTATGTGTCGGGCATGTGTGAAAATTACCGCTACTTGTCCGCGTGGTTAGCTGCCATGCACAGTGGGCGATCAGCAGTCGAAAATTGACAATACCGATTTTGGGCTCAAAACGAGGGAGCTAATATTTTGAATAAAGAAAAGTTAAGTATGTCTAACAATCAGAATTTATTTAAACATTTACACCTCCAATAGACATATGTATGTCAGGTATTAATATAGCTACTAGGACTACTGAGTTTTAGGCCACAGAAACAGGTTGGACAGCAAATTAGCTTTTAAAAGGACAATTAGTCTTTTGGCTGCCGGGCAAAAAAGATTCCAGCTTCAAATTTTGTTGTATTTGTAATAAAACAATTAATCAAATAGTAATTCGAAAAAAAGTTGACTTTAATACAAATGTTAAAAAACTCTAAGTTGAAAATTAGAAGCCATATTAAACGCTGACTGTGGATGGCACATGAAATAACAATATAACATTAACATTTAGTTCATTTTCTTTCTAAATAGCAGAGGAATGAATATCATCAAAGATTTCATAACATGTTCTTTACGCTTTGATACATTATTATTAATAATATTATTGTCGATGGCATTCGCCATTCTAAAGCTAGATTATTGGTGTTAATATTAATATACAAACCAGAGGTATATTAAATTGTATGCAAATTGTCTTGTATCTTAAATGTTGTATAGATATATCAAACCACAAATTACAAGTATTTTTCCACTGTGGTCTGCTTCATTGTGCTCATCGACGTTGCCGCTGACGCGTGGAAAAAATGAAAAATTGCAAAGTGATAAATTGGATTCAAACAGTGGAGCAGATTTATTGATTTCATTCGGGGGCGGATTGTTGCAACGCCGGCAGTGGAAGTAGCAGCAGCAGCAAAAGCAGCAGCGCCTCCCCAACGCCGCAACGCACCGCCTGCCAAGTCAAATTGAATAGACGCCAGGAGCGACAAAAATCAAAAACAGATATTCAAATACACCCACACCCACACACAAACACATGGCAGCATGTCGCACAAATGGCGCTATGAACATTGACAGGACGGAAAAATGCATGGCGGCGCCTTTTATTTTTACATGGGCGGCGAAATGTCAAAATTTTTGCATCGAAATGATTATGCCAAAGGCGTAACACACATACTCGTACAAATAATCAAACACGACTCATAGTTGATGGTTCCGTTCTATGTACACCTTCATAGACACACTATTAAACAAATTTCTGGTCAACGCTACAACAAAATTACAATTTATTCAAGAATCAGAAAAGTTTGATTTTCTAGTAAATTTCAAATGTATTTCATTTGAAGACAGCCACTCAATGAATTATGCCTCAAATTTCCAAATTATAATTCATTTTTTTATATTTAAATATATATGAATTGAGATTTATTTACCAAAGACAAATTTACAAAATATTGATTTCAGCTAGCTTTATATAGAGAATATCTTTTTATTTGAGAAATGAATACGAACATTTTCACAAGTCTATGGTGGAATTGAAATCTAATATTAAATGTTAAAGGAAAAATTAACTAAAAAAAATATTAATCATAATTAAAAAATTGTTAATTTATTAACTAAGCTGGTACTGAATGGAAATTAGTCAGCACTAAAAGGATAAATTACCATCAGCACGCAAGTAGTGCGGTATATAGTAAGATTTTTTACATAAAATTTGGACAAGAGAGAGTTCATTTATCGTATTAATATTGCCTTCCGTTCACTCGCATTAAAACCGTTCAATTAAAAATTATTTCTAGTATTTTGTTTCGGGCAAATTGAATTTATCTTAAATGGGTTTGTGCACTGCTGCCGCATACCTCAGATCCTTTTAATATTATAGCTAAAAATAAATTAATATTCTATAAAATAAGCTTGTTGTGTTATGATAGTTTGGATCTACTATTTTAAATCGGATACAGAATGCAGATAGTTTTATTAGCACTATCTATATTTTTGCTAATGCGAGCGCAACCACAAGTATATCATTTTAATTTTGTAATAGTTGTACTTAATTGTAGTTCATTATTTGGTAAAAAACAAGACTTGCATCGTGTTTCTAAATATGTGGCTTTAGTTTTAGCATAATACTTAATTTAATTAATTTAATTTATAAAAGAAGTAGGACGTACGCATACAATTTTAATTATTATTTGTTTTCTATGTTTAATACAATTACTTTTATATTTACTATCGAAGATTATTTGTATGTACAGAAATGTCTTTTTAAATTTTAATTTAAGTTAACTAAAATGTATTTATTTCATTTTATTTGATATGTAAAAAATATATATAAACCATTTCTTTTCTGAAATATATATTTGTAGGACTGAAAGTTTAACTAAAACTTAAAATATATTTGAAAATGTATTTAAGCTCATTAATACTTATTATAATTACTGAATATATGATATTTCCATTTGCCATTCCATTTGCCAATAATTGTAGCTTTCTTAATTTTAAAAGCTCGTTCCTTTTTCTACAGCCTTTATGAAAATGTTGCTTATCCTCCAAGCAATTCTCTGCATTTTGCTATAATCCCACACCTAGGGATATGTATTTGTATGTATATAACTGGATGTTTTTCCTACGCCACGTGGGCTTTTGAGCTCGCCCAGGGTAATACTCGTATGGTAGACGCGTTGGTAGACGATGTTATCAAACAAAACGCCAACAACAACGACGCTAAGTGCGACCTGACTGGATGGTGGCCGCGGGCTAAGCGGGCACTAAACCCGTAGGTTGGTAGGGGGAGCATGAGCTATTATTACGAGGACGTCGACGACGACGACGACGACGACGATGATGACGACGACGACGGCAGGAACGGCGACAGCCACTGACGGTGGCAACGGCAAAAAAAATCAATCAACCGCTAGTGTTTGGCGTTGGTTTTTTCTCACACACAACGACTACAACACACTCATTCATTGGCAACCACAGGTGAGTGAGAAGCCGGAGCCTTCACAGCCTGCAGTGCTTTGCCTTGTTGCCATGTCGAGTACAGCCATAGCAACAACAACAACAACAACGACAACCGCGAATGCATGTGATTGACATCTGTCTGTGTGGGGAAGTTGGCGTCGTCAGCGGCTTCGACTCGGCAGTTGCTCGCTCAACAAATACAACAACAAGAACAACTAAAACTACTACTACAATAACAACAGCACAACAACAAAAACAATATGGCAACATTGCGAGTTGCATGCCATTTTCTATTCATAATTTTAACGATTTTCATTGTACCTTCCATTGTTATTATAATTCCATATGTGCGTCATATACTTGTAGTACAGGTGGAACATGCATATGCACATTAGCAGGCATAAATATTTTGACTAATCTGAGCCCCTACTTGGATTAATTGAAATGTTTCTTTGACTTGCAAGCAAATCCTCAGTTGTAATTATATTTTTCCTGGCATTCCATATCCTTCTTCTAGACCAATCCTCCAATTTTAAAATATTTCCACGTATTGAGTGTGAATTGCATGAAAAATAAGTATCTCGGAATATTTAACCGCCCTTCCAACAATTTAAAATGGCGTTTGAATTAAATTTGTTTCAACAAATTAATCTTAAACGTAATTCAAATGATTTATACAAAATTTCTTTGAAGGTAGACACATTTTGTGGAGGAACCAGCCAAGATAAACTATAACAGTCATGTCATGTGCATTGGTGATATATAGTAAAGCTATTTCCCTCCACCCTATGATCTGATTATTTTTGCTCTCAGTGTTCATCCCGCGGACATTGTTTTCTATGGCCCCTTTAATTTGATGGCTCCAATTAAGGCTTCAATTATTTCTTGTTATCTTCGTTGACCATTTTATGTGCATTGCACTTATCATAAGTTTTATAATTCACTTCCAAGGAAAAGTTAATATTATTAGTGTGTGTATGTGTGTGTGTTTGTTAGAAAACTAAGTTTGTCTGAGTACACCTGCCAACTAGTGTACAGCACACATGAGCCACTTGGCATCAATACTGTGGCAAATTGCATTTCATTAGAATTACATAAAGCTGCCGGCATGTGGCTAATAGAATGCTGACATGTTCATGCTTTTCAATTCGCTCGCCCATCATTCCGCCCGTCGATAGTCTTTCCGTTGGAAACTAATAGAGTTATCCTGGCAAACAACTAAGCATTGATGTGCACTTTATGCGAAAGCTAAATGTCATTTGATGCAGTCCGGCACAGCCGCCATGCCCCACCAGACTGGGGACGCTCTGCAGCTAAAAGCTTTTGACAAAAAGCAAAAAAAAAGTGGCTAAAAGGTAAAGAGCGAAGCGAACCGTGCACTCATAACATAAACAACAAGCTACGGCTGGATAGCAACTTTATTATTAAATTATGCCAAAAAGCAGCGCGCGCGGCTTTTTAGCTTGTGGGTCGCATTTTGCGAGCGTTCTCCTTAAGCTTGCTTTTAAATTTATTTTAACGTGTTAGTAATTGCACACTGTACTAAAATATTTTACCAAGTCGAGTCGTTCGACGAGCTTGTATCGTGTGTTCCAACTGAGTTCAGTCCCAGACTGATCTGTAAGCGGGCTGTAAGCGGCTGGCTACTGTTTTCAATTTAAATGAAAACCGCAAAATATTCGGCCAGAGGTTAGTCGAGTTTTGCCAATAAAGCAGCCAACACCAACAACAACAACCACAACAACAATAGCAACAAAAATGCAAGAACACATTTTAGAGGAATGCCTCACAAAAGCCAAACAACAAAATACAAAATTGTATACACTTCGATGTTTGACCACAATTCAAAATTTGGTAAGGAAAACAAAGACAAAGGTCGAAGGGGGAGCAGTAAGGGGTGGCAGTAAACTTTGTCACATAAATTGCTAACAATGTAAACAAAGTGCTTAGCCACTTTTCGGGATATTTTTCTATTTGTTTGCCATTCGTGTTGCCCATTCCCAACCAATTCGCCTGGTGTGTGGTCGTTTTTGGGTCTTTTCGTTGTTATGAAGAATATTTAATTATTTATTTTCAGTTTGATTTTATGGCCCAAGCTGTCGTTGCCGTAATTGAAACCCTTCGCGTGCCAATCGGTCCCTTGGCGTATGCCCTAAAGGCAACATCAGCAGCAGCAGCAGCGGCAGCAGCAACAACAACAACAATAACATTATTAATAGCTTTTTACAGTTGCCCAAGATGCCAGGCAGTCCGATGTGCGTCTTAATTAGATCGAGTCAAGTACAAAATCAACTGACAGCTGCCCAAATGCACCAGAACTGGTAACTGTAGTAGCTTTATCAGCTGGAACCCAACCAATGGCTGTCCAGCAACCCTTCCATAAGAGATGTGGCGAGTCGAATCAGTTCCAAGAGCTGCCTCTAATCAGATTTTGTTCTTTTTTATTTCGTTATATGGTGCAGGTACTTTGGGAACAAGCTTTAGAAGCCATGCAAATAATTTTGCTTCAATCAAATAAGTTGAGTTTAAGTAAAATGCGGTTAAATATATCGGTTAAGTTTATGATAACAAGAAATACTTGGGTCATAATTTAATAATTTAATTTATATTTTCAAATGTTATAAAATGTTCTGAGTTTTTAGAGATAAAACAAATAAAACCTTTAGGAAGTTGAAAAAATCTATACTTATAAGAAGTACTTATTATAAAGGTTTCTATAGAGATATTGGTTTCAGAACTTGAAGGCCAGATAGTTCATTTACATACTGTTCCAATGTTTTTTAATCCCTATGAAGCCTTGGCCCTAAGAACATGCTTTCCATTTGGGTGTGACGACAACATTTGTAATAGCTGATCCCGATTATTTGTCAATTCTATACTATATAATTGGAACTGATGATAAATGTATTTGTATACAGGGCATAGCCAGAAACAGACTTCATTTTGTAAGTACAAGTATACTACACACCTGTTTGATTATATATAACTTTTGAGTCATAATAGCTAAGTACAACTTGATGTGAAGACTCGCCAGGTGCACACACAGCTAATGATAGACCATATCATTTTATATAATATTATTAGGAATTACCAGTGCAAAAAACATTCTTCATGCAACTACTTCAACGCTAGCATATACACATGTATATTAGTTTCATACGTATATTGTCTTTTATACGCATTTTAACAATATCGGAATGTGAATATAGTAAATCTTTTGTTGTTTGGAAATGAATGAAATTCATTCCGTTCTGTTCCTACATTAGTAGGATAACCGATAGCTTATCGAAAGGAAGTGACAATTTTGCAGCGAAGATGGTGATGCCTTCTCAAATGAACTGAAAGTGAACAGAAGTGCACAGTACTAGCACGCATTGGACGAATTTGAAAGTGCCTCGGACAAGTTGGCCCCAAATGCGGCTAATGAAGCCCTCCGCTGATTGATGGCACAGCATTTCCGGTTGCCGTGTAACTGTAACTGAAACTGCGACTACGCCCTAAGTGCGGCCCGAGGACCAACAAGATGGCGTGGTGTGGCAACTATTTGCTACGATTGCGACACGACAAGACGATTAATATATGTTAGTCAATACATCAAGCGCTCAATGAAAGCAACGCCAATTTCCGAAAACTAACAGGAGACAGGCATCATTGCTATCCAGAGAGCCTCCAATCTAGGCCGAGGCAGAAACTGAGACTCAAGCTAAGGCCATACCCAGGGGCGCGTTCGCGCCAATTTAATGACGGCACATGGTGGCCAAGTTTATTGCTTTAAAATTGTCAAATGCGTCTTAGCATTAACATGGGCGCTGGCTCACGCACACTAAAAACGGAAAAGAAAAAAATCAGCAAGGAGGTGGCCGGGAAGTTCCGGGTGTGGGAGTAGATGTCGCGCAGCGTGACGTTGTTAGCTCATAAAACGACTTTAAAAGGTCATAAATATAAATTGAAATTGCGTTGGCGACAAATAAAAACTTTATCAGCAGCGGCGACGCGACCAAGAGATTCAAATGACGAAAGCCCCTTAAATTACACAAATACGTGTAGTTTAGACCATAAATTTGCAATCAGGAGACGCAGCCGTTGCGTCGTGGCGCTCTTTAAGCTCCTTCATCCTTCATCATGCTGCGTGTATTCCTGTTGCGTTTTCGCCGACGCCGACGATTACACCCACATACACTATACTCGTGTATACCCACACTCCTAGATACCCGCCATGCAGTTTGATTTTATTTTTAGCAAATAAGCCGAGGCGAATAAAAACAACAACAATAATAATAGCAACAACAATGAGGGCAGAGCAGAGCAGCAGCAGCAGCAGCAACAGAAACAGCAGCAGCAGCAGCAATGACCCTTGGTGCGACCGACCTGTGCATGGGCAATCATTTCTATGGTCATTTCGCGTTTGCCGTGCGCCGCGCTCAGCCTTAAAATTGGAAAAATGTGTTGCGCCGTAGCCATAGCCACGCTTCCAAAGGCCAGGCCATGCTCATTCTCGTCGCTTTTTATGATGGGCGTTAAAAATGTGCAGCAGTAGCAGTGGCAGTGGCAGCAGCAGTAGAAGCGGCAGCAGCCAATACCCCAGCCTCCCCCCCCCGCTGCCATAACATTGAACACCCAACGGCTCGAGTGCAATAAAAGTAAAACACATTGCCAAAGCAACTTGCTGCAATATTTGCGCAATATGGCGTCTCACGTTCCACCTCTGTTTCCCTTCTACTTTCCGTTCTCCGTTACGTCTATGACTAGTTACGTATGTACAGGCAAAGCTCTCATAATGGGCCTGATGGGCGCTCTAAATAGAAAAGATGCAGAACTACTTGTATGTTATACAAGTATGATCTGATTGTACGAGTATATCACACATTCAGTACTTTTACACCGATTTTTTCGACCGTCACGACGAAGACATGGAAATTGTGGCACTATACTACTTCACCTGTAACTTTCCCAGCCCCTTGTTAAAGTGATATCTCGAATCGTGATTGCTCCTCGATCTATTTAAACAGCAACCTCATTCCTAGCAACTGGTAATCATTCGATTAGAAGGTAAAAAGGCTTTGCTTAAGTATCACTGTGCTTAAAAAACAACAGTGAATAGATAAAACTAAAGAAGTGTCAAATATACGTTTTCTAAATTATGATTACAAGCTTAATAATCTCGTTAAGTTAAATAAGAAAATGATGTCTAGAAAGTTACGATCAGAGTGACAAAATCGTCAAGCTCAATCATTAGATCTGGCTTATTATAAATTTTACTCGAACTCATAAAATCAAAGTCTGTTAATGAGTATCCTATTGAGTTATTTCTGACTGAGAAGGCAGTAGAGAAGGTCTCAATGAAATATTATTTTTGACGACTTCGAAAACATATTAAAGGAGTCCACATACATTTTCTTACAAAAGCACACAATTTTATCAAGCCACTCAATATCCTTTGCCGTAGTTGTCACTGTACGTGTATATGTATGTATTGGTTATAGACCCTCTTTAACTGTTAGACAGGCGGCTACCAATCCCCCTTTGCATTAAATATCCCGCTCTATCATGTGCCTGCTGTATGCGAAGCATCCTTGGCTTTTGCGTTCATTATTTATTTTATTTTATTAGAAATTATTTAGTGGAGCTTCCGTGGAGCTTGCCATTGCAGGTTGCAATGCACGCCCGGATTCCTTTTATTGTTATCTCAGCCATAGCCATGAGGGATAGAGAACCAGAATGGACGCCTGGCGTCTAAAGTGCATTAAAGTTGATTAATTTTATTTGTTTCTGCTGCCAGGAGACAGATGGAGCGTGCGAGTATTTATCATATTTATCACCTGACATGCCAGCCAAACAATTGGCCAAGTGACAGACCCAAACAATCCAATCAGTCATGCACTCATGCACTCATTCATTCGATCATTCATTTAAGCATTCATTCAACTGCAGCTTGCACTCAATTGGTAGCAGCGTAAAAAGTCATAAACATAAAAATAAATCAATCAAGCATATCAATAATTCCATGCGAACCAATTGGTTGGATGGGCGGCCATTTTGCTTGCTCACTTGTCTGGGATTTGGCCAGTTCAGTCCATTTCAGTCCTTCCAGCCAAGTCAAGCGGAGAGATGTGTGTGAGTGTGGGTGTTCGTATGTCGAACGGCCTGGCGGGCAGTCTGTGTTACTTTGAGCGTGAAATGTTTCGCTCCCTTTTGAGCTTTGACTTTTGCGTATTGGCAAATAAATAAATATGCAAATTGATTAAATTTGTTATGCCTGCAGCAAATCTCCCCTTTCCCCCTTTATTCAATGGCAGCATGTGCATGTGCGTGGGCATATTTTTTAATTATTTGCAGAAAGCAATGGTGAAAAGTGCTGATGAGACCATAAACATGCCGCCATGAATTCAATTGGTTTTGTATGTCCTTTGAGAAATATTTTGAATTCCAGCCATCGAGCATATTCGATATATAGAGTACGTACGCTTCTGATTTTCACTTAACGGCCACAAATCAGACGTTTTTCAGCTGCCCGGAAAATCGCAGCCACATCATAAAAATCCGAATTAAGAAAAGCCGCCACATAGTCTGCCCACAACGTTGGTTGTTGCCCGTTGGTTGCCTGATGTTGCTGTTGTTGCAAGTGATGCTGTTATTGTTGTGTGCAAATTGCAACATTGGCAATTTCGATTGTCATCGATACGTATTATGCAACAGCGGCGCCACCAGCCACCGGAAGCACCAATTGCCAAATGGGCGCCATTTTACAGCGACAATACGACCAACAATATCAACTGTGGAACGTCAGCATGGTCTCATCATTTGTTTTGCACTCCCTTGATCCACCACCTTATTTGCACGCACTAACACACTAGCGATGAACGTTTAACGTGAGTGAATCTCGAAACAAAACAACTTAAAATCCTAACCAACATTCAAAAAAAAGTAAATTAAAACTATTAGTTTCAGTAAACGCTGAATACAATAAATTAAAATATAAATTCAATTGATAGTACTGTCCTAGGATTTGTATCTAATCAGTATTGATGTCAAAAACGATGAGAATATCGAGAGAAACATGAGAGAAAATCAAGAAAAACGAGAATTCCTATAGAAATAGTCCATAAATTTAGTTTTCACTAACAGTGTACACCAAATTAACAGAAAAATAAACTTGTATAGTTGAATAAAATGTATCTTTAGCATCTTTATTTATAAACTTTAATATGTTGGTTTATTTTTATTTATGATTATTTTAAGCAAAAACATGATCAACAAATAATTTGGAGTGAGCGTGTATTTATTATCAATTTTAATTGGCATTCCACTTCATTACTAACTAATTCTGTTTTTAAAATAAAAATTCCGCCTTAATACACAAATGGTAATAACTATATTTTTTTTAATTAAATACAATTACAATAAATGTAACGGCTTTATACTGGAATTGTAACTCTGGTCTGAGCATGATACTTTCCACTAACCTTTAAAATGTACATTTGAAATCTCAGCAACTGTTCGTATTTTAAGTTGAATTATGCGTGCATTAGTTACGCGCCCATCACTAACACATTGACAAAGAGTTTGCTTGTTTGCGCGCATTATTGTCGCGCACAAAAGTATGCAACAGTCATTGGCATTGGTGCTGCTTTGTTATTCGGCAACTGAATGCTGGTCGAAGTCGCAAGAGGATGTGCGTTCGGTTGTGGGCGCGCACCTGAAAATGACCATAATTAATTGCATGTACCTGCGGCAGTTGGCCATTGCCCCTGCTGTCAATTAGTGCTGCAGTTGCAGGCGCGTTTCTACATTTCTACCGCTGCCGGTTTGATTGATGTGGCTCCAGTCGGAACCGGGTCTGGGACTGGGACCGGGATCGGGCCTTGGTATATGAGCAGGCGCCAGCCACCACTCTCATGCAGCGCTCCATTAATTGCCGTCTTGCCATACCCTTTGTTAAGTAACAGAGTTTATCAATTTCATCATTCAGTTTGTGCTTCTTACTACTACAAATGCAAATACTACTTACAAATGCAAAAACTATTAATATTCCTAGGGATCCATAATCCATAAACTTTTATGAACTCCAAAAAAAATGGTTAACTTACAAAAGCAAACCGTTTTTATAATACAACTGATTTTGACGCTGCGAAAGTTTTTTGAACTCTAATAACACTTGAGTTCAGTTCGTGTCTAAGCAACAAGTATTAATTGGTTAATAGTATACATACTGTTAGAGAAATTGATACTAGACCAGTTAGAATACCTTGGAAGGTGTGGCGCAGTTTAAATGTAGCAACTCTAAATCTATCTCAGGCAACCTATGAATTATTGTATTACCTCAATTACCTACAAAAAATTGTTTTATCATAAGCATATCGTTGAAAGGAATTAGGCAATAAGTATGGTAACTTCCTCGAACGTCTTTGTTAGCGTATTTGGGTCTCGCTATGCAAAAAAGGAGCTCACATTCTGTGCCTTTCAGTTTTATGTTTTACAACTTAATAACACTTAACAGCGACCACACTCCATTTGCTGCACATTTTCAATGAGTGTCTGCCACTCTTTTTATATGCTTATGTCTGTATGTAGGTATATACTCGTACATGGAACAAGTGAGTGACGTCCATCACTCACCCACACTTACGTTCACACACACACACACGCGCACGCACACAAAGATATACGCACTCAGGCGCTTATCAACATCACTTGAGCATTGTTTGCCATTATAATCGCAGCAAATCGGTTTCGCATGAAACGCAATTGTCTATAATTACATTATCGAAACTATCAATTAAACCAAATTGTCTGACGGCTCGGGCGGGCCCTGTCCGGAACTTACGCAGACACGTACGGCCAAAGGCCCCCATTCGTCCCATTCAGTATCCACAGCAGCGGCAGCCACAGAAGCTATATAATGTAAGCTGCTGTTGTATGTTTTTGCGATTGTATAACAAGGCCCCCATGTGTTTGCATGTGTGTATGTTCCTGTGTTTGTGTGTGGTATGTGTATTTGTAATCCCCAGGCACAGAGGCATTTAAATAATTTTACTGGCATCGACGTCGTTACTACCGGCAGCAGCAGCGGCAGCGGCAGCGACGGCAAAGCTGATATCCGAGTATTTTTCAAGTAATTGTTATTATAACAAACACCAGAACAACAACAAATTCCATAACAATTACACAGGCACATTCACACACGCAGGCTCGTACACTCCCAACACAACACACGCACACATATTCAGACTGTGAAATATGGAATACGCAATTACATTTAGGCACAAACACAAACACACACACACACACACACACACACACATGTGAATATAAACTGCACAGTGCTTTGGATGAAAAATTAAAATATAAAATGCGAACTTGAATAAGGCATCTCATTTAGTCAATTACCCAAATATTTACACAATACAAACATAATATCCCATTTCTATACAAATGATTAATTAACAATTAAAAAGCACCAAACAGCAAGGCAGTATTATAAATTTTAAAGCGGAACGGGAATGATAGGCAAGTCACTGGTTAACTAAATTGAAGAATATTTTACTTATACTTGTAGTATATCAATAAAAATTAACAGAAATAGATTAAAATAGTTTTAATCTATTGTTTTATGAATTGTGTATAAAATGTGAATGTTTTAAACTACTGCTACTATGGTGAAATGAAATAATTTTGAATTGTTTACGCTCAAGGGACCAATCTTTACCTCCTTAATGTAATCATTTATTTTCTGCTACCTCCAAGAAAATCACTCTCCACAACAGCTGTGAGTCGGGGCATAGCTTGCCGGACTGCCAGTGACTAACACAAAATGTTTCTTATTAAAAAAAAAAAAAAAATATATAAAAAAATAAAAAAATATATAAAATATATATATATATATATATATATATATATATATATATATATATATATATATATATATATATTTTATATATTTTTTTATTTTTTTATATATTTTTTTTTTTTTTTTAATAAGAAACATATATATATATATATATATATATATATATATATATCTTGGACCTCTGTTGTGAATCGGGGCATAGCTGGCACTTGGGCAAATAAACTTCGGATTCGTTATTAAATATTATTATAATTTTATTTATAAGACTGTTCTACCATTTTTTTTACATCGACAACTAAGTTTGTCGTTAAATTTAGAAATAAAAAGTATCAAAATAAAAGGAAAAAATTAATTTGGGACACTTAGTAAATAATTTTTTGAAAAAGTTAGTTGCTTATACTATTTATATTACAAACTTATGCAGACGTATTGCGTCCACTACACTGAGGACAATAATATTAATAATAAGCCAATATCAGCAATAAGCCAATTGCTGTAGCCATTAAAAGCTGTTTTCCTTGTCTTGGATGGTCTTACATGTCTGGTACTTGAAGTTACCGTTTTATTGACAAATATAGTATATGTTCCTGTTGCTTCTTAAAATGATATCAGAAAGTGTTAGAACACACTTACTGAAGTTAGTATTCTGTTGCACTTTACCCTTACAATCGACACACTGTGCGATATTGCTTCTGTGGCTCTAAACTCTCATCCTGCAAAGTTAAAAATTTGTTTTGCTTTCACATTTAATTGAAATTTACTCCGCTTTGTTGGCGACGCCCGACGCCGTGTCGCCGCGACAAGTGGCGACTTTTATCATTTTAAAAGAGCCCGCCCGCAGCGGCCGTCGTGTTTTTGGGTGCCGCCAAGGCTGGAGCCTGGACCCGGACCCCATTCTTGTGTCGGGCCAGAGGCCGTCAGGCACTTTGCAGCAAATTAAATGCATTTTGCACGCACTCACTTTTATACAGACAAATAAACACACATACTGCAGTTATTTATGTGTGTTTGTCATTTAATTTTAAAAAGTTTCGCTTCACGAGATTTACAGCGCCCCGTTGCCTGAAGAGTTTGTGCAGCGCAGTTGACGCCTACGTCGACGCCAATGCCAACGCCAGCGTCAACGCCGCCGCCGTCGCCGTCGCCGCCTCACTTTTATTTAATTTAATTGAGAAGTCGGCCAAAAGACTTCATCCTGCCGCAAGGATCCTGTGTGCACGGACCAGGAAGGTGAGTTAATGGCAGCCATGGTGCAATCAATAAGAAATTTGTTTTTTAAATTAATTGAAAAACCCGCGCATCGAACGCCATCAGCAAAAACGAACGACCATGAAACGTCCGGTATTCAATTTCAGAAGAATAATATCGCGAACGTAGATGAGCACATAGCTATGAGCGTGTGTATACAAATAAGTATGTATACGAGTACAATGGATGTGAGAAGTTCATGGTTGCTTTTAAAGGAAGCAATCGGTAAAAAATGTCTCAGCACCTAATGGGGTCCCCAACTCGGAAAATACTTACAATTGCACAAGTTACTAAATTTAATTTATTAATTTAATGTTCCTTAAATGTTTGGGCCGTTTACACATTTAACTCATGAAATAAATATCCAATGATTTCTAACTTATTTATATTTATGCCCTGTATCCTAAGGAATTGCCTTAATTTTTGTAACAGTATTGATACACCGAGGAGATGAGCTGCAACTGCCGCTAAATCATATATTTTTCCTACTACTTGTCTCATTTGTGATTCCTGGTAAGCTACTATATGTAAACTAAGCAATAATTTCTGGAATATTTAGAGTGATATTTGGTTAAAAAAGGAGGCGCGATGCAATCGTGGTTAGACTACTTCTTAATTTTCTGGCTCTTTTAATATTAAATACTGATATAAATTCCATAGAAACATGATCTCAATATTGTATTTATAAAACCGTGAAGAACATACACATGCAAATATTTTTATCTGCATGCATATCTGAGGAGACACAAAATATACATGTTGTATGTTTTCCAGCTCTTGCGGTTTGATCAAGCGAAGTGACCACGAGTGCAGTTACTATATAAGTAAGGAACAAATACGATGTCAACTGCATATGAGGTTAATGTCACTGTCACCGCAGCCGGGAATCCCCACCCACTCGACCACTTGCCAGCCTGCTGTATCGCCCCCCTTTCCATCAGCCCCCTTTAACACGTTTTAAAACAGACGGAGCCACTGGCTCCGCACTCCTTTGAACAAAAGTGCAATGTTGTTTGTGGTCAAAAATAAAGATACAGCCAGTCAGGGCCTGCCAAACATGAGTCCCGGCTTGTGCGGTGTGCAGACAAGAAGGCTACCCGCCGACTATTCTGCTACTCTTTCCACCCACCATCACCCCCTCCTGGTCAACAATTTACAGACGGACAGGCATGGTTGCCCACATTTTACGCAATTTTGCACGGCAGTTTATGAAATTGCCAAGAAAGCAGCGAGGCAAATCAATGGACAGCTAAGAGCACAAAAGCACAAACAAAACAAACCTCGGACAAAGACCCAGCAAAGTGTACTGTCGGACAACAAAGTACAGTGGGTCGAGATCAGAATACAGACCGATTTTATTAAAAAATATTAATTATAGTGAATAGAAAAGGCATCACTAAAAGTCCCCAAGTATTCGAACTTTTCCGCTTTCTGTAGGACTTTTTATATTAACTTGATATATCAGCGAATGAAAATATGATTTTAAAAGCAAAAACAATTACTTATTATTTAATGCGTAGGACTTCGCATTTTCTTTCATGACATTAAATATAAAGAACAAATAAAGTGTTTATTGGTAGCTTACGTCTAGTACTACATGAACCTTGTATTAACTGACTGCTTCTTAAAAACAAATAATTTAATTATTTAAGTGACTGAACGCCGAAATACCTTTTAAAAATCAGTTCAAATTAATTAGCAGGCACAGAAAAATATCTTTCTTGCAAATGAGAACATATTACAGGGGATAGGCTACAATGAACTGTGCATGGCGACAATCTCTTCATTTATAGATTTCATTTCCACCTTTTCTGCAAAAATGGAAACTCTTTATGGTAGCATAATTAATTGTGGATAAGAACTTAAGAACACAGGTAAAAGGGTCCTTACCGGCCCCCTTTAAAATTTGTTTGAAATCCCGTATCCGAGTCACTGTGCAGCGTTGGTAAGGAGCAGATTTCAGGGCAAACAAAAATGCCATTTATTTGTTAATTTACGCATGCAACATCAAATATACGAAGTCGACAAAGGGCGCAGGTGTGCAAGGATGTGTATGGGTGGGTAGATCTCAGTAGGTATGGGTTTGTGGGTGTGTGTCTGATGGACACAGAACTCATCGCTCTGGAAACCCTTGTAAATGGGGAATGCGATGCGTTTTTAAGCCGCTTGTTTGTCGGTTTTGTAATCCGCTGCCGCTTCGTTGACTTGACTGCTACGTCTAGTTTATTAGCCCCATCGCAGCTAATGACTCCCACACACACTGGCCCAACCCTCGCCTGCCCAGAAAAAACAACAGCAGCACCAACAACACCAATGAGCACAACTCTCAACTTTACCGCTTTTGATTAAATAAACCGTGTGGCGGGCCCAGCGGCTTGCGCTTTTCTATAAACCGTTTGTTTGTACTCTCTGAGCTTCCCTTTTTGTTGTACGCTTCAATTGTTGTTGCCATTGTAGCTGCTGTTGCTGCCACTTCTGTTATTATTGTTCCCTTTATGTTTACTTTAGCCATACATATTTTGCCTTTGCCTTGCTTTGCTTACATTGTTTTTAACTTGTTGCCCAGAGTTGTTGTTACTGTTGCTGCATTTTTTTTATAATTTACATTGGCATTGTATAAATATTTAAACAAAAGTAGCATCTGTGCCTTTGACACGCCTCTACGCCCTGCCAACAACGCAGATATTGCCCAGTGATTTATGCCGCAACACTAAGAAAAATTTGTAAATAAAGGAGTTCCATTTAAAAGAAATTGTTATTTGGATCTTGATGGGGAATTAGCAAACACGCAAATCCAATTAAATGAGACAATACGGAAAACTTGGGTCTGGGCTTTAAATATTTATGCATTGTGTAGAATGATACACGAAACGAAAGACAAAATCTTGTTTGCTTTTATTTATTTATTTATCCTTATACTTATAGACTTTTGAAGATTTTTTATAGCTACTGCTGTTTCTTAGTATCTTTTAATACATATAAGTATATAGTAATATAGTAAATTCGTGTACTACTTTTTGTGGGGGGGGGGGGGGGGGGGGGGAGCCTTGGCCCCTTGAAGCTCAAAATACTTCGAAACTCAAAATACTTTTCTCGAAGTTGAATAAATAGTTATTGTAAGGATTCGGATTCACCATAAATTAAAGCAATACTCCCTGAATTGCAAACAATAAACAAGTATGGCTATCATCCGTGACTAGCCCTTTTTATTTTAAAGGCAAATAACCGACAAATAAGATATCAAAATTGGGAGAAATTCACGACATATCTGGTCCATAATTAAAAAGTGTTAAAAGATTACTTGTAAAAGCACTTTAAAAGAAATTTGAAACAAATAAATCAAGGACAAATTTCCATTATTAACGCTTGAAGTGCAAGTTCCGCAACCACCTTGTACCCCAAATTTTGGAAAAGATTTTTTTCTTAAATTTCGAAGAGATGTCGATTTTTCCTTTGCAAAGCACCAACAATAACAACAGCTGAAGGCATAGCTTAGGCAAAAATTACATATATGGCTATAACTTCTTTAACTGAGTGAAATGGAGCCAAATTCTGAAATAGAAATTTTGTGGGTATTCATTTAGGGCATCTTGGACTAAAATTGGGTGTTTGTAGTAGTTATGGTCTTCGAGATGTAGATGATTATACGAACGGCATTTTAATTTAATTAACTTTATTTATTTATTTAAAGTGTATATCAAGTGTATATAGTCTTTGCAATAGATACTCAATGGATAGAAATATAGAAATGCCTCAAATTATGTTATGCCTATAGGAAAATCGTGAAAGCCCCATAGCACACTGTGCTTCAAAGAGACATTTAAACCGTTTTTTCTGTTGTTATTTGCACACAAGTATGTACATATGTACTATATGATGTTTGTATGGTGCAATCAGAAAATTATATGTACAATAGGGTAATTCTATAGTTGCTTAACACGTTATCATCAGCAATTGGAATCTGAAATTGGAAATTTTCAGTTAAACTGTCACCTTTATGGTAGTGAAAAAAAAAAAAAAAATGTGGAGAAGCTGAAGTCGGATGCCCAGATTTTGAATTACTATACTCTGTACCTAGTGTAGAGTAAATATATAAATTTTAAAAATTAACAAAAGTGGATCGTAGGTCGACGCGTCTTAGCAATGATATAAATAATTTGTGGGGTCTGCCACGCGTATTAAAAAAATGTTCCGTTTTTTAACTTGCAAATATAAAATTGTATTTTTTGGTATTTTGCAATGTTCGTCAATTTAAAAAATTGAACAAATTTGATGATATAAATTAATTAAAAACTTATTTTAAATTTAATTGATAAGCCAAGCTGTGTATCTTAAAGCCATACAGGCGTGGAACAAATTGCTTAGTAGGAGGACTAGGGCGATACTCTGGACGAACCATGAAAAACATATGTGGAAATCCAGTACCAAAGTAGGCACCATCAGTGTTGTGGAATCGGGCCGATTCAGGTGTATAGACATCAACGCATCTCGGACAGTAGTTCTTCACCATTGCCTCACACGGAGTATCGGACAGTCCCAAGGGCAACATCGGCTGATTATCACAGTAGACTCGTGGACAGTATCCAAAATCTCCCATTTTATATTTATCCAGCATTTGATCGATGCCACGATTCGTTAAAATATATCTAGCGTGTATGAGGCCATAGAGCATCTCAGCCGACTGATCTGTTACATCAGTCTCGAACTCGTCCTTGGGCTCCAAGTCCAATATTATGCCTAAGGCTTCCCTGTAGTTGGGCACCACTTCGCTTAACCCAATCAAGTTGAACTTATCCTCAATGTAGTCTTCGTCAATTTTGCAAAAGAACTCATTGCCACGAATGCCGCAGAACCACGACATCCAGGAGACTTCATCGGTGCTGCTCATTTTGTTTGACATGCGTTCACTCTGCAAAACACGTTTACCGATTGGAAACGTTTGGTCATCAGGAAAATAGGCACATTATTTTATCACTGTAATCACTTCTATAATGCTAATATTATTGTGCTATTACCTTACGCTCTAGATTAGTTGAATGTTAATACATTAACAAAATTGTGTGTGAATTGTAGATTATGTCAAAAAAATGCCTACTTTGACATTTTACTTATGGTGCAAGTGGTGGGTTGTAGTGCTGGACGAAACATCGATACATCGATGCTATGATCGTTTTTTTAGGCATCGATGTTTTATTCTCGATGTTCGATGTTCTTAACCTGTCGACCACTGAATTTTTATTATTGTTTCTTATACTTTCTTTAGTGTTTGTTATATTCTTTGAATTTGTGAAAATATCGTTTGTTTTGAAACCTTTTGTATTTAGTACAAAAAATCGTAGCTTTTTAAATAATATGACAAAATTAAATGCAGTTCCCTATGTTTAAACATCAACAAAACATTTTTATAAATTCGTTCATATAAGTTCGATGCATCGATAAGTCGATGTTCTTCCCCGAAAAACATCGATGTTTCTCCAGCTCTAATGGGTTGTCGTGGTGACAGCCCGATATGTATTACCTATCGATATCGGTATCAGCGAAAATGTCAAATAAAAATCACGCATGTTTGTTGCGATTCCATGCAAAGTCTTTAACCGCTATTGTATCAATTTTTGTATACGCTTTATAGATAGAGCACATCTTTTACCAATTTTTTTTCAGTTCTTGACTTTTAAAGACAAAAAAGGGATAAAAAGGTTTAAGAATAAGGTTACGATGAAATGCTCACCGCTGTTTTTTTTTACTCAAATGTTATTTATACATGTTTTTTATACATAACATAGTATGGACTGCTTCAGATAGGATCAGGCCTATCTCATCATATAATTATATCTTACCAATCCACTGTATGTGAACAATCATTGCAAAAAGAGCACCATAATCGTTACATTATATTTTGCTTTACTTGGTGTTGCGTCTATGATTGGCGGCCCTTATCAGATACTACTTCAGGAAATTTTATTGACTCTGTTTAAAGCGGAGCTTGCAACTTCCAAAAAAGCCTGTGCTCGACTGTTATCTGAAATTTCTGAATAGAACACGTGCTAAGAAAAAATCAAATAATATGAAAAGATCATTGCTATGAAACTATTATTAGAATACTATAGAAATACGTCGTATCGATACAAATTCGTGTGGTTTGTTGTAACACTAATGTAATATTTTACCAGTATTCATTTTGGAGCTCTAGCCTACCTGGATCTGCAACGTGTTTCTTTTGAACTTAAAACGAGTAACTTCGACTATTGGATATTTTTCAAAGCAGCAAGTAGTCATTTAAATGGTATACTAGATTAGAGTAAACGAATGCAACTCCCTGAAGGTAATTTGACAGGATTTTATTTATTTATTTATCAACAAACAATGTTGTCACTGTAAATAAAACAAAATCCATTCAATAAAAAACTTTAAGTAAATAAAATTCAATAGTAAAAAAGCATATACAATTACAATAATATCTAATAATTAATCAGACTCGGTGGGAGAATTTTATTTGCCAAACAGCCTATACCCTGATTCCCAGCACAGAGTAGTATGTGAGACGTTGTTAGAACTAACCAAAGAGAATTAGAGATGAAAAATTAACAAGTGGAAAAGCTAAAGTAGATTAAGAATAAATATAGAAATTTAAAAAAATAAAAAAAAATAAAATTGTAATATTACAAAAAAGTTTGTTGATCGATACCCTGATGATCGATATACCCTGATTCCCAGCACAGAGTAGTATGTGAGTCGTTGTTAGAACTAACCAAAGAGAATTAGAGATGAAAAACAAGTAGAAAAGCTAAAGTAGATTAAGAATAATTATAGAAATTTAAAAAAATAGAAAAAAATAAAATTTTAATATTACAAAAAAGTTTGTTGATCGACTTTGCATTTAGATTACATTTATGTCTATAGCTTCATTTCAAATTTATCTCTTTTTAAAAAATTGGCACACAAACACATAATTGCTAGCTGGAGGTATATTCTAATTTTAAAAATTACGTGAGTTATGGAATTTCAAAATGTCTTGCTGCATAGTGCAGTGCTTAGTTTGGGCACAGATTACATATATGGCTATAACTTCCTTCAAAATTCACCTATGTTGAAACTCAAACAAACATTATCACTAAAAACCATACATTTTGGCCAAATTTGAGTCAAAACGTCCAAGATATACGGGAGTTATGGAAATCAAAACACAATACTCGCACCGCACCACATAGGATATACAAAGTCATCCAAAAAGCCATGACATGCAAAACGTACATGAACTGATTGGCCATACACAAATTTAACCATATTTCTTCCAGTGTATTGCTGATTTTCTCGTGAATAGAGCTGGCAGGCAATAGCAGTGACCGTAGAGGCAAGTGGTTCGAGTAGTGCGTTTTGCCGCGTCTTGTTTGTGCAAATGCTTTTTAAACAATTGCATGCCAGCGGCAGCACGGATCCCCAGAGATTAACGTGACTAGCACATCAGCGGGGGCTCTGAGTGTGAATATGTACGAGTATGTGTGTACTCGTATGTGTGGGTGCGTGTGTGATAACATGTTAGATAATCCAATTAATATGCACACAGAGGCAAAGCCAACAGCAACAACAATGGCCAACTAACTGCTGCCAACAGCCGCCTGCCACCATTTTGAATTTTTGTTAACCGGAAGCTTGTACGTCCGCTTGGTAAGCAGAAGAAAAGTAAGCGCGCAAAGAGCTTGGCATGCAAACAAATGAAATAGAAGCAGAAACGGCTGTGGCAGTGGCAGTGGCTCTGGAGGTAACTGCGTTGTTCAAACATTCATGAACTGTGCCCAGTGGTGGCAGCGACTGCAGGAGCCAACATGTAGGCAGGTTTGTTCTTCCTATCCGGCGAAAGTAGTAAGCTTCCCTTGGGACGCATACAAGCAGCGCCTCACACCAAAACGCACATACACTGCGCTTCATCAGGTTAGCGCCCCCCTTTGTGTTCTCACTTAATGTTGAATATTTTATAAGCCATATGAAATAGAGTCTTATAATTTTTATTCATTAAACTTTTATCTATCCTTTTTAAGAAAAAACAGCAACAGCACCTGTAACATTTTGCAAAAGGTTTTTTTAAATTTTTTTATTAAAGTATACAAAAATAGCGTGGCTTAAATTTGGTCATCAGGATAGCGCCCCCTACACTAAATTCATTTTTTTTTCAATTTTTGAGCTACAAAAGTTTGTCATAATGTATTTATTTTATTCTTTAAATATTTTTAAGCAAAATTAATAGTGTGTAGTCCCGCCTTTGTTAACAATAACTTCATAGATTCGATTGGGTATTGAATCATACAGTTTTCCAATGTTATTTAAGGAAATGGTGGACCAAGCGTGTTTTATGCCTTCGATTAACTCCTCCTTTGTTTTATATTGTTTTCCGGACTCGTACACTTTTCTAGCCAACCATCCCCAGACGTTCTCAATGATATTTAGATCAGGCGAGTATGGTGGCCACTCAAGGATATCTACTTTTTGGCTTTGAATCCACGTTTTTACGATTCGGGCTGTGTGGATTGGAGCATTATCGTGCTGGAACCGCCATACCAGATTTCTTAATGTAGGGAAACGCAGTTTTTAGAACGCTGGTGTAGTTTTCCGCATTCATCCGTGGCGTTAAAAACTGCAGTTCGCACGTGCCATAGTAGGATACGGCACCCCACACCATCACACCCCCCACTCGGCTATGGAGGCGGGCCAAATGATGCTCATCCTTACGGAGATCGTGGAAATAATAATTATAGCCATCGGGCCCTTCCAAATTAAATTTCTTTTCGTCTGAAAAGACCACATAGCGCCACTCAGAAGTCCACGACATGTGCGCGCGAGCAAAATTTAAGCGCATTTCTTTTCGCACCTTATTAAGTGGAGGTTTCTTTTTCAGTTTTTGTCTTTGTAAGTGTGAAGCTCCCTTTATAACTCTTTGGACCGTTGATAAGCTCGCCTTAACACCAGTTTTTTCTCTTATATGGGCGGAAGAGTCGTGCGAGTTTGAGGCTTCTCGTAGTATGGCTCTTCTGTCTGCTTGTGAAACTACTTTTTTCTTGCCGCCTTTGAAGTTATTTCCATAACCCTTTTTATTTCGAAGGAAACTGGAAATCGTTTTTCTATGTCTTCCTATTTTTTCTGAAATTTTATGTATTGATAGCCCAGACTCAGAGTAAGCTTCAATTTTTGATTTTTCCTCAGCTGATAAGACTGTTCTTTTTCCCATACTGAGCCTCAATTAAAACGAACAAATCAATTAAGTAACAACAAAAATTTGGTGTCCGTACGTGCCAAATTAAGCGAGATAACTAAAATTGTATTTGGGGGCGCTAATCTGATGACGCAAAATAAGTGCAAGCTTTTTCGTCGAAAATAAAACAAATCAACAAAATCATATAACGGTTCTTCTGTCGGGCTTCATTTTTTTCTCAGGGAGAGCACATAACTGTATCGTAAACACACAAAAATAATACGAAGTTTCAAGCAAATGAAAAAGAGTTATGACCAATAACAAATAAATACGTTGGGGGGCGCTAACCTGATGACGCGCAGTGTACATCTTACATGCATACCTACACCAACGCAACGGGTACACATTAAGTTGTCCACATGTATGGCTCAACATACTCTCTCGTAACTATATAAGTAGAAACAATGCTCACCTGCGCGGCGGCGCACTGCATAAAACTAATTTGCGGTTTGGCAATTATGCAGTAAGTTGCCTTCCTTCCAACTCCTAATTTCTTCATTTGCCCGCATGAGCTTGTTCTCGAATGCAAATACAGCAGCAACGACTTCATCTGCTCGCCTCTTGCCAGGAATATGATTCCTTAGTTTTGAGCCGGCCCCTTGTCACCATTCAAATTAGTGGTGGGTGCGTGACCTCACTCATCCTTAGAATAATTCAAGCTAATATGCACCCAGCTCTTAAATACTATGCCAGATATATATAAAACTGCAAAGATACAAAAGACAAAGCTATTTACCCAATGCGAATGAATAAGACAAGTTTCATTTTCACAAGTTTCATTCCCATAACTACTACTAATTTAAATTAATAATTACTTATCAAATATACTTACTATATCAGAATAGCATTTTCCAATTCCTGTCATAAACCAGCTTTAATTTGTTCGTATTTAGGGACCAATCAAAAAATTCGGATCCCCTATAGTAAACTATTTTATTATTATAAAACAACGTTTCTTTCGTGATTCGAGGAGCACCATCAAGCACTTTATAAGCACTTTTAATTATTTTTATTCTTGTTTGGCTAATGATTACTAAAAGTTTATGATATCGAATATTTAAAAGCTAACTTTATCTTGGAGGTCTAATTAAATATGTTGACGCAGGCCTGGGTTTTCCTTCGGATGAATGAGAAGCGACAACGAATGATGCTATCATGAGCAACGGTCAGTTTCAAGTTGTAGCCAGCGACTGACTTTATTTTACACTTTTGCTTATGTCTAGTTTATTCTATGTCATGTGTTGCATTATACATGTTGCTTATCATTAAGATGTTGCTTGTGGCTAATACGTACATGTTGCTTATATTCTACTTTGCTTAATACAAAGTAAATGGAGCCAAAAACATACTAAAAGCGAGAAAGTTTGTTGTTTTTAAAATGAAAGTGTTAAAGACAAAATAATATTTCCATTTACATATTTCTTTGCCTTGGTGTCTCATATCTAGAATTTGTCACGAAACCATATCTAATCGGAAGCATAAAGTTCGGTCAATGTTGCAAATACGGGAAGTGGGCAACAAGGGAGTGAACAACCGTCAACATAATGTGTTCGCCCAAAAGCACGCGCGGTAGTCAACAGAAAAACTTTGCTTATTATAACTAAAACTGTTGTGGGCTAGGAGATAGCTATCCATATTTTAATGGTCGCATCCCATCCGAGGAAATGACGGAAGCACACGCGGCAATGGAAAGCCGCACACGTATCGTAGAAGCCGAAACTTTTTATTAGTGTCGAAAAAGAAATCAGAGCTCGAGACTGGAGTGTTTAGAGTGGTTGACTGGCGGTTGACTGCTGACGCCTGAGTGCTGACTGACACGATGCGTATGATTAATATGCCACACACGTCTGACGCCACATATTGATTTTTAAATAAGATGACGCCACAAAGTGGGCCTATGCCCCCATCTTTGTCACCGCCCAGTGCACATCAATAAACTTCCGTCTTCTTTTTTTTTTGGCAAAAATCAACAACGAAATTATATAATTTGCAATGTAATCAGCAAACTTTAAATGTAAGCCACAAAAACCAACTGTGATTGGAGCTGCTCGAACACAGCGCGTATGAGTAATGCCCGCCTGCCGGATTACTCGTTCGTGAAAGCCGCAAAAAGTGCCGCACACGTTCACACACTTATGTACACTCGAACTTCCATAAAGGGGGCAGTGGCAGCAGAAAAAGCGACAGTCATGCCACCGCATGCAACACAAAGCATTGAAAGACTTAGACCCAAGCACTTTGACAAATGAAACATGTCGTAAGGGACCAGGGGAACGGGAGGGTGGGGATTCCTGGAGCCGCCCAAGAGTTTAGCCGAGTTATAAAATGGCGCAGGGGCCGCGTCGCCACGGTTTTAATGCCATTGATGGCTTATTTCAGGTTTACGACTTTATTTGTGTTACCAACCTAGCCGACTTGGTAGTCGTCGGCGTAGTCGTCGTCACCATCGTCCCGTCTCATCAGCCCAACATTCACTCACGTTGGTAACTTTTGACTATGGAAGTGGCAAAAAAACACACTGTTGCCGCCTTCCCTCTGCATGCTTGAGTGGTTTTTAGGCGCAGTGGTTGTTGTTATTCCTATTTTATTGCAATGAAAATTCCACGCTTTTTATTGTAACTTCATGAAAGTCAGCGCTGCATGAAGCGACAACGCCCGCTGCCAGCCATTGAACTGTAAAGGCTTTTTATGCATATCCTCGAAGGTAAGCGTGCATATGTATGTTTGGATATGATATAGCAGTCGCTAACTAAAACGAATTGCATTTTCAGAATCAGACAACATATGCATGAAGCAAAAGTCTTCAACGATTTGGAAAGCACACGAGCTTTTTACTGTCAGTGAAATATTCATTATCCGATATAACGACCGACTAAAGAAAACACAAACGGCAGATATTTAGGCTAAGATATGAAATGTTAACTATAACTCTGTCTTTAAATGTTTTGAAAGAAATAATAAAAATAAAACATTAAAAGTTTTAAAATTTAAACGAAATTTGTAAACAATTTGCAAAACATATTTTGCAATCCGGCCATGTCTACGCGTTTTAAGATCGTGTTTTTTCTTTCAAATTCTACAAAGGGCTACGTTGAATACTTGTATACTGTACACTTTTGTTTTTACGAGACATTAACATAATAATAATAAATATTTAATTGGCTTTTTGTTAATTGAACATGTAAGATATGAAACTATATATAACTCGGTTAGTAAAATATAATCAATAAAACATTCTATTACTTAACAAAAATAAAATAAATTTAGCTTTATTGGCTTTTAGTCAAATGTCATCAAACCACAATCAAGTAGCACATGCCACAATAGTCGCATAGACGATGCAAAATTCCCCGACTAGTGCAATTTTTTTACGAACTTGCATAACTGGGTTCCAATTAAATGAACACGTTACGCATATAATGGAATAATGGAATTCCCCTTTCATTTGAATGAGTTTTGCATTCATTTTTTCATTAGAAGCAGAAAGGACTAACACGATAGGAGAAGACCATTAAAATCCTTAAAAAGACGACGCATTCGTAATCAAATAAGATCACGATATTGGACTCTCTTCCTTCCACAGCTTTAACTTGCATTTAGGCAATTTTAACTGTATTTAAATAAATATATATGTATATAAATGTAAACTGTTTCAGCTCATCTGTCCGGCTGGCGGCCGTGCAACAGCATGTTGCATGTTGCCCAGCCTCAGAGCTGTTTTTTGAAACAACAAATTTTTATTGTCAGCATGCTTCTTTTTTATGTTTTATACATGCAGCAACAGCCGCGTACTGTTCCATCCCCTTCGCCGAGCATTGATCCAACTAAAAAGGCTCTTGTGTGATGAACGCGGCCTGCGCATTGACATTGCCGGCTGTCTGGCCCCCTTTCTGTCTCTGCGCCTGGCAGGTGGGATGCCCACGTTTGTCTAGCGTGCTGCTGGCGTTAAATAAAATATCGCTCTATAAAAATACAAGTAGTCAGACTCGCGGGGGCAATGGATCAGACAGGCACCCTTGCCGCAGCCGTTGCAGCATCGATTAAGCGTGTCTAACGTGTGGCATACGAGTCCCAACCCTTTGCTGGCATACGCACCACATTTACGGGGGTGGGGAAAGGAGGAGGAGAAGAGGCTACACATATTGGTAACATATTTTTGGACATTATTACAATGCTTTTATTTTTTCTGCCTACCAATTTCAGACCCTTTGGCTTTACGAGTGCCACTTGCGCCAACTCCGATGCCCGTCGATTTGAGTTTATGTTTGGGTTGAAAGTGCATGTGTGGCTGCCGTTTTTATAGACACTTCAACATATTCAAGTTCGCAGCGTGTTTTGAATGTGTTTTGGGTGATCCCCCCATTGCCAACCCTGCCACAACCACCTTAGTAAAGTGGTAAATGCATTTTATTTGCTGCATGATATTTTTTTCCAAAAAATTGTTTTCAACAACAGCAACAATCTGAGAGTGCCCTAATAATTTAATGGAAGCCAATGTACGGACATAAAATGGGTTATTAAGTAGAAAATTAAGAGCGAGGGAAAGATATTGAAATGAAGCTATAAAATATATAAATTTATTTATGCCCTGCTTTAATGAAAGTCGGTGGTGCAGCACCATCCTCTCTTACATTTCTGAGTACCTTGGCAAATTAACTGCCACTCCCAATCCGGAGCAGCTCAAACCGAATTTCATGCTTAAGCTCTGTAAAATTAAAATTTAATTGAAGCCTACATTTCAGCGTTTTCAGCTCCTCGAAACATGAACGAAAAATGGCGGCCGCTGTTCGCTTTTGTAGCCGGAAGGCAACATGCGAGTGCAAATCCCAGGACGCCAAGCAAATGCGCGAACGTGCAGCACACACACACAAACACACAATATATACATGTACATAAATAGACACACAAGTACAAAGGGGAGCGAGGAAGACAGAGAGAAGTGAGGAGAGAGCGATTGAGAGTGCATGTTTTGATAGCGTAAATTATGTTATAAAACTTATTTAATTTCACTTTTCTGCTTCAGTCGTTGACGCTGAACGTTTTGTTGACTGCCCGTTCCCGTCCCCACGAAAATGAATGGCAAGCTTGCAAGGGCAAGTGCGCATCCCCTGGCCAGCTACCAACTACCTGATGTGTGTGTCAGAATAAGTGTGTGTGTGTGTGTGTGTGTATGTGTCTGAGTTCCTGCACTCTTGGCCATATCAAGCGCGCGTCGCCGCTCAAGCGAAAGGTCCCCAGAGTATTGCAAATTGTGCATGTCCCAGCAATTGCCGCCCAGTCCACACTACACTTGCGTGCAGAGTGCGCGAAGCTATGTACGACGATATATGGATACGTCGTTGTACTATATATATGTGTATGTATGTAGTATTCACATATGTATGTTGCTGGTAGCAAATGTTGGGCACCAAGAATCAGTAGCATGCAAAAATTTGACAGTGGACACCACTGTGCAACTGAATGACTCAGGCATTGGCAGCTCGAGCACACGTGGAAGTTAGTTTAAATGATAAAGCACTTTGGAAAGATAAAATACAGTTGTGCCTTCTGATAACGGCTAGATGAAAGATTTTAATTATATTGGTATAAAGAGAATCACTCTTACAGCAAGAGGTCGAGTAAGTTCAACTATGATTCACGGATTTGCCAAAAATTGTATTTTTATCAGCGATTAGTGAGTGGAGTGAATGAAATATAATATTTCTCTTCATACTTAAGTTGTATTTGTTTTTCAGAAACAGAGCTGTTGAGCAATGTATTCCATTTTCTGGGCCGAACGCAGTCAATTTGAACCGTCATATCAACTACCTCTTTGATATAATATATTATAAATTAATAGATTAGACTCGAAAAACAAGGAGCTATGAAATTTTAATTAATCCCATCGCGATGGGATTTGCCTATACCAAGTGGCCGACTATTTTTTATTGGGCTTACTATTACAAACTTACGAATAATTTAAGCCATTTATTGATGTGCATAAAAAGTACTGGTCATATGGTTTCTATTGTTTGGATTTCCCTTCCAAGGAATATTTTTTAAAAGATAAATGTGCTGTAACTAAAACTATTTCGGAATATAAGGATCGTCAGATTTGCAAAGATTGAGATCTTTTTGTAAGCTATGAAATAGTAATTACTGGCTTTACCGATTGTTCTATATCAGTTCATTCTTCTTGTTCTGTTTCATTTAACTTTTTATTTTTATTCAATATAAATAAACAATTCTAGCAGGTAATTTAATATTCAAAGATCTACGCAATCAATTTATATTGCAGTTATATGTAAATATTATCGCATTGTTTCTTGAACTACTGTCAATCATCATCACTTCATCTTTCAATGCATGTGATTGTTATTTTGTTTAATTTCATTGGCTAAATATTTAAATACCAATGTCACTTAAACGTAAATCATGAGTTTTTCAGCATGTATGTATGCTTGTAACTATTGCAGACCCCCATTAAGGATTTAGTTTCAAAATGCCAGCCGCCTGGCCATAAACAGACACAAAATGTCAACACCGCCGGAAACGACACCAAAAAAATTACTGTTACAAAATGTTGTGTAAGTTTCCGGACTTCTTCCTGCCATCCTGCAACAATAATTCCCTAGCTGTCTTCAAAACATTTTCGCAACAACAATAGCAACAACTTGCTGTTTCTCTTGCTGTTCCAGGGACTATCAGCGAGACAAAGTCAATGTCGTGACGTAGACGTAGACGTACAGAGACAATTTTATTGCAGAGCAGAGTTGTCAACGCGCTTAAAGTCGCCTTAATTGCTACTGTTGTTGTAGCTGCGCTTTTTATGACCGCCAATTCCACTGCCGTTGCCACCGCCTTCGCTGAGCTACATACTAATAAAGGTAGACGACTAAAAGCCGTGTGTCACGGCTTGGCTTGTCGTGTGTCGCCGTTGGCAGTGCATGCATAAAATATGTTTGAATATGTTGCATACTTCGTGGGGCACAGCAGTCGACACACCGTGTACATACATACATACATACATACGAACACACATGTGCTTGTGCATATATTTCCTTCGACTGCTGTTCGCTGGCTGGCTGTTAATTATTATTAGAGACGTGTGTATGTCTCGCTGTCCGGCTGCCTGTCTGTGTGAGGCGGCACACGACCACGACATCAAATAAAACAGCACTTAGACGTCGTCATAGACATAGACATGGACATGGACATTGGTGTCTGGCTGGTCGCTATCGTCCGACTTGCCAAAGACAGAACGGCGCATTGGGGAACACTTTGCCAAATTGCAGACCCCTTCCTAGACTAAGCGACAGACTGGTCTGCCACCAGCAGCCTCAGCACCAGCAGCAGACATCGACTACTATATAGTCTTGGCTACTCATTTGACTGCACGCCTTGCACGAACTCTTCGCCCTCCTCTTTACTTCGCTATTGTCCATCCTTCTTGTCGGCGACTCTTAAATTATTTTTCCCTTGTGAATGCAAGCTTTGGGCATGTGGCCTTATCATGGAGCTTGCGACGCAGTGATATAACTTGGTTGCATCCAAAACTTTTGAGATAATTACTACTCTTTACAATACGTGCCTCTACCACAAATCACTTAGATCGCAACACTTTAAAGGAAGAGTCTAGTAATTGATTTACTTACCAATATTATTGCAAGATATTAAGTTATTGATATTGGATTTAAGAACCACATTTTAATTGGATAAGATTTTCTTTTCGGCTCAGATTTTCCACCTTGAACTGAGCCTGCAAATAGTCGGGTATTAAAGGACTGGCAATTCAAAACAATTAAAATAAAGCTCAACAGTTTGCACGTATATACCAATCTGTTTATCTACTATATGCTTTGTTTATTAAGATTAAAATCCATTAAAAGTGTGTAAGCACACTCCAATCAAGTAAAGTATACCATAACAGGTGAACCTGAACTACCTATTACACTACTTGTAATAAAAAAATGTGTTATTTAAACAAATACTCGAGTCAAACTTAATAATGGGAGTGTTGTTGTCATATCTGATGGTATTGGCTTACTTGAAACGAGAAACTTAACCAAGAAAATATCTTTCTAAGTAGGATATAGAGTTCCGAGCCCTTGACAATGAAGAAATTAAGATTGTGTGTACTATGTAAAGAATGTGCCTGATATCAGTTTTATTGAACTTGTTGTGCCTTAATTGCTGCCTTTTGTGGTTTCTTAGCTGACATTTAAGCTGTCACATTCACTCAATGGGTGCTCGCTAAGAGCCGCACTTCAGCTCACACCGCTGTATAGCCAAAGACAATGTTCTCAAGTTGCCTTTTTTCTTTCTTTCAGGTGCGCTAATCGCCGGCTAAGCTGCCCATAAGACAGTGGCTGCGGAGGCGCATCGCCGCTTGACTTGTAAGCCGCATGCTAAAGTCAGATGCTGACGCTCAGGCTGGCGCCTAGTTGGCGAAGAGTCTGGCTAATTAGTTGACACTTTGTCTTGGGCCACTTAATTAGTGCTGAATTTTGTTTTTATTCGACTTTGCAGCTCCAAGCATTACAATAATTTACTTCAGAGTCCCGCGCACATACAAATTGTTCGCTGGCACAATTGCATTCCAGTTGCGTAACAGAAATTGGCGCCAATTAAAGTTGGCGGCTAGGCTGCCACCCTTGTTGTTGTTGTAGTTATTGTAGCTATGTGTGTTGTTGCTATTGTTCCCGTTGCTGCAGTTGGCGGCGCTGGCGTCAGCCAAAAGTTCGGCAAGCATATTTAAACTTTTAGCAGTTGTTGCCATCGTTGTTGTTGCATGTTTGTTGGTAGATTTTTATGTGTACGAGTATGATTTTAATTCCATTAAAATTTGCGCGCAGCGTGCAAAATAAATTTTGGGACACAAAAACAAAAAGTGGAGAAAACGAGCAGACAAATGTCACATTAAAAAATATATTTATATTGCTACTTTTTGTGTGCGCGGCTCTAATTAAATGTGTAAATTATTGAACTTTTTAATTAAATGCGACAAGTGTCTACAAAAATTAAGCGACATAAACGAAGTGGTTGAAGGAAGGGGTAGCATTTAGGACACAGCTCACAATGTCCTTTCAAAGCTAAAATACAAATAGTGCTGGTGCCTTGATTGCAATGGAGAGTGAGTGTGCCATTGTGATATTTTCGTAAGCATCTTTAAACACTCAACTATTCGTCCTTCTTTTCCTCTGGAACCTCCCAAAAATATTCGTCCAAATGGTGTTCGTCCTTCTGCAAGTTGCGGAAGCTTGTATACTTTAAAATGGCACCTAAAAAGTGACATGCTAAGTAACTTTTCATTTTGAGATCATTTAGTTTTAAAATATACCCATAAGAATGCCACCGCCAATGGCAATGAGCAGGGTCATTCCGATTCCATACAATTGATGGACCGCTTGAATGCCAGCCTGGTGTTCATTGTCGGCTAATGAATTATCCCAGGCCGGAAAGACTTTCCAAATCTCCGCCTCGTAGCTGCCCTCAATCGTTGCTTGTGAAGCGTATATAATCGATGCTATGGCCGATATAAGTGCCGGCATTCCGTGAAGGTTGTGTACGCCGCAGGTATCGTGCAGTCGCAGATTAGCAGTAAGCCAGGGCTGAAACATGGAACAAAATTAATCATGATCTGATCAGATTTAAATTAATATTGCAGTATGCCAACACAATCTACAAAATTTCTGTGGGATGTCCTGCTCGTCTGCAGAGGCTGTAGACTCTTTTAAAAAGATAATATTATACATAATAAAATTTGAATATTATTCACCTAAAATTAAAAAATTCATTCTTCTCAACTCTCAACTTTCATTTCCTAACAAATATTGCAGTCCCGCAGACAGTTTATTTAAATATTCCTATAAGTGGAAGCAAACATTTTGCGGCAGAAAGGATCAATTGAACGAGTTGTGGATTTATTTCAATCCAATCCAATACTGTGTAACCCACAAACAAACATTAGCTTGTTTTATTCAAATAATAATTAGCATTCATCGTATTTTGTTATTTTGTAAGTTTCAAAAGCCACTTAACAAAACAAACGTTTGGTTTATGCTTAAATCCAGCTGCTTTAGAATATGACTATCATCTAGCAAGATTCATGCAGCATTCTAAATGATTGTTTTTAAAATTGAGCAATAAATATTAAATATAATCCTGGATTGAGATAATAGCTACAAATATATTTAGAGAAAAGAGATTCCAAATACTAACCATAAACCAAAGTATGACAACTACTATAATTTATACTCAATTTTTGTGTAAATGTCGTGCTGGGGCACGAAACCACCTTTATGATGTTTAATATGTGGGCCCTCTGCTAATTAGTTTGCATTCATCGTGTGGCGGCTACTTTCACAGTTTGTGACCGTTCCCTGCCAGGGGTTTGTTTGAAAATTGAATATTTAAGTGCTCACATGCATGCATGTGGGAACTCACAAAAGTTTGCGCAACTCAAAGAGCGGCCATTGCTTTGGCGTTTGAACGATGTGCAGCCAAAGTGCGCAATTTAGTGAGTAATTTGCATATGAAATTGAATTTAATGTAAAAGTGAAAAATACGCGTTAAACGTTATAAACGAACAACGCCCGGCATCCCCCAAAATACACCCCTCAGTCTTAAATTCAAGCTAATGCCATCCAGCCGTTTAAAAAGTGCAAATTTATGAACATCGCTCGAAATGTCACTGAATTACATGCCATTCTCCAGAGAAGGTGTGCCAAGCGCCCGTCGGGCAACAAACTTTACTCATTAGCGTCACATTTTTCACAAGCACGGGCCGGAGTCCTGACAGTCCAATGGCACTAATTAACAACTGCAACTTCAACGGCACATGGAAACGTTGCTCTTTGGTCATGTATCCAGCTCGGTCGGGCTCTAGACACATCTAGGCATTTGTAAGCATGCCTGTATAGTTTATACTTGTATGCCCCTTCCCCTTAACCCTTCTGTTTTTCGACAATCTGCTGGCACTTGTTTAACTTACAGTTAAATAGCGATAGCCAAGCACTGAAACAGTGCCGGCGATAATGCCAATTAAGACAGCGCCATGGGCCCCGATCAGAAAATTGCAGACTGTTCCCACGGCAACGCCGCCGGCGAGCGTCGAGTTCTGCACATGCACCATATCCAGCTTATTCTCATGGCTCACAATTGCGGATACAACGAAGGCGCTGACTGTAAAGAGAGAAAATCGAAAGCAATAACATTAGAAACTGTTTGTCAGATGGAGATGAGAAGTTCCAAAATTTAATTGTGCTCGTTTTTACTCTATATGTGCAGGTATTGGTACATATATGCCCTACCACAATATCTATGGTTATTATAAGCCTATACTTGCATCGGGCTAAAATAAGTAATTATACGTTGTACTCGAAATGCTAAGACTATACCAGAAACTATAAATGAAAAATGTAACATACAGATGGAGGCAGATTTGATCAGTATAAAGACACAAATCAGTTAGGCATGCCCGTCCATCTGCCATCTGATCAGCATAAGAGACAAAGTTATTTAACAAGCATGGGGAGGCGTGACAAAACCAATGTCCATATAGTAGCATTTTGAAGCGCCGCGTCGACATATACATAGATGCCCATCCGTCCTTATGAACACTAAGAACTTTGAATGATAATAACTAGGGCACCAAACTTGACTATACTATTATTATCCATTCGAAGAGCAAGCCTTACTTTTGTATATAGCTGCATAGGACAGAAAAATAACTTTATAACAGAGTAGCTTTTTATACCTTGTAGCCGAAGGGTAAAAAAGGTATATTAGGTTTGGAATCTCCGACCCCATAAGGTGTACATATTCTTCATCAGGATAGCGAGGGAAATTTATAAAGCTATATCCGTCTGTCAGTTCGTCTGTCTGGATGAACGCCTGGATTTCAGAAACGGCAACAGTTGCCCGACAGTAAAATACTCTGTACCCAGACGAACTTCCGGCTCTGAGTTATATGCGGCCATAGCAGAAGAAAAAATTATAAGAACATATAATTTGTGTTATTTTACGGTTTAAAGACAAATGTAAATGCTATTATTGATATCGAGAATGGAATTTATGTTATTTATGTTCTATTCTAATGAGTTCAAAGAGAGAGCATCCCAAAATTGCAGAATGCTTAGCTTGGCAAGCACATACGTATTCTGACTGCTTCGAACAATTCTTAACTACAAGTATTGTACACTACATTAACCAGCCAATGCAAAGTGGATGACTAAAGTCGTGACCAACAGGATCGCAGTTCATAAACAAAAAACTAATAAAAATGTAAACAAGGCCATTCATATGCCTGTGCTGTGCGTGTTGTCCTAGAAATAACAACAGCAGCAACAACCACACTTGAGTTTATTGCGGAAACACGCATAAATCTCAGCAAAGTAACACTAAATACCTAAAAATCTCCATTTTATTACCAAACATATGTTGCAGTAATAATAATTTGCATAAATTAGTTTAAAACCAGGACAGTGGCAAGTGCAAATAAGCAGCGCAAATCACAACACAGCAGCCACACAAGCAGCAGCAACAACAACAACAACAACAACAACAAAGGAAAAAACAACAAGAGCGACCAAATTGGCAGCAAGAAACCGCAACAATTTCAAACAGCTTTTGACATTGTCCAGGCTTCACAAAAGCGACCAGAAATTACGAGGCATGTCCCGGCACAAAGCGTCGGGCCAAGCAGCAGGCTGACAACAGATTCTGGCTTTAAAATCAATTAAACAGCTTTTTTACGGGCAACAGCAAGTACAACATCAGGCAAAGCAGAGCTAAGCCAAAAACGTGTTGATGTCGTTCTTGTTGTTGTTGCTGTTGCTGATTTTGTTGTTGGCTCGCACATTAAACAATTTAAATTAACGCCAATGGTGTCACTTGCGACTATAAAATGTGTTCTGTGCTCAACGTTGTTGGCTAATGCTGGCAGCGGGTGGCCGGGCTGTGGCGCGGGGGCGCGGGGGCGAAGAGCCACCCAGACAAGAGCAGAGAGAAGAGGAAACCGTCCGACTATGGTCGTCGTTCGCTCGTTCTATTGTGTATGGTGTGAAAACAACAACTGGGGCGTATTTTTGCTGTTGGCGCCGCATTTGAGCATCGAATGGCGTCCTCAGCGTCCTCATCGTCCTTGTCGTCCGCCATGCATGTCGCCGCACCCGCATTACCAACACACACCACCCACATAGACACCGACACAAGTCTGCCTCTAATTTTAACATTGAACCGAACCCCGGCTTTAGTTTAATTAAGGCAACAACTACCGAGACAAGTAACCAACCATCTGACCGACAGAACGACCATCAGCCAACCGGCCAGCCAACCGACCAACCGACCGACCATTCAACCGACCCGGCCGCCCGTTGACTCAACTAATCGCACATCCTTCCGCACAAAATGTCCTACGGCCGCACACATGTCGCTCCCTCCCGCCGGGCGATGGCACTTTTTTGGCTATCGCACCCTGCTCGTACCTCCTGCACCGCGTCCACATGGACTTTAATACTCGGCCAGACCACAGCCGGCCAAGTGTCGCACGGTGGTCAAGAGCGGGTCGCCAGAAGCCGCCCACAGCAGCTTGGCTTATCTCAGTTGCTTCTACTGCCTCGACTGACTCTACTACCTCTACTGCCTCCGTATACATTTAATTTGTGTTTTCTTATTTACATTAACCGAGCCAGTGAGCCAGCCAGCTAGCGAGGGAGCCAAACCAAAGCACACACACACACACACGCCATGTTATCCTTGCATTGGCCAGTAACCCATTGGTGTTGTTTTGGCTTTTAGCACATTTTCTATAAGCATGGTCAGAAACTAACACATACTCGTGTAGAGTACATGCACACACTTGTGTGACAATATCTACAGTTAACTACCAATATAAGGGAATTTAAAAATAGGACTAGTTTATTTTCGTCCAAGGATATGATTTAAAACGGACTTGGACTTACTATATTTTCACCTTCACCGAAGCTACTGTATACCCTTCACTGTACCTTACAACAACAACTTTACACTGCCAATATCTTCTTTCTCTGTCTATAACAACCGGCAACAACGAACTGACTAAATGAAGTATCTTTAAAAAAATAATATAACCATAGCTTGCCCATATAGCTCTCAATAATGTAGCTCTTTCAGAACAAAACAACTTAAGACTCATAAAAAAAATTGAGTTAACTGGAAAGTTGAACCTTGGATAACAAGTGTTTTTCTTATATATATATATATATATATATGTATACCTTATCTATATATCTTATCCCTTATCTCGAGCTCTGATTTCGCAGTCTATCTTAAGCTATAGTTGAACTAATCCAATCAAGTCGACAGCATTTCTAAAATAATGTAACCCTTAGTGTATTTCAAAACATATCTTCACTGTTTTACAGAGACAGCCTGGACTCTATACGGATGCAGCTTTTGCTGCTATGGCGCCGTTTTTATGTGCTGTACGTGTTCAAAATAAATTTTCAAATGTGTTAACGAAACTATTTGACATTTAATTTGTTTGTGAGGAGCATACATAAGAAGCTAAAACATTAAAGCTGCTTTTTCAATTGCTGCGCAGGTGGCGTGTTAATAGGCCCGCCAACATAATAATTAACGGATATTCTAACGGCCAGCAAGGAGACACTGCCTCTTGAGTCTGCCTGACGCTGAGTCTGCCAGGCTGGCGCTCCTAACTAATTGCAAATATTTGCACAGCCCCATCTCTAATGGCCACTCCAACCATTGCACATGCAAAGGAGCACATGCAAGGAGCAGTGCAGCCGGACTGAGAGCACGTGACTCACCTGTTGCCGCGGCTAATGACAGGAACGTGTTCAAAATTGCCCGTTCAGAGCCCGTGTCCTGGGCCAGTACCGAGTTAAAACTGGGCCAGTAAATCCAAAGAAACAAGCTGCCAATCATCGCGAAAAGGTCTGAGGTGTAGGTGGGCCCCTCGTGCTTCCCGGCCTCGTTCTGGTCCTTGCTCGGACGCAGAATGAATGCGACGGCCAAGCCAAAGTACGCGCCGAAAGCATGAACCGTTATGGAACCACCAGTATCTGTAATCTGTAAGAAAGGATAACAAATGGTAGTAGCTGTAAGTCAATTTTTTAAAAACGAACACCCTCGTATCTCTTGAGAATTAACATCCAAATAGAAAAAGTATTGTTTCTTAGTTTTTACAAACCATAAACCTATTTGTTGATTAATATCTTAAAAATTCAATGAAATAAATGAAATAATGAACGTTTTTGGTCAGCTATGCTCTATAATGGTTTGAATATCTCACTTCAATATAAAATGTTGAGTTCGGCATTACTTCTTTAATAAATTGTCTGCATAAACTGCAAATATTCGGCAACAAAGTGAATGGGTGATAAACAACTATTGTAAATCTTTTCCAATTCAAACTTCCTCAATAGATAATGAAGCAACTATATTTTGTATTTTTTAATGTTCTAGCTGAGGTTTAGTGTGGGATATTAAATCGAAAATACTTGTATATTCCACTTCATTTTCCAAACACAAAAAATACTTACTTTCAACACATTCAATGCCACAAATTCGTTGGCCGCAAAGAGAGCAATCTCCACAAGGGCCATGAACAGCAATTGTATGGGCGTGGTGCGGCCCAGTAAAGCGCCCATACTTATCAAAGGCACGGCGGCGGCAATGTCAGCATCAATGAGACTCTCCAGCGATAGCCTGAAATGGAAGAGTACATGATTGTTAGAGCATCTTAAAACAAACAAGTGTCATTAGCTGACCGGTGATATTTCTAATTTGCCCTTTACACACTTCCTTCTTTCCTTCTGTGTCAAAAACTTGCTTAACTTTTTGTTTTTGTAGTAAATATTAATAGTACATATGTGTGGATATGCTTGGTATAGATATAAAGACACAGAGAGAGAGAAATGTGAACCCGTTTGAAAACGGGAACATTTCTTGCTTGAAGGAGTTCAAAAATGGTTAAGTAGTAGTTATGTTGATTTGCAAAAAATGGTTTAAATTTGATAAAATATGTTCACATTTGGTACCAATCCGTAAAAGTAACCATCTTTATTTGAGCACCACGGCAATTCGTATATGCGACTTTTATCTAAAATAAAAAAAAGAGGGAGAGAAAGGGCTCATCACAAATACTATTTTCAGAAAAAAGGGTATATTCCAGGGCTTATCACAACACTATTTGCACAGTACTTCGACACCGACGACCTAAGGAGACGTTAGGAATTTCTCCTACTTTGCAGTTCTGTTTAACATTTTTGACTTTTTGTCCGGTTCCTTTTACTTCACTTAGCATAAATTGTCTCAGAGTTCCAATTTCCCAGCCAGGCCTTCCCGCACACCCCACGACTCATGACTTGACTTGCTCATTTAAAGTACTTGCTGGAATTCATTTTTGGACTTCAGACAATTTTCTGCTATTTCATAAGTATATTTGTTATGCCAAATAGCGTTGCCGTCTGCGTCCCTTCTCCTCCTACCACCAATTGGGAGTCGTGGCCATGGCCATGTCCATTTTGTGCGAGCATACGAAAGTGCAATTAATTAATGGCCATGAAGCAATTAATTATATGGACAAGGGCCATTTTTTGACTGTCTGTATACTCACATGATCTTACCGCCCTCCAGGTGCAGGAATCCTTTCATCAATATTGACCACTGCACCACTAAGGAGGCCAGGAAGAGAGTAAATCCAGTCGCACTGTAACCATATTTGCGCAGGAAGGTCATCAGAAAGGCAAAGCCAACAAAGATCATAACCTGGACATCCTGAAATTCTACAAAGAGAAGAGTGAGACAAATAACTGTGATGCATTTCTAAGCTTGTATGTGTTTGTGTGTGTGTGTGTGTGTGTGCGAGTGGCACGCTTATTAATTGAGTCAACTCGTTTCAATTAGATGCTCAATTGTCTACTGCCAAAAGTCAATTGCATTGAGATTGATGTCAGTATGGCTAGCGCGGCATCGTCCACTCGCCATCCCCACTCCACCACCCACCCAAGCCCACTTTTCATCAGCCATATGCATGTGCATGGTTGTGTGTGTGGTGGGTGTGTGAGGGTGCAATTAGTGTGAAATACTGTTTAATTTATTTATTATGAATTGCAACAAGTTGTTTACAGACGCATTTGCATAAATTGAAATTAATGACTTTAATTATTCATCTGTTTGGCTCGGACTCGGCACGTCGCTGTTTTCCACTATGGCCTCTTGTCTGATGCAAGAAGGCCAAGTAATTAATGGAATTGGTACCAAGGGCTCTGCGAAGACCACATAAAAATACTAAAGCTTCATTTATTTGTAATAAGTATAAATGTATATTAGACCGACACAATATTCCGTCTAACTAACTATTTTCTAATCCTGGATTTGTTGTGAAAGAGAATATTCTTGCAAATGAAAAGCAATACTGCAAACGTGTCAAATGAAAAGTTGTGAGCAAACAATTACATTTCATGTGAGAAAATTCAAGTTGTATTCTTCATATGTATGTATGAAGAACTATCATTTTATGCTTGCAGAGAATTTGCTCCAAATTTTTTGCGCTAAGCTCTCTACTTTTATATATTTGAAAGCAAAATACGAGGGCTGATTGTTGTGTGTTGATAAATAATCGGGCTAAGTAACAAAACTCAATATCTTGTAGTCGAAATCAATTTATTTGTTAAAGTAGTCCATTTTCTCACTAATGGATGTTTTTAATGAAAATAGGATCACGACAGCGATTTATGTCACACATATCAGAATATTTAATGAAAAGTAAATCTTTTTCACCGTCGGGATAAAATAAGATAGAGCGTGTAAAATTAAAATAAGTAAAATTTTTATAGAATAAGAAAGAGAAAGTATTGTATTTATGCTAAAGTCGGGTGTTAACTTTGAGTTAATCTGTACATTCATATGTGTAAAATATAAATAAATGCAGTACAGAGTTCAGCCAAAGCAGCAATAACAACAACAGTTGCGGGCAGTGCTTGGGTACAGATAACATATATAGCTATAACTTCCTTTTATATTGACCTATCATAATGAAATTTTTCTTACGGCAACAAAATCAATAACTGGGGTATTTAAATTTCATTCAAAAATGCAAACAATTACAGAAGTTATGGAAAATACTGTTTGCTGGAAAAAAGGGGGAGGGACGAAAATTCTGAAAATTTGGTGTCCCTTCGTCTAAAGATTGAGATATTAAGAATTAATTAAAAATGAATAAGTAATTATAAAACATGCACAGCGTACACACATAAAGCATCTTCATTTAAAATTTTGTGCCTCACTGACCGACAGACAGACAAGGCTGGATTGTCTCGTCTTGTCATGCTGATCAAGAATGTATATTCTTAATGAGGAACGGGTACAGGGTATACGTCAAGCGCGGCTTTAACGTTTTACTCGTTTGAAAAACTGGCCTTTTTACTGGAGCATTATTGCGCCCATGACATAATTGTGAAATTGGACCTAACTATTCCGTCTTCCTTCAGGGTGTTGGTTGCCCACATACCGATAAGTGATATCTTAAATATTATATTCCTATGATCTTGTAAATGTTTACGGTAACTTTTCTAAGTTTTGTTTTCGTGCAAAAAAATGTTCAGTTTGTAATGAAGGTGACTTACGCGGATATTTGGAAATGCCGCCTTCGCCCAGGGGCTCTGATTCCTTTTTGCCATCGCCATCCCCTCCTATTGCCATCGGCATCGCCCCCTTGTGATAACGCACGAATAGCCAGAATAGTACAAGAAAAACTATTTGCACAATCATCAGGGCAACATAGCCCGACACTTTCGCAGCGGGCAAATGCATTTTAAACTGTTGGTGAGCAGTTGCAACTTCGATGGAGAGCAACAGAAAGAGGAACAACAAAGGATGCAGCTTAAGTCCAACGCCGCAGTTGTTGAGGTGCTCGATTGGCTGATGTCTGGATGCGGGTCTGCACTTTGCACCTCCTTGCCGGCAGTCGACCGTTCAAATCCGCGCTGCTACCTTTCCAGCACGTATCTGGATACGTTAGGGAATTAGAGGCGTAAGTGGCTGCGTCGAGACAGGAAGTCTGCGCATTCACAGCACTCCCTTTACTTCACTGTTTCTCTGATGCTAGCAAATATTTGTGGGCTTGTTAGTTTTCACACTAACACACACACATACACTTCCACCCAGAGATACACACATAGACGCGTCGCGAGCGTGGACACGCTTAGAGCGAGAATTTGAGCTCGAGGCACGTCGACGATCTGTGGCTGTTGAGCACCACACGCTTACTGAAACACAACACCGCAAGCACTGCTCGTAAGCACGGTGGTTGGGCTTCTGCTTGGCGGCTCGCTGATGCCGGCGTCGCGGGCAACGTGGCGTATGTGCGATATCCACAGAACACTGCTAAGTTGAGCGATTTATTTTGCATGATAAAACTATTTGATTTAATTTCTTGCACCGCTAACGTCAGTGCCTCCCTCAGCGTGCTCGATGTAGCCGCTGCCGTTCTGAATTATTCACAGCTAGTGGTGATGGGCCCCTTTCCGTTTCGAGTGCGCGTCATTCGTTAATTCCACATTTTATTTAAATTGTTTTGCTTCACTTGCAAACAATTTCAATTTGAAATAGCTCTGCAACCGCCTGCACCACTAAAACGTAGCACCCACACCCTACCACGTCTTTGTGGTTGCTATTTACAACTTGATCCTCAACTCTCCTGTTCGCTTGTTCGTCTGCCCGCCTGTCCGCCTCTGGGCTCTTGAATGTCTGTCTTAGTGTTTGTGTCTCTATCTGTGTTTGTTTGTTTGTTTTGTCGGTCAATTGATTGGTAATTCGTTACAGATTTATGCTAAAGCAACCACGCAACCAGCCAGCTACCTAAATTAACCACTTACTGAAGTCGTATTGCATTTTGAATGTGGCAGGCAACTCGCACAAGGCGTCGGTGCAACTGTTTAAATATTTATGTGTGCGTGTTGCCTATAGTCTGTTTTGAGGTTATTCTCAAGTACAAGTATAGTTTAAAATCAATTTTTAGAAGGCGTTCGAAGACACTGAAAAGAAAATTCTAAACATCTTTTTAATAATTTGCACCAAGAATAAACTGTATTCTACAATAAATATAAAATTAAGATAAATGATGGCCTGCATCGATATAGACACGTCTATTAATGTGTCAAATAAATTCACTTACAGATACTTTTTAAGTTGCCTGAGTGTAACTTTTTATTTGATTTAAATATTTATGAAATTAGCTTTGTTCCAATAAGTGGTATTGATTTTAAAATTGTTTGCAAATCACATTTACATAGTTAAGCCTAAGGCGAGTCTTAACACTTAGCACACTTTAACATGATTGCCCATTCCAAACCTTATTTGATTAAAGTTACTCGTTAAAGTTATATAGAATCGCAAGTATAGAATCGCGCATACTACATGTAAGTACAAGTATATGAGCAAACATTATGATCATTGGGAAAGGATACAACGTCGTCTCTTTGTTTTTTTTTTATTACTATAACAACTGGGCAACAAAAGCAAGCTGAGATCGCAAAAGCGCCGAGTTGACCGAAGTGAATAATGGTGTTAACAAGCGGCTTTTGGGCTCGTAATTTCCTTCGCTGCTCATCTTGTTATCCGCATCAACATGTGAGTTCAGACAAGTATTAGTATGGCAGATTCATCCTAAGTTGTGATTATTTTTCCATTTTTTCAAGTATACGAGTATTGCTACAATTATTGAATGTGTGTAGTTTCTTGGTATGTAAACACAAAATAATATTAAAACATTAACATTAATTTATAAATCTCCAATACACCCTCATAAAAGTGACACTACGTCAATATAAAAATACAGTTTGGCGTACTTATACACTAAAGTAGTGATCGTACCGTAGTAGTGCTTCATATCGTCCACGGTATTTACTCTACTCTGGTTGAGCTATCTAAGTTTACATTGGCTTTACAATGCGCTGTAAAGGCGCTCTAGAATTTTAAGCTTTTTGTTTGGAGTAGGCAAACATCTTCTACTAATGTGTCGATTGTATATGTTTGTGCAAAAATTTACATACATACGAGTATATTGTCGACAAGCAAATAATGTGCAAACGTATTACAATAATATAATATGACATCGATTTAATCCAGTAAAAATTCGATTGTAAATCAACAAAGTTTTCACACACAGCATACTTGTTGAATAATACAGAATAGATTGAAAATTAATATTATACTTATAAGCTGAAGGAAGGTCCTAACTTAAGCGGGTAAAGCATCGCTGCAATAACTAGTGCCATATGGCCATGTAATCATGAACTTACTGATTTTCCTTCCCCTTTGCTGTTAATATTATCTTGAATTAAGTATCCAACAATTATTAGAGCATAGTGATCTTTTCATTGTATTTATTATCCTCTGCACCTGAAAGGTACAAGAGTACATATATATATATTATGACGTGTAACATTCAAAAGCCGTGGCAGACCCCCCCCCCCCCCCACAGTATATATGTATACCCTCTTGATAGACATGTCTATCCTTTCATATGAACAGCTTGATCTCAGAGGCTATAAGGCGCCAAATATTGTACACAGATACCTAATATATGTACGCAGTACGAGTAATAGGGATTTTCCGTAACACCGTTCGTATGAAAACCTAGATGTCGAAGACCATAACAACTAGAGATACAAAACGCCTTATATGTGTACGCAGTTCAAATATATTTGAAATTCTTTGAATTAGTGCTTATATTTCTGTATGTCAAGTTTAATCATGATAGGTCAATTTTATAGGAAGTTATAGCCAAAAACGTAATCTCTGCCCAAGCTCTACCAGTAGCTGTTGATGTTGTTCTTGCATTGACTCAACTCTTTACTACATACATGCTCTCACACAGACATGCATAGAATATTTCAATCGATATACTTGTAGTTTTTCAACTTGTTTTTAGTTTACAAATACATAAGTACATCTATTAAACATCGTCGGCAATCACTTGGACCTTACATATCTTATCTGTTCATCTTATTAAATTTAATTGTAATGGTTTATACTTAGATTAGATTGCATTAGATTGGTCAATGACCGATGGCCGCAGACTGAAGTCTATTCAACTGGAGTTATTAAATAAATAATTTGATGTAGGCACCTCACTACGTATACGCAATATATAAATATGTCAATAAATACTGTCAACATGAACACTTCTTGCAATCACTTCCACACAGAATATTGGAGTAGCTGAAGAAGTGGTCTGAGATTACAATTATGGCTTTAACTTTCTTAACAACCGACCTACCACTATAAAATGACATAAGCACGAGAGCTTTTGAAATTATCATGAATAGCTGGAGAAGGGGGTGCATTTGGAAAAACACAATCTTGACTTGCTTGGGGCTCAGGGAAATATTTTATTAAAGTTTGATTTTTCCAGTTCTAATAAATTCCGATATGCTTGCGTTCATTCAGACGGACATTCAGACAGACAGATGTGGCTATATCGACTGGCCAAGTCATACGGATCAAGAATATACATACTACATGAGCTTTGTGAGGTCTGCCACGCCTCCTTCTGTATGTTACATACGTGTGACAGAATTCTGTGTAAGAATGCTGGGCATTTTCAAAATACAGACAAACTAACTAACTAATACAAATCTATATGCCTTACAGATATTGTTCATCCGTTGGAGTTTGCATATTTTGCAACTAAGTGGCAGATTACATCGTTCATGGACATATTGGAAAAATGACTGAGATTACCAATACTGTAAGAAACGTCCTGGAGCAATGCCTGCCATTTGCTGTTGTAGTGGCAAAGTGAAATGCTCCGCATTAGAAGATCCGTTATAGCCATTGCATTCGCTGCCTAATAGACTATCACCAATATGGAAGATAACACTATTTTTTCCCCATACAATACCTCATATATATACAAAAAAGCATAAAAAAATACAAGTGATGTCGGCAGCCCTCTTGTACTGTATATTATTAATGTTTAAATTTCGTTTTTTTGATTTGCTCGGATAGACCTGAACCTGGGTTGAAAATCAAAGATGTATAAGAGATAACTGAGTTTCGTTGGCCATGGATTATCCACAAATGAAACGCAAACAACGCCTGCCACTATTTACGACAATATTGATTGTGAGACAAAGTAATTAGTGCCTCCCGCATTTTGAAACTGTAGTGGGGGGGCATTGGAATTAAAGCAGATGATCGCTGCTTGATACAGTTAGCGCGTGAGTTCAGTTGTTCGCCAATTTCAAGTCATTAACAGTTTTTCGTTTTAGTAATTTAGTGTGAAATTAATGGGCCCAACTACTTGAGGCAAACCAGCAAGTCGCGTATGTGTGTCAAAAGCGGCGATGAGCTATAAAAAAATGTAGCCACGATAATTGCTTGAAAAAACATCAGCGCCATTTAAAGCCAATTCATACAAAATAAAAGATAATGCATGGCCACTGGCTATTGGTGCGTATGATTGATATTTATTCTATCGACTAACGTAAGCACCTGTTGCTACGTACACACAAACACGTAGGTACGAGTACGATTTTGAAATTCTCATTGCGAGGCAACAATAAAAGCAAAGCCAATGTATAGCATAAGAGAATGTGTGAAGTTTGCGCAAAAAACCGCAAACGTTGCCGAGCACGCGCTGGTAACGCTCAGATCTTTCAAATGGCAAAAAAAACACAGCAAGAAATGGTTGTTGTTGTTGTTTACGATGCTCCTGTTGTTGCTGTTGCCGTTACATCCTTGAGAAATTTGCATCCGCAATCACTTTAAATGTTTCCGTTTGAATACGCAAATAAATCGAAAAGGATTTCCAATGAATGCTTATGAGTGTCCCGCCCACCGAGCACTGGTACGTATCCAGGCAACCAAATGTACTTCCCCCACTCTCCTTCGCCTCCTCACCCACCAGCCCAAGCAGACTAACTGTTTATGTTGTTGTTTATGGCAAGTGCGATTCAGTGTATGCTCGTGTATACACATATGTTTGCGCAGTTATCTGTACCGAGCAAATCCTGGCATAAGATTGGGAAGCAGCAACAAATTCGGTTGCTTTGTGGGCAGCTGCCAGCTGAACTGCCAGCTGAACTGGCCAGCCAAAATCTGATATTACAACAGCAGCTCACATGCCACAAAGCGCCGGGCATATGGAAAACAAAACTAAGTATATAGCACGTGTTATTCCCAGACATAAATAAATTTGAATGAGTGTTGTCACAATGTTGTGACATGGCAACGCACAGAGACGGGCAGGAGCCAGTGGAGGGAATGGACAATGCTAGCCCTGGTCGACCCCGACAACATGTTGATAGACCTTTACCATCATATACATCCCAAAAGAGTGTGTGTGTGAGAAAGAGAGAGAGAGAGAGAGAGAGAGAGAGAGGTTTAGAGAGGTTGAGAGTGGTACAGAAACAGTGAATCCCAGTCTTTTGAATGGTGGCTTTGTTATGGCAACTAAAGTGTACTCCAACTCTCGGTGTGTCCGTCCGTCCATCTGATAGCCTGACTATTCGTCTGCCTGACAGGCCAACTACTGGCTTTACTGGCATTGGGTTGCGTTGGCTGTGGTTTTATTGAGAACTCGCGCTGCTTACAAATTTTGCATGCTGCACACATAAAGAAAAAGTTTTGGAAACACTCAGCGTTGAACACAATCTCTATATATATAAAACAGTTTGTCCTGACTGACTGACTGACTGACTGACTGACTGACTGACTGACTGATTGGCAATCAATGCACAGCCCAAACGGTAAGAGCTAGGAAGCTGAAATTTGGACACAAGATCCCTCTTATAGTGAAAGTGAGCACTAAGAAGGGGTTTTGGAAAATTCGAACGCCAAAGGGGGGAAAACGGGCTCCAACGTTTGTATGAAAAATCTACAATTTTCATCCAATTAACTTCAAACTTAGTTTGTATACTCTCAAAAAGAATGCAAGAAAAACTGTATACTTGGTTTTTCACCATTTTTCCTGGGGCATGAAAAAGGGGGGGTTTTCCGTGGAAAAATTGAAACACAATCAACACCCCACAGCCCAAACGGTAAAAGCTAAGAAACTGAAATTTGGGCTCAAGTATCCTATCATGGTGTAGATGCGCACTAAGAAGGGATTTTGGAAAATTCGAGCTCCAAAGGGGGGAAAAGTAGCTCCACAGTTTGTTTGAAAATTCTGCATTTCTGAATCGATCAACTTTAAATTTGGTTTTTATAATCTATAAAAGAATACAAACAAAACTGCATACTCGGTTTTTCGAAATTTGCGTTGGAGCTTGAATTATTGGGGTTTTAATATTTATTCATTTTTTCAAATGAAAAGTTTGTGTTATAAATTTTGTCCGATCGATTTCAAATTTGGGTAATATAATCTACGTAACTAAAATTACAACTTTGCATTTAACGATTTTTAAAATATGCATTTTACAAATGCAGGCAGAACAAACAATACAAAATATCAAACAGTTGGGGACAACTAAGTATACATACACACACACATATGTACATATATACAAGCAGCTGTTCGTGTAGTTGCGTGCAAACGGTTGAAGTAGCCAAAGCAAAATGTGAGACACTAATGTGTGAATGTTCATTTGTACAAATGTATGTACATATATACATACATACATATGTATAAAAGTACATTCGTCTTGCACTGACAGGGCAAGAAATGTTAATTAATTAAAAATTATTAACATTATAACATAAACATTTTTATGTTATTTTTTCTTTGTTTAGTACATTTGGCATAAGGGATTTTAGGACAACGGACTACAAGGGCGTACGCAGGTTGGGCAGGGGGGACATTGCTCCCCTTAGAAAGAATTTCGCATTATGAATTACACCAGCACCATATGTATTACATACGTACATACATATATACATACGTCTGTATGTATAGTATGTACATATGTACATCAATAAGTATGTATGTACGTACATACATTCTTATATACATATATAGGTTTGTATGTATGCAGTGGGCCATCGAACACTGTTGTTTAATTGTAATAAATAGTGTTCTATGTTTTCAAATCAAAATTTTTAAAACAACAACAACAAGTTATTGGCTCGCAAAACTTCTTTCGTTTTGATAATTTACGGCTGTTAATTGCATACGAAAAATGCCAAAAGTTTACAGTTACCGTACACACACAAATACATTTGTATGTATGTATGTATGTACATATGTGTACAGTGAACAATCGAATACAGTATTATAATCAATAACTCTCAAACGATGTTTTTCGATGTATTTGTATTCGACATGTATTACGATATATCAACACAAGTATCGATATTTTCGATATATCGCATTTAATTTTATTATTGGGGTTTTAATATTTATTCACTTTTTCAAATGAATAGTTTGTGTTATAAATTTTGTCCGATCGATTTCAAATTTGGGTAATGTAATCAACATTATATCAACAAATTGGCATTCAACGATTAAAATATAGCAATATGTTTTTTACTTGCCATATATCAAATATCAAATAGTTGGGGACATCGCATACACACACTCACACATACATACAACAAGCAACAGTTCGTGTCTATGTGTGCCCATGCATACATACATATGTACATACATGCATATGCATGTATGCCTGTATATGTATGTAGCATGTACATACAAAACAACAACAACAACTTTAAGTTGTTGGCTCGCACATCTTCTTTCGTTTTGACCATTTAATGTTAATTGCAAAGGCAAAACGCCAAAAGTTTACAGTTACCGTCGCTAAGCAACGACTGCGTATGCGATAGTAAAGCAGAAACCGAATAACGGAGCTACGCATATTCTGCTTCGCATTGCGGGCAGATGTATGTATGTATGTATGATTTGTTCTTATTGATCTCAATAAATAATTAGATTTTATTATTTAAATATTCTGCTTATTGCATTCAAACTTCGATATTTTGATGGTATCGGTGGCTTCAACTATCGAAAGTTTTACTCTAGCAAATTGAGATGAGAATTGTCAGTGCTTTTTGATCGTGGCTCATCGCTGCACGGCATTGACACGAGTGCCGTGTTTCATATTCCGAGTTTGTGCGTGACCGTATTGACTCAAATGTGAATTTAAAATTAGGATATACCCTTATAATTATTCCCCTTTTTTGCACATAGTCTATCTTAAAACGTTGCGTTATCTCAATATATAAAACAGTTTGTCCTGACTAATTGGTGATCAACGCACAGCCCAAACGGTAAAAGATGAAATTTGGACTCAAGTATCCTTTCATAGTATCCATCATAGTGTAGGAGCACACTAAGAAAGGCTTTTGGAAAATTCTAGCTCCAACGGGGGGAAAACGAGCTTTAAAAAATATTAGTTATAGTGGTCATGTTCGTTGAACGAAATAGTTTGGCAAGAACAAAAATGTAACGGACTACTGAACAATTTTTTGTCAAGAACAGAAAATGTTCATTTAAATACCTTAAATGCCTTCCTACTGGTAACTTATAAGGTGAAAACATATGGGTAGGTTATGCACACACAAAACAAATACAATTGGAAACATTATATTGAGCCGGGTTAAGACGGGCAATACCTGCTAGTAATTTCATAATTTTCTTAAACTAATATGCCTATCACATTTTCCACTTTAGCTATTACGATATAACATCATTTTTAATCTACAAAATTGCGTATTGCGTTGCGTATTATAGTTTAAAAAATTGTAATGAAATGAATATACATACTAAATGGCAAATTAACATTAAATTTAAACTTTCGAAACAGGAGTTCGCGACTTACATGATTTGTTTTTATGGCTGTAAAATAGTCAAAATGAAGTAAATATTTAAAAATTCGTATTCCATTTTGTTATTCAAATTGAGTTGAATAGACTTTTAAAAAGTAACAATTTCAATCAATCAATGTTTTTCTAAGTGCATTTCCATTGCAACAAATTTGCTTGCAGCGTAGTCCATATCTGCATACACGTATGTATGTACATTTTATATGCATGTGTATATCTATATATAAATGGGCGTATATATGTAAGAGGGTATGTGCTTCGGATGCGCCTAAACGATCTGAATTTGGCTCTTGTCTGTTTTGTGTCAATTCGAAATCCGCTTTGGTTACGCGGCAGCAACAGCAACAACATCAGCATCAACTTCAGCTCCGGCTTCAGCTCCACTCTCGATGGCTTTGACGTGTCGCAATGAGTTGTATGGCAACGCTGGCAAAGCTTTTGTGGGAATGGGTGGCGGGATTACAACTACTTGGCTGCCATGGCTTTGGTGCTTTGGCTCAAGTGCGGCTTGGGGATTTTTCAATTGCGTTTATAATAAATTTCGATTTGTCAGCGCGCTCTGGAAGCTCTGCGGCTTCAGGCTATCTCCGTTATTATCGCGTTGCATTTTATGCCAAGTGGACTTCGAGTGCAATTCAAAGTGGTAGTCGAAAAGCTTTTACTGTGCCATTTGCAGCGCCGCGCAAAAGTGTGCAATAAATCCCACGATAGGGGCGACGATGTGGCCAAGCGGCCGCCTAAAAGTATGCCAGATATGAATAAATATAGTTTTCAAAATAGTACCTGTTCTCACAACAAAGCGACCGCAGACACTCAAGTGTTGGGCATGCTAATGAGTCTGATGAATACAACAGCGTCATATTTGATTGGCAGGCGCCACAAACTAGATCAGAATATATGGGAGTATATGAAAATAGCCGCATGGCCGGTACAATAAAAAATAACAGCTAAAACATAGCACTTTAAAATCTGCGTATTCAGCGTATTAAGCGAATGACATTTAAAAATCTTCTACCGAATTAGTTTTGATTTAATTTGTAACAAAAATGTATTCGAAGCGAACAACAAAGGGCATAATGGAACATGTCTATGAATAAAATACTAAGCTACACATTAGTTTGAAAAAGAAGGGCACAACTGTTGTTGCTCACTTCCTCATAGCCCTTCCTCGTCTTAGGCAATTTCGGTGGCATGTGAAGGTGGAGGCGTTAATGCTGCTGTCTCGTGCGTCTTTGCCGGCGTATATGTTGCTGCCTGATCCGACTCCTTTGTCAATATAACTTTGTACAATACGAAATACAAAGCACCGCCCACAAGAAGCTCAGCAACGGCCACGCATACGATCAGCGCCCAGCCGGGTATTGCCAAGCCATCTGTAAAAAAAAAAACAAATTCAAATCATCTCTAATTCTTCAATTGCTCTTTCGAGAGAACTCACTGAAATATCGACGCGTAAGTGTCCGACGTCCACGATTCACGCGTCGCGTGGCTTCCGTTTCCTGCATACAGCAGGCAAGTAGAACTGCAAAGAAGTGAAGATATCTACTTAGTTATACAAATACAATAACAGACATGACAATACTATACATCCTACACAAGCAAAATACTAAACTTTAAATCTGTAGCTACTTGCTTACTGATGCAATCAAGTTAATAATATTTGCCAGTACTTTTTAATAGAAGTATAATCATTCTCCAAAGACATAATTAAATAATACGATATATGTAAGCTCTTAGGAAATATAAAAAGTTGTACCATATTTCTTATATACAAATTTAAAAATCGCTTTATTTATTGGAGTCAATAAAAATGATGGCGAATGCATTTTCTTTTTAAATAGTTTCAAATTTCAAAACATGTTCCTAGTTGTGATAAATACATGTGATCGTAGAATAACCATCGTCATGTAAACGTACGCATTAATTTCAAGAAATATTTTTGTATAACGAGTCAGCAGGTAATCCAAAAACAAATTTTCAATAAGCGTGTTCACTCTGTATGAAAATATAATGATCACTTAAGTGTTGGCTCTTAAATAGATAATAGTAAATCAACACTAATAATAAACTGGAATTTCTGCTATATTTCTATATTTTATGCATTAGCTCAAGCATGGATGAAGTGCTAAGTGGGTTTCCTTTAAGGGCAAACAAAAATATAGTAATGGTCTGCAGCACCTGCTTCTAAAGTTTTTCAATTGAGGAAATAGGGGAGACTTGTTTATCTTGTTTCAAATCTAATAAATGGATTCGTGTCAAATACAATAAAATCAATAGACGTCATGCTAACAAGATGAATTATTGAAATCACAACTTATACATACTTGTACATACATGTTTAAGCTTTAAAATTAAACAGAAGTGTATTGAAGCTCTGCAGCATTTTCTATATTTTTTCACAACTCTGTATACTGTGTATACATGTATGTATGTTTGTGTGAACAAAGAACATGCTGTGCCATGTGTGTGGTCAGCAGTCGCAGCAACATAAACAACTTTGAAATATTCATCAAATATTAAGAAAAAAATAATAATAATAATTCGCAAGAACGCAACGGAACTCATTGAAAAACACGTTCACCATTCATCAAAAAACCAGCAGCGGACGTGCGAACAGAAATTCTTATTTGCCCGAGGAGTTGTTAAAATATGAACAATTAATTATTGAGAAAATATTTAACAGCAAAGGCAGCAAAGCAAATCAAACAAAGCCCACAACAAATGCCGATTGAAGCTTGGGCGCGCGCCACCATCTTGACGATAAATCTGCCGTGGCTCTGAAAGAGGGGAGTGCGGGCAAATACTTGTAGTGACCATATCATTATGTACATATGTATTTTGGCGCTGGCGCCGCTTCATTTTATTGCGGATGTCAGTTTCGGTCATATGAAAAAATATGCTAAAAAATAATCAATGTATTTTAATTACAGTTTATGAGGCATTTGTTTCTCTGCCTTTGGTATTTTGCGTCCGAATTTTCACACACATTTTTTGAATGTGCGAAAATCGCATATCGATTCGCCAGTTAGCCAACAAATGGGCAGCGAAATCAACTATAAGGGGGAAAAAGGCATTTTGTGCGTCTATGTAGAAAAAGCGTGACCAATGTTTTGGCCAGCCACTGACCAAAACTAATTGTTTTTCATATTTCATAATTTATGTGCGCAATAATTACCGCGCTTAAGCCACTTCCGGTATTAGCGAACTTTTTTTGTTGCAAATGAAAAAATTTATAAAATTAAACAAGCCAAAAATATACATATGAGTCAAAAATAATTAATGTACTGGTAAGGGAATGACTAAAGAAAAACTCTACAATCAGCGGCTGATTCATATAAATTCATTACAAAAAAGACATAATAATAATAATAGAAAATTAGGCAATGAGTAAACAACATATTTCTGTGAAATGGCGACTGATAAGAATGTCTACAGCTTAGTGAAGTGAAACGCCCAAAGTCTACACTGAGGTCGTTATCTCGTGGCATGACGCACACCCAGACACACACACACACACACACACACACTCATTGCGCAGTTGATACGAGTATGCTTGGCACAGTTACTCAAATCGCTTTAATAGCGGCACTTAAACGGTATCCTAAAATGCAACTCCAGCTCGGAGCACACACTAGCACTAAAAACTTCAACAAATTGCAGTAGCAATATGCACAACTTTACCCAGGCATATCAGAAAGTAGGTGGAGCAGTTCTTAGCCAACTTCATTTCCGTCGTTTTTTCGTAAGTTTTCGTTTGTGTGTGCACTCGAAAAACGCTCGTCAAGTTGAAACGCGCACGTCGCCAACTACAAAGTGGAACTAAAAACCTGTGCGTGAATTTAGAGAGCGGCAGGTGCTCCCACCTTATCGCTTTGTGCGCCGATAAGATAAGCTGACCCCTCTCCGTTAGTCCGTGAGACAGAGTTGCGCAAGGCCCAGATACTTGTAGATAGATAGAACAAAAAAGGGGTATTTGTTATCATTGTGTTTTTATTTTTGAATTGTTTTTGTACTCGAATTATTCATAACCATTTTTCATGCATTGACTAAGACACGGGACTTAAGGTAACTTCATTATGAGGTTTCTAGGAGAATACCATCTCTAATGGAGCGGTGGGGGTGTGCTTGTGACTCTCTAATGACGACGGAACTTCAGACGGCGCACAGTCTTGTAACGGTAGCCATCATCGGCAAGCTGAGTTGGCTCGGCTGGAACGTCGATGATGTGGGAAGCGGCAGCCTCCTGGACGGGGGGCAGGTATTCGGCAGAAGGCAACTCGTTGACATCACGACGACGACGGATCACACGACGACGCACGGTTCTGTAACGGTAGCCATCATCAGCCAGGGCAGCGGACTCAGCAGGGACCTCAACAGCGACATCTTGGGTGGCTTCTTCGACTGGGGGCAAGTATTCGTTGGCAAGTTCGGAGACATCACGACGGCGACGGATCACACGGCGACGCACAGTCTTGTAGCGGTAGCCATCAGCTCCAACGACAGTTTCGGGAGCGGACTCAGCTGCGACCTCCACAGCGATATCCTGGCTGGCTTCTGGAATTGCAGGTGGTAGGTACTCGGCAGAGGGCAACTCGTTGACATCACGACGACGACGGATCACACGGCGACGCACAGTCTTGTAGCGGTAGCCATCAGCTCCAACGACAGTTTCGGGAGCGGACTCAGCTGCGACCTCCACAGCGATATCCTGGCTGGCTTCTGGAATTGCAGGTGGTAGGTACTCGGCAGAAGGCAACTCGTTGACATCACGACGACGACGGATTACACGACGACGTACGGTTCTGTAACGGTAGCCATCATCAGCCAGGGCAGCGGACTCAGCAGGGACCTCAACAGCGACATCTTGGGTGGCTTCTTCGACTGGGGGCAAGTATTCGTTGGCAAGCTCAGAGACATCACGACGACGACGGATCACACGACGACGCACGGTTCTGTAACGGTAGCCATCATCAGCCAGGGCAGCGGACTCAGCAGGGACCTCAACAGCGACATCTTGGGTGGCTTCTTCGACGGGGGGCAAGTATTCGTTGGCAAGTTCGGAGACATCACGACGGCGACGGATCACACGACGACGCACAGTCTTGTAACGGTAGCCATCGGCACCAACGACGGTCTCAGGAGCGGCCTCTTCAACAATGACCTGCTCGGAGGCCTGCTCAATGGGAGGAAGGTATTCGGAAGAGGGCAGCTCGCTGACATCGCGGCGGTGGCGCAGCCTCAAGCGGCGCACAGTCTTGTAACGATAACCATCATCAGCTAACTCCACTGGGGACTCAACCAGTTCAGTGGCTTCGATGTTGTTGTCCACTGGCGGCAGGTAGTCCGTGGCAATCGATGCCGCCGAAGCGGATGCGATCACAGCAAAAGCGATGACAAAGAATTTCTGTAAATGGGCAGCCAGAGAAAAAAGGAAGTTGATGTTAATCCTATGTGTTGGAAATGCACACGTGGCAGGTAGCGGAACTAACCATTTTCGTCGAACTCGAATAAATTGCGCGATGTGTCTATGAGATTAATCCAAAGTCGATTCTGTTTCAATAACAGCCTCAACGACACTATTTATAGTCAAAAAGGCGAAAAGTTCTCGCCGACCCACAGCCATTCACTTTGAGACAGACGATCGAAAATTAAACCGGTTGCCGCTCATACCACCAACTACCGCATCGTTGTCGTCTGCCGCTTCTTCATTGTGGCTAGTTTGGCCAGTTGCTATTGTCAGAAGTATCTCAAGCACCGAGCATCAATTGTTTAGTATGAGTAGCCATTTGTAGCAGCCGCCACCTTCACAGCCTGAGCGCTGCCTATTTACCATATTTACCATATTTACCATATACTCGTATATAAGTATAAACAAATGATCCAGCCACAACAACAAGAGCAGAAGCGACAGCAGCAGCAGCGATAATAGCATAAAAGCATTATTAGTATGACGGCTGCCCAAAAACAAAACGAAAGTAAACAAAACACCAAACTTCTATAAGAAACGACAAAAGTGGCGGCCACTTCGGCGACTTCTTCGTCTTCGTCTTTGTCGATGTCGTAGGCAGAATGAACAATAGTCGAGGGCTCTTTTTGGCATTCTTCGCGTGAGCTTTGATTGTTTCGATTATTTGTATCAATTATTGGCTTATTATTATACAAATTGTGTATGAATGGCTAAGGCTGCGCTTAGTTGGCGCTTATTCGCCTCATCTGCCTCAATGGATTTGTGTCAATTCAACGCTGGCCGAGCGTCTCGTAATTGCAAGCGGAAGTCTCCGCTTACTAGTATGTATACTCTCCTCAATTTTATCATTTGTTAATTGTTGGGCAGCTGCGCATTTTTAGTGACTCTTGATCAATGTCTAAGGTCGAGCACAGCTGAAAGTCTGATGGATACGAGTCGCAGTCAAGTGTTGCTATTTTTGGCAATCCTCCATTAGTCAGCTATAAATAGCAAGCTGATTTAATGTATACTTGTGTGGAAGGCACTTCTACGGCATATCTTAGCTTTTACGCTATGTTATGGTATGTTCTTAAATACTTGTCGCTGCCAAAAATTGATTTACTTAAGTGTTGCTCTAATTCTGGACAAAGCACGACAAAAATATCTTGAGTATGCAAATGTGGCTTAAAGAGCCGCACGTGGGCAGTCAACGTGATAAAGAGACGCAAGTTTGGCAGCCATTTGCTAAACAGCTACTGTTAAAGACACGTGGAGGTAGCTCAGTAAAAGGTTAGATTGAGGTGGCTACCGATCTTAGGATTTATGTGCTTGGCAAGATGAAATTTAACACCTGTTCTTGGCATAAATCCAGAATTTTGTCTTTCATAAAATCTAGAAACTTGGCATAATATTTAGACGGATTTCATAACAAACAGGCGGCTAAAATTAACAAACAATCAAGTCTTAAGTGTGGTTACCTAGCGATAGCTAAAAATGTTCATGGTGAAAATTATGTAATAAAAAAATCAGTATTGAAGGAAAAGTCCCGAAGATTAGTAGTTATTAATTGCTCTGGAACTACCCTACCGATATACATAGCATAGTATTTCTCACACTTAAGCTACCTTTTAAATAAAATAATTGCATTCCGAAAAACACGACTATGGCTTCTGATCGTTCTTAACTCAAATGGGAATTATACAAAAATATATTTTCTAGATTTCGTGAAATAAAAAACGAATTTTAAAATACCCATCAGTGCATTCTTGCCGTTGAAATTGATTTGATTTGTAACTGAATCCAGACGTTGCTACAAAAATATGCATTCATTTTTGCTGAAAATTCATTCAATGCGCGTGGTTTCATTTATTCATTTGTAAATAGCTTTCACAAAATATATAGATGTAAAGGTGTACCTATTTGTCTACTGCTATTTGAGTATGTATTCGTAGGTATGTTTGGTATTCTGCATATTTAATTTTCACCTGGCAATCAACGTCATCATCAAAATGCCAACGAGCACTGTCCACAACCCATACAAGAAAACAAATGAAAAAATAAATTTGTTCGCTCTTGGCATTTCCTGAGCTTTTGCCCGAAAACGGGGAATCAAAATATATATCTATGTATGTACATATATTCATATACAATATATTTATGCGCAGGGAAGCACAGGCGGACAGTCCTTGATGTCAGTAAAATATAAATAGGCTTTTGCATTGCATATATGAAAATAAACAAAAACAACACGAGATGGACGCATTAAATCCGGGCCGCGTTTTTCAATCGTCCAGCTGACACAGGCAAGCTGTGCCACGATTAATCCAATGCATCGGGGTCTTCGAGCACTTCAGCTGCATGTACATCACGAAATTGGTCGAGTGGCCGGTGGTGGAGAGGACGCCACGGCGCTCGCTGGTCTTGTAAACCGGGCAGTCGTAAATCTCGTCGGAGTCGCCACCGCCGCCGTGTCCTGCCGCGTCTTCGCCAGTCTTCAACACAGGACGCAAGTAGACGACAGGTAGAGTATCAAATAGTATTTTGGAAAATGATTCGTCCAGTTCCTTGGTCTTGCGATTCCACCGCGCACCCTCTATAAATATTCCCTACAAAATTGTAAATTCAAAAGTTTCAATTAGTTGATATTAACAGAAATAAAAGATAGTATTAGAGGCTCAAGCGGAAAGATACGGTGTAAGGAATTGTTGGTGTCTGCTCTTATCTCTGAGCTAGCTTACTTGTATAAACTTTGTCTCATCATTTATTTCTTTTTGTTCCTGATGTGTTAGCGTGTAAAAATATTGTTGATTTGTTGTTTTCAAAATAGATCGATCAAAAGCGTAGATTTCCCCGATAGTTACTCACCCGTATGTAGGCACCTACTTCTGGAGTTACGTTCACTTGCATCTCAAATTTGGTAACTGCGAACTCAATCGATATCATGTCGATCTGAAAACGGTTCTTTCTAGAATAGTTCTGCAGCACACCAGTGATGAAGGATTGTGTGAAATAGAAGCCCGAAATCCAGTAAACGATCGGCTCGCCGCTGTTGATCCACTCTTGAAAGAAGACCAAGCTGTGGAGTTGGATTTGAGATATGTACCTTACTTTACAATTTATTAATAATCATATCAAGCATTTGTATTTGTATAGCGAACAGCGACTAGCGACAAAAGGCTGGGGCGCACAAAGAGCTAGCAAAAGCACACATCCTTTGAAGTCAATAGCAAATAAGATTTTCCCCATGAATGACAGAAGCAGGAGCCGCACGTCTGGCACAGAGTGAAGGACATGTGCGCTGTGCACATTTATTATATTTACACAATTGCAGTAAAAAACGAAAAATACGGATACGTTGGGAAGCCGGCAGCCAACAAAGGACAAACGAGCTGACGGGAACACATTATAAGCTGGCCGTCATTGTACCATTGATAGCTGCCTAAGAATATGAGTAGCGAGCGAGAGCTCGTCGAGTTTTGAACTTACCGCGCCAAAAAGTCTGATACATAGCTACCCAAAGGTTTAAGCGAGGGGTAGCTTTTCTTCAGCCAATCCGCCGGCAGCTTGCCAATCACCATCGAGGCATGGGTGCGCTCTAGCTCCGGTATCATGGCGATTTGACCCACAACGGCCTTGCGCACATTTACAAGACTCTTGCGTATGTAGGATAGGAGACGATTGAAACGAATGAGCTCCTGACGCAGCACAGTATTCATCGAGTTGGTGTAAATTACGGGATACTTCTTTGAGACCTCGTCAATATCGAACTCTTCGGGCAGTCGGCTGAGCAACTCTTTGCAAATAGCAATGGCCGGATCTTCCTTTGCACCGCCGGCTGAACTGGCCTTTACGGAAGCCATGAGATCTGTCTGGGTCAGCAAAACTCCGCTGATAAGCTGTGGGAGCAAGAAGCAAAATATACAGATGCATATGATGTATTGTCACTGGATTACTCACCGCATTTGTCTCCTTCACGTTGCGATTTATATCCGCATTCTCGTGCAAGCCATAGACCTCAGGCTGTGGACTCAAAGGAAAGGTTTGTATGTACTCTATAGAGTTCAAACGTGTGGGACTTAATGGCACTCGATACGCGCCGGATTGGGAAAGCGCATAGCTGCAAAAAGTGTAAGTTAGTAAACATCTTTTAATGAATCTGTAGCACACACTTGTCCACTTCAATAGTTCTTGGATTGTATATCATGTTGAGTAGCGATAATATCAGGCGGCGATCCTTATCGTCAGTCACACGGCCGCCATAGTTGCACTCGCCAGTCAAATAGACATGACCGCGGAAGGGAATCGTATGGCTCTGCGCAATAAACATCTTCAGTTGTAGCAATGAGATCCTAAAGAATACCAACGATCATTTCAACTTTAAGTTACTCACAAGACACATTTTTTACATACTTCAGATCTGACTCGTTGAACTCGTAAGGTATATTCCATCCAAGCGGTCCAAATTCCCGGCGCTCCTGAACCACAGCATGGAAGAAGACCAAGCCGAATACTCCACGCAACCAGCACTTGTTCGCAGAGTCAGAGAAGAGAAAGGCGTTGGTGAAGAACTTGTCCCGCATTAGCGGATCGGATGTGAACGAGCGATGCATATTCGCACGCAAACCCTTCGGTGGTTCATTTGTCATCTTGACCGAGTTCTGCAACACCGAGACGGGAAACACAGGGCTTGGATACGAAGTGCACCACAGGCGGTAGTCTTGGTGGGCGCCATCAGTCAGCGACGTGTCATTGCATATGCGCTCCAAGTCGCCCATCCAGCTGAAAGCCACGTGACAGTTTTGAAGCACGACCCATTGACCGTGACGTGCCGCCTCTATGATCATTTTTTCAGCACGTGGCCCCTGACCTTGACCCAATGAAATGGTTTTCAATCTGAATATGAAAGATGAGAAAAGTTCTCTTCAATTTTTAACTGTTACTTTACTAAGTGAAATGTATCTATTGAGCAACACCCTACTATCAAGTCAACCAGCCAAAACCCTGGGCACATGTCGCTCTTAATCGAAAACAAGCCACCCTCATCCTACCATCCAACCATCCGCTGCTCAGCTGCTCAGCTGCAGCATCAACATCGCATGACATGGACACGGAAATATGAGCCACTCTCGTTAATTAACTTACTTGTCGTACATGTTGCGTTGTTTGGCGAACATGAAGAGGCTGGCCATCGGATCGGAGCCGGCTGACAGCAAGAACACCAACGGTATTCTCGGGGAACTGTCCGCAAATGAGGCCCCCAAATCGAAGGGTGGCGGCTCCACAAAGGACTTGTCCAGGTTGCGCGTTATGAAGGCCTGAAATTTGTAGCATTTCTTCAATCTGAATCGGTCAGATGGCGAACTTATTTCGGTAACTTACGCGAACCGCAGGAACTAGTTTATCTGGCCTCAAGCTCTTAAGCACCACTAGATTAAGCATTTCATTAACCATGTTGTAGGGCTTTGGTATTTCCATTTCATTGGGATTGACTGCATCGTAGTACTTCATCCAGTGCTCACTGTTTTCTTGCATACTTACGTGAATGTTTTTAAGTCTGCAACGCTCTCAAATTGTAAATATGATATGGACGTTACACAGCTCTTATCTTACCCAGTCAGCTCACTGGCACGGAAAATTGCGCCCCAAGCCTTGTCTGGTAACCAGGCATTTAATGGATTTGGCGGAATATTCTTAAAACCTATGCCGCCGGTCAAAAAGAATAACAAGTCGTCTCTATCAATACGCCCCTGTGAAACCAAAATCCCCAGACACATGACCAGCGATATGACCAACTTGTCCTTCTCAAACAGCGAACGGCAAACGTTTGTGTATATCGACTTGGTGAAGTAGTCATTGAGATTCTTTAGTCGCTCGGCCAGTACATCCGACTTATCCGCCTTGAGGATGGCATTGACGAAGAGATTGAGGAACCAGGGCAGCGAGTACTGGTACATCGGATCCACATTGGCCAACTCGCTGATGCAGAAGAAAAGTATTGCTGAGTGCTTGGACACCGGTATATACTGCTGCCTAGCCGCATCGATTTCAATCTCAGTAGCCACAGCTATGACCTGCTTCTCCTGTATGTCCTCGGACAGAATCTTACTTGAGGATAGAATGTTTATGGCATTCTCATCTTCCAGCACATTGCCCTCGGACGTGGAGAGAACCTACAGGAATGATCGTTGTGGTAAAAACAAGCCAATCAGCCGTTTAGAGAAAGTGCCGAAAATGCAAAATTGTATCCCTGCACATAAAGATACATATATACGAGTGCTTCCGGTTAATTGAATTGGTATAATTTTTTGTGCCGGACACTATAATTTAATTTGGTTGTTGTGCAACCAAATGGAAAGTATAGGAAATGATTCTCAAAGAGCATCGCATGCCAACAAATCGTATATATTTGTAAATACGTAGTATATATGTACAATATGTATGTGCAGTGCAGGACGATGCTCGGCCGCTTACCTCTAATATCTTCGATTCGATTGTGTACAATGCATCACGATTCCTTGCGGATTCAATAATCAATTGTTCCTTCTTCTCTTGCAAATCGGGACGCTCGTGCGCAACCACAATAGCTAGCAATTGTTCGCGTAATCCTTGTTCCGTTATCATGAAATTTAATACTGTTACCTAAACAGAGAGCGGAGCAGAACAGAATAGAAAGCCGAGCACGTAAAAGGGAAAGAAAACACAAAATAAACACACAATGTGCCAACACCACACACACATACACATACACACACACCCGCACCCGCACACAGCCAAAGAAACACATAAACTGCTAACAGGAGCTGCAGTATAAAAAATAGAGCCAGGTCTGGTGTAGGGCAAGACCATAAGCAATAGAAGCGAAATGCTGCAAATTTTATAAACACGCCAACAAGCTTGGTTGGAAAATGAAAACTGTACGTCCGTGGAGGCAGTTGTTGGGAGTAGGGGCTGGCAAAGTTGTCGTTATGCTAGCTCCTAGTTATGCATCGTCACCGCACGTACATCAATGCCACTGTCCCCGCCCTAGCCCCCATGCCCGTTCCGTCAGCCATTCCTGTCGCTATTCTTGTCTATACGTTGTCGTCAATGTCACTAAAAATTTGCATATTTCTTGTAGCATCGGCGAGCCGCATTTTCCAAATATCAATTTAAGTTCGTAGTTTTATTACACAACTAACGTCGTCGTCACTGCTACTACTATATGTGTGTTGATTCTCTTAGCCGTGCGCTATTTTGTGGCAGTGTTCTGTATATGTCAACTTACCATAACCATCACTTCCGGCGGATAATGCGGATTGCGCAGACAGGTCGTTATGTACAGGCGAAAGTCGGGATTGTACTCTATCATCGTGTCGCCGCTTTTGATAAACAGACCGCCCTTATGCTTGATAACGTTCTTCTCCAATATGGGCGTTAGATTCGAGTCGAGCTTCTCGCCTAATTGCGAAATATGTAAATAATGGCTATAATGTAAATGTTGTAAGCAAAGCCCCAAAGCTTATGCGACCTGATTCCCCTTAATGCGGCGCCCGACCGCTAGCGACAACAGCTTAGTCAACTAAATTGCTTTACTCACCCACGTTCTCAATCAGCACCGGCTGGCCATACGTAATAGCCAGTTCCAGCACTTGCATATAATTAGTATCGCTCTGCTTAATCACCTTCAGGCCATTGTTCTTCTCCATGTTCTTAATCCACTTGTTGGCTTGCACTGTAATTGGTTGGCTTAGGCAATAAGCGAATAGAAATGCTCCCAACACCTAGCACTCACCCTGTGGATCAATGAGCAGTGAGTAGCGACTCGAGTTTGTCACGATGATGCCATTCTCCACGGAAAAGTTATCAGCCGGTAAGCCTGCTAAGGACCAAGCTCGTATGGTCATGGGATGGCCCAAGGTACCGGCTAGCGAGAACGACTCACTGGACGGTATATGTCGACGCAGGCATACTGCAGTCCAGTCGTCCAAAATGTTCACCCGATACTGCCCGATGAGCCGGCAATTGTGAGAGGGTGGTAGGCGAGATTTAAAAATAAAACGTAACACAAAGTGGTTAGTGGACGCCATTTTTGGCGCGTTTTAGCTAAATATTAACATGTCAGCATTTGTGCATTGTATGCGCGCACCATATACAAAATCAGAGTATATAGTATATATAGTATACAAAAATATGTACAGAAATACCACGTCAGCCGTAAAACTAAGCCAGGGAAATTCAAAACAGTGGCGCTCAAAAGCAATGAAAAAAAAAATCAATGCACCGTGCTCATGCATATTAAAAACTCTATGATAGCATCACACCCACAAACACATTGTGGAACAGACACTGGAACTTGGGCCACCATTTGCTGGAAACGAGCTAACGACTGAGTGGATCCGCCCGCCCCCCAAAAAGTGAAGCATATGTAAATGTTTACTGCCAACGCAGTGTACAAGTGAAAGCGTTGAAACGTAAATTGGCGGATGACTCACCTCGGTGGTAAAGAAGCCCAAATATGCTGTGCAGCCACCTGCGAGCAACACATCACCCACAATGTTGCTAATGGACTCGTGCAGATTCTTAGCCGCCTCGGACCAGCGCGTCTTTTCTCCACCAAGGCCGCCAAGCAGTTTTTCGGCTCTGAAAAGCAAATGAGATAATAAGATTAAACACTGGAAAATATATCCAAGTATATCAGTCCTGCTTCAACTGTAATTGGTCAATTGCAATCAATTCCTGGGCTCGTTGATAGAATTTTGCAGTCGCTTTCAATAAGCAGCCTTGTGAAATATCAAAACATAAACTGTGTATAGTAATTCGAGAAATATTCAAATTATAATTTATAATGTTTCTATTTAAAATGTGTAAAATATGCATCTTTTATTCTCTGGCTCCAAGTTATAAAGACTTTAATTAATTGGAGCCAGAGAATCGATGCATTATTCCAAATTCAAGACATCGCTATCAATTTTGTAGAGTTGAAGAAGAGCTCAACAAATTTGATGAAGCATTTTAATTTGTTGATCATTAGAGTTGTCAGTATAAATAATTCCCAATTTCAATTAAAACTGCCCATAATTATTCAAATAACTCACCTGTTCAGTTTTTTCTCGCAATTGTCGATCTCGTCCTCCAGTCGTTTCTTTTCCCGCGATTTTTCCGCAAAGAAGTCGTTCAGCTTTTGCAGCTTATCCAGAATAACCTGCAGCTCGGCCCGTTTGCCATTGAGTTTTTCCATTTGCTGTGACAAGTCCGCCTCGGCCTCGGCTAGAGCAGCTTTTTTGGGCATTACTATACGAGCGACCTTGTCATAGACGTCCATGGCACGCACCCATCTACAAATGCCCTCACATGCCATGGAGGCTGCCTTGATTTTCTCTGGGACAAAGTCACGATCGGCTATATATCTGCAAAGTAGACTCTAAAGTTTACAAGGATTTGGACTCAGAGTGTCATAATTACTTACTTTTCTCGAATCTTTTTTATGATAGGTGGCGGGATGTTATCTTTGTCGAATGTTTTTAATGATTCCAAAAATTTCATGTCGCTCAGCATACGCATTGATGGTCCCCAATAGTCCTCAACCATGTGGCCGCTGGGATCGGGCTTACGATCCGGCTTGAGACCCTTCAGCACACACACAGCTTCAAGTGTTAGCTTGACACCATAAGGTGGATTCTTCATGGACTTCACCACAAAAATATCAGCAGGTTTAAGGGTATTAAGCGCCTCTAAGGCGGCCTCCATTGCTGGAATGGCTTCAGCCAGATCGGTCTCACAATCGTCCTTAATGGCTTGCGCTGCCGCGGCAGCTTCATTGGCCGCTGCCTCATCTGCACCTACAACTTCCTTCTTTTTCTCTGCCTCAGCCGTTTCACGTTCGATGTTAACCATAATTTTGTCCGTCTCCTCAGAAAGTACTTTCAATTTGGGCTGCAAATCATATAGATTGGCCTGCATCTCGCCCACTTGTCCGGCGGCGAAATCCAGCTTTTCAAGACCAGTGGTGTATCGATCGCGCAAACGTGTAATTTCATCCAGTTTGCGCGAGTAGAAGGAACGAAAGGCCTTCAGCAGCTCCAAATAGGCCGAGGGCGTTACATAATTACGTCGACTCAGCTCCAGATAACACTTCTCACTTGCTTCTATTACTGACTGATGGAAGTACTTGACGCAATAGACCAATTCTTCCTCGAGCTGCGTTAGTTCGCGCTCCTCCTCGCCACGACTATCTCGATTTTCGTCGCTCTTACCACTCTCGTCTGACGTTCTTGGCTGAGTCACAGCCGGCTCCTCGTGTCGCTCCCCCTGCGGCCTATTCAAATGCATCGAGCTGACAAAATAGGTGCCTACACGATGCAGCGCCTCTTCCGGCCAAGGCATATACCTGTTGGCATTCTATGTTTAGTAGTTGTTGTCACATGCCTGGCACTTACACGCCTGCTTACCAATCGATGGTGCAGCAATTTATCAATGAGGGGTACACACGTATGCGCTCCTTGAACGAGTCCCCGATGGGTGAGAAGGCCAGTGCGATGTGCAATTGCTCCCGAATGCGGTCAATGTAGAAGGCATACACCTCGCTTGGCAATGAGTCTAGCACCTTACCCTGGTGCGAAAGAGGAGAAAATAGAGTAAAACAAAAGCGGGTTTTCTTAGATGTACATTTGTATGTATACTTGTACATATAGTATGTGTGATCAATTCCATTCTACTCGTGTTTGGCTCTGCCACTCATGAAATTCTTTACGCAAATGGATAATGGAGCCGTCGTTGCTCCTCTACGAGTACTTACCAATTGCTTGGCCACATTTGTCATATTCTCCATAATGGCAGCCTTGTCCTCTATTTGATAGAGATTGGGTAAATCACCGGTATTAAGTATGCCATTGATATCCTCCACATAGCCCTCGTCCGTTGCCTGTATACGAGTAGAGGCAACAAAGCAAATCAGTGAGTTGTTGTTGCACTTTTACATACATTTTGCATTCGCATTCTCAATCGCTTGAAGTGGGATTATTCGTTCTCTCGAACTCGAATAGATGCACTACACACTCCAAGGAATTTGTTTATTGAAAAGTACATTTATTGCCTTCAGCTTACGCTACTCAAATCGAACTGCCAGCCGCTCTCTGTTGGGCATTTTAGAGTAATTGTTAATTAATGTCTGAATGGGGATTTGTTTGCACATGCATTTGGGCCATGGTTGTTATTCCGCTTTACTACATCATGTTCGGTAACTTCTACTACTCTACCTAAGCCACATCCTGCAGCTCTAAGCTGGCGATTAAATCAAGAAAAATGTTTACAAAATGTTCCAACGTTGATTGTTTTCCCTGGACTGGACTGGACTGGACTGGACTGGACTGTTTATCCCTACTACTATACAAGTACATATAGTATATTGTAGTGTGGCCAGTGTGGCTCGACGATTTGTTTTGCAAGAGGCGCAGAACTTATTGAGCTTTCGTTGAGGGCTAGCTGGAGCGTTGTCATACGCAGTTACTACTAAGAGCACGGTGTCCGAGTGCTCGTCAGCTGTATTGATTTTCGACCATAAGCAATGCCTAAATTGGTCTCCTAATTTATTGACTTAAATTCAATTTAAGCCATAACAACAAATTCATTGATATGGACACGAGAACTGCAACGCAGCATATGCAAATTATTCGGCAATAATCAAGTTAGTTGAACAATTAACCTAATTATAAATGTAAATTTTGGCGCAACAATGAATTCTAGTCCGGCGGTGGCGGCTCTAACCAGTGCCAGACCTGGCCTGTTGCCGGCTCACACAAAAACCAAATTTTCATACACATTATTAAGCAAGATTCAATTACTATTATCATTGGAGTGTTTATGGCGCTCATGCCGCTTCGAATTATTTATGTATATCTACATATGCTAGTATTGTATACTTAGAATATTCAAATTAATTTCGATCTGCTCTCGATTTGCATACAATGGCTCTCTTGATGCTACTTTATGGGTTTGTTGGACTTGTTGGACTTTTTGGGCTAGCGCGCGACTTTGACAGTTACTTGTTGCCGTTTACACAAATGGCTGCTTTAGACCAAATTAACATACTTTATTTGCATATTAACACCGATTAACACTCGAATGCTGCAGCAGGCCTAATGAACATGATAACTAACTAATAACGATTGTGAATAGCAATCTTGTAGAGATTTAATAACTTTATTGAAGATGGAAAAAGTAAGAGACGTGGCAATAATACGAAGCATAAGAAGTCACCATAGTTGCTTTAAATTGTTTGTTCGAACAGAATACTCTGAATACCAACTCTTTGATAATTCAATCAATTAATAACAATATAAAATTCATTCTAAATGCATACAGAAAATGTGCAGTGTCTTCTTAAATCATATCGAATAAGTATGTATATGGTAGGCCGAAGAATCGTTTTTAACATAATTTGTTTGTTGCAAGTCAACTTAAGGCCAGCACTCGTAAAAAGAATAATACGTATATCCGAGTACCTAGTATTTACAAGCATGAGGTTACCGATTTCCGTGCCCCTCTTTGCATATGTAGATATAAATATAGCTAATTGCTTACCTGTGCATCGGAGAAGAGAAATACAGTGTGATTCAAATTAAAACTGGATGCCATTAGTATTTTCTTCAAGTCATCTCGCCAGTCGGCAATGGTGTAGGACTTGGATACTTGCACTGTCATCAGGCGGCAGTCGGCAATGTAGGCGGCCAGGCGACAGGAGCTGCGCCGACCGGAACCACCCATGCCAACCATGAGAATATTTCCACGTGGCATTTGCAGGACACGCGAGACCCTAACAATAGAAATAAAACTGAAAAGTAGGCCAACAGCAGCATTAAAATCGCACACGCACCTGCTAACGTGCTCAATGGCGAACCGAAACATGACCAGATCCATGGGTGTACTGGAGAAAGAGTTGTATTCGCGTAAATAGTACTTCATAAGCTTCTCGAGTTTGTCATAGCTATCGCACTCGTCATAGAATTTGGGCTCGGCATCTGGTTCCATGTAATTGCCATAGAAAAGGTTTCGCAAGTCGTTATCGCTTAACTTTTCCCCCGGCTCGATGCGCTCTGCGAAAGCCTGCTCCAGAGGAAAACGCAGACAGGTCTTGCACGCATCCATAGCCATCGTGAGCAAACGGTCACGATCCCATTGGTCGACCAGACTGCAGGTGATTGAGTAAGCGGCAATAGGTATAAAAAGCAAAATGATAGATGCAGCCAGACGACCGTAAATGCCATAAAAGAACCCATAAATAGTAAGACTAGCTTGCCACAGACAATGGCAGGCAGCCTGCCTGGGCTGGCCACAGGACGTATACGTACCGGTCGTAAAAAACGCGATAAGTTTCATGCGCCCACAAACGACCCAACTTTTCCGGGTCCTGCATTCGCTTCGATGGCACCATGACTATGCCCTGGAAGACTCGCGTTATGTCGCGTAGGGAAAAGGTGTAATGCGACTTGGCCGGTGTGGGCAGGAATGTGCGTATGGCCTCACGATATACACTGACCATTGCCTCGGACAATCCCTAAAAACACAAGTACATGCGAATGAACAAAAGACAGCCACAGATACACTGCCACACTGTCACACACTCGCGCAACCATTTGAACTCTTTCAAATGAAGTTATAAAATACACATTTTTATTTTTGTATGCGCCTTACTTTGGCGGCCATCCAAGAACGGCCAAACTGATTGCCTGCTCGTGTGTGTCTGAGTAGTGTGTCTTACCCGCGATAGTAAGGCCACCTTTTCGGGATACCCCTTGGCAAAGTGCCAATCACCAATTGCTGTGAATATCCTGACTATGGTGGCATCCTCAAACGAGTCAACAGCCACCACGAACATGTGTCTGTAGAGACGCGGAAAGATAAAATTGCTGCCTCCCAGGGTGCCCATGGCACAGACGAGGGTCTATTAAACAAAACATATTCATTGTCAGAGCTCAATCAACTTCCTCAGTACGCACCATATCCACCAATTCAATTTTGGTGGTATCTATCAGATCGGACCAGTAGCCATGATCCAGCCAAGTGCGCAACAACTCCAGTGGAGGCTGTGAGCCATAAGTGTCCTTAGAAGGCATTGCCACATCATCACAAAAGACTGTGCACTGCAAAAATATTATTTCAAGAATAGTTCATCTCACTAAGCTACAAAGAACGGACCTTCTTTCCCAACGCTGGCCCAAAAACGCCCTTGCGCCGCCGATCCAGTTTGCTCATTATGGTTTCCTGCACCATTTGTGCAGAAGTGCGTGCAGAGAAATTAATGATATTAACCAGATTGGCGAACTTGGGCATTGCCAACAAGTTACTGGTCAGTATGGCACTCTTGCCTGTGCCTGTAGGTCCCACAACTAACATGCCGTAGGACTTGGCTATACAGAACTCCTGCCAGTACGAAATGTAGCCCGTTTCTTTTGTGGGCACGATTAGTTCACTAATTTGGGCATTCTCCGGGAATTGGACCAGCGCGGAAGGATCGTCACTTGACTTCTGCCAGGTCCACCAATTTTCAGCTTCATCGAACCGATAGTCCAGGAATACCAACTTCTCGGGAAACATCTGACCGCGATTAAGTGCAAAATACTTGGGTTTCGGATAATCTTCATTCGATCCGTAGATCACCTTACGAAGTAGCGTATCAAAAGTACGCTGCCCGCTGCCCGTCAATGCCGAGCAGTAAGCCCATGCGTAGCAGAAAAGAAACATTTGTTGGAACCATGTCTGATTAAAGACCTTGTGCTTCTCTAGGAAGTGCAAGAAAAAGCGCGAAAAGGTCTGGTATTGATAGAGAGGAGACAACTCCAGCATCTGCTTGCACTGCGGTAGAAACTCGAGTGCGGCAGGTACTAGCCAATTCACCATATCCTCAAACAGGTTCAAATATATGTCGTTCAGACCCACATTCTTTGACAAGACATTCATGAAACTGTGATGGAAGGCACGCCAGCCCAACTGTGATGGTTCCATGTAGATCATGCCACAGCGCGAGACTGTGGCCGGCGAGGCCTGTTCCAGATCGGCCGGCTCAAACATCATGTTCATCAGCTTGGTCATCTGCATAATTTCGCCGGACATAAGACACAGCTTCTTGTTATCATCGAGTACAGTGTTAAGATTCTCAATCCACACCGCATCCACGGGGCCATCGAACATTACCCAGGCGCGTTCGTACCGGGGTCCCTGCACCATTTCGCGGAAAGTCTTGGCGAGCACACCGTCAGACCACTCGTGAGAGATGGGATCGAAGCGACCGTACAACTGGCCCATGGTAATGGCCTTTGGGTTGATAATCCGATAGGAAACCGGATATTCCTTAAGTGTACAATTCTCGTCTGTCGCCACATTGCGTAATGTAATGGCGAGCACCTGTTCGAGAGTGAACTCAATGTTAATTCATTTGATGCTCGTCCATCCGTTGGGTAATTTATTAATTCCAAGCCATTTAATTAGCTCGGTTGCACATTAATATTCGTAAATGTAAAATATGCGCCGCATCCTCTATTTCCCACTCAATCAGCTCACTCACCTGATATGCCGTCGTCTTGCCACCCATCGAGCCACCCACTATCATCAGACCGTGTCGAACCAGCAGCATTTCGTAGATCTGAAGTATTTTTTCAACATACCAGGGCGTGGCTTGCAGATTGCGGTCCTCCAGATTCTTGTGCAGCCACTTTAGTATGTCATCACGTTGCGGCTTTATGGAGGTGGACGGTAAAAATGATTATTTTAAAAGTGAAATATGAGCAAAATACGGACATTATTCCACTTTTAAATACTCTGCAGACAGAAAGGATGTATGGCTAAAACCTGGCTACATATAATTTTCCATTTAAATCTAATTGTATTTTATTATTTCTTTGGATATGCTAAGCAGAGCAAAATATTAGAAACAAATAATTTGTGACAAAATACCTTCCAATCAGAATTTGTAGACATTTCAGCTTTTATCAACAATTATTTAAGAGCACTATTCTTGAAGAATCAAAGGAATATTTTGCAATACATACTATACAAATAAAAGGCATAGAAAAGAGTTATATGAATGGCTTTGTTCCATAAAAATGTTCCAAATCCGTTTTTAAAAATTTTATAATCTTCTGGCAACCAAATGAACATAATCTAATCGAAGAACAGACTGCAAAATATTGTGGAAAACATTGATAGCAAATAAAAGAATTTTTAACATACAAGTATAACTATGTATTATTGAGAGGGTTCTAGCTACTTAGTATAAATAGTACTAGTATAAATGGAATAAATTGGAAAACAATTGGAGCGCACATTTTCGTTCAACTCTTGTGTATAGGGTATTCATTAAAATATGCAATGCACGCAGATAAATGTGGGCGGGCGCCACATATATTTTGCTTTTTTCTGCGGGGGAGGGGAGTTGTTGTTGCCTATCGCTTTAATTGGCTGCTTGCGCCTCATTACGCGGCGTATAATTGCGCGGTTGGTATTACATACTTTTGAGAAAAATAAAACTTACCATTGGCAGTTCAACGCCCGGGAAGAGATCCATGTATATGCCGATGAACAGCGAAATATCCTGTTCCAGGAATTTCGGTAAATTAACATCGACAATGGCACGCAAAACAATCTCGGGCTCCGGCAGGTCAACATAGAGGCGTCGTAGTGATGCCGATGCTAACAGCACAGACTTGACGGCGCGCATACCTGAAATGACGACCGGGCTGATTACAGGATGTTGATGATGATGGCGGACGGATTATGGCGGACAGAATTAGTGTGTGTGTGTGTGTGCGGGTGGATGCCATATTTGCGGCATTTTAGGAGCATGACACGGAGCGGGCTGACAACTTGGTCAAGTATTTGGCGGCAGGGCAGCCATGCAGGAATCACAGCAACATTGCTGGCCGCACGTACGTGGCGACAAGTTGTGCCACTGTCGTCCGGCTTCATTACGTCGCCGTGAAAATGCGAAAGTTTTACGATGCTGGAAAAACAGCTTGATGGCCGGACAACAGCACAAGCAGCAGCAACTTAATGTACAAATAGTTTTTATTATTACTTGGCAAAACAACGCATACACACATGGGCAACTCATACATTGTTGCGTGCATATATATTTATACATAGATGTGTATATATGTATGTATGACTGTGTTTTCTGAGACAAATAACACGCGCGCACACATACACACGCACCACAAAAACGTTGCAAACTCGTAAGAAAGTTTTTCAATTTAAACTCAAAATAAGATACTGATCAAATGTACTTTGCACATAAACTTGCCAGCATCCTCGCTGCAATTGCAGGCACCCACTGGCTGGACACACACTCACACCCAAGCAGACAAAGTGTAATATCATATGACATGTTTCTTGCTTTCGCATCGTAAAAGCAAGCAGTATCTTTGGGTTAAGCAAAAAGAAAAAATAATAAAACGGCCGAGAACGATGCTGAAAGTTGTTGCCCAGTAACTGGCACAAGTTGGGCTACAAAAACACGTGTTGTCGACTACAGACGTACTACACATTAGCCATCAGACCCAATCCCTCATCGTCTTTCACATCCCCAACCCACTCTAATTCCAATACATACGCACCATAATCGTAATGGGACTGTGATGACAACTGTTCCGAGCACAACTTGTACGCCTGCACGATCTTCTGCGCCAGATGACGTGCCATGTCGAAGCCATTGGAGTAGAGAGTGATCTCGCCGATCATGGCGTAATCCGGCACCATCATAGCCACTGTGCGGAAAAGCACTTTCAGATTGTCCGGCAGCTCAGTTCGACCAGCATAGCTAAAGAAAAGTACATTTCATTAGATAAGCCTGGGAATATAGTATATCAAAAATATTCTGCAGGAAATACTTATTTTAGTTCATATTAATAATAAGAGTTGAAAATAGCTTTTACGTTTGGCTCAAATCGAAATGTTGTGTTGCTTTCAGCTCAACCATTAAAGGGCTTATAGACTGTTGTAAGCAGGGATTTGGAAACCTTTATCTTAACAAAGTTCTTAATAATTTTCAATGATTTTTCGATAAGGAAGATTGGGCAATTAAAGATTTGCCTGCCTTTTCTGCACTGCACTAATGCTAAGCCTTTTATATGCGTCTACCAATTTCTTCTTAGACATTGTATGTGTCGTATGTATGTGGAAACTCGCTTAGGCCAGCTTATGGCATAATCGGGCACTTTTCATTACAGCTTCAGCAATGGCAACAGCAGTAGCAAAAATGGCGCTGCACATCAAATACATCAAACTTGAAAGTGCTAATGGCATAAATACTAAACACAGAATGCAGGCAATAACCAATATGGATTGCAGCCTGAGCTTAAAAACTCCTTTTTCTGAGGACGTCTATCGGCCTGCGTGACAAATTGGCAGCAAAAAGGAAAAAAGAAATACAAACGGCTACGTAAAACAAAATTCACCATCCTTTCACACACCACTCATCCTTAGCCAAACGCTGCACTTTTTTTATATGTCCTGTGAGCTAGCAGACATGGCAAAGGCAAAGTCATGGGCATTGGCAGCGGCAAAGGAAAAGCAAACGCACACAAATGCCCTAGCAGAGGCTGGAAAACGAAATTAAGACCTTAACAGCAATGGCTGCCAGCCTATACACATACATAGGTATGTATGTGAGTGCTTCTCGTCGTAGTTATGACTACACACGTTGCGTATACGCCACGTTGGGCCCGACTAATATGCATGTTTGTCGCAGCTGTTCCACATGCATGCCAAAGCAATAAATATCCCTATGGGAAAATCTCCAATAACGCAATAACAACCAATATCGTGCCGCTCAACTGCCCACCCGCCCTCCTATTCTTCTGTTGGCATTGCACAAGCATGACGCACAAAGGGCCAACACATATCGGCCGCATGGCTAATAGCAAGGGCCTCCCACCTCCACACTCAGCCTGGCAATGACACCGGCCCGGACGCTGTTGTAGGCCGTGTCGGCTTACAAAGTAACTAAATGCATTTTCAAATGCCAGCTCCTACACACACACACACACACACACACACACACACACACACACACACACGCACACACATAACATAAGAAAGAAAGCATATAAACCGAAAGAAGGGAAAAAACCGCGTACAAAAATGTGCTGCGTAAAACCGCAGCTGCTGTTTGTGCCCCCCACCAGTAGGACGAGTACTCACCCCGGATTCATGGTTATGAATATGGAACAAGTCGGATCCAGTTTGAGCATTGTATCCTCGAAAAAGAATTTCACAACCTTGCGTCCAATGGCCCGCTGTATGGTTAGAATCTGTTGCGCGACCACCGACAGCACTTCCAGTTCGATGCGATTGAACTCATCGAAGCAGGCCCAGGCGCCCGATTGGGCCAAGCCCTGAAAAATGTAAAAGAGAAAAAAATTCAGACATTTCGCAAAAATATAAGAGCTGCACAAATAGAGCACGAGGCACAGTGACTAGTGTATTCAGGATGGGGGGAAGGTAAAAGTAGAAAAAGCAAACAGTAAAATAAACATTATTTTCAGTTACTCGTTGCTTTGCGTGCGACTGTGCGTTTACAGTAAACACAACTCAAGAGCACCAACCTCAAAACATTATACACTCCGAGCATAGCTTGACAGATTTATTTCTTTGTTTTATAATATTTTGTTTAAAAATGAGCTTTTAACTAATTGTAAGCTTCCTCTCCCTGTTCAGTTTTTTCTTTTACTTTAGCTTTTTTGAAGCCTCTGACCACACTTGGCTGTGGCATAGCTATAGCCGAATGGCAAATAATATTCCCCACCGAGTCAGTGGCGTTTATTATATATTATTGTAATTTGATTAGATTTCTCCCACTTAGGCTTTTCCTAGTTTTCCTAGTCCGTAGTCAATCTTTGTTGACATAATAATATAATAAACATAAAAATAAATATAATAATCTGTAATATTAACATAAATAGCCATGGCTTTTGAAATATTTAGGTGATGATGAGAAAGAAAATCCTAAACGAAACCATGTCTCATTATTTCTTCAATCACCGCAGTGAACGTAATTATTTTTTAAAAGTCTACTTTATTTAATTTCTGTAGGTATTCCAGACCAGAAAAGCATTTCATTTTTCTGTATACATATATTTTTTTAAGCTATTATTATTATTATTATTATTATTATTATTATTATTATTATTATTATTATTATTATTATTATTATTATTATTATTATTATTATTATTATTATTATTATTATTATTATTATTATTATTATTATTATTATTATTATTATTATTATTATTATTATTATTATTATTATTATTATTATTATTATTATTATTATTATTATTATTATTATTATTATTATTATTATAAAATGTTTTCGTAATTTTTTATGGGCGCCCTTGAACCACTTAGCTAGTTCCAACTGCACGTATCTAGATACATACAGAGAGAGATAACATAAGGAATATTGGAAACCGATTTTCAATGCAGTGAATAAATATTTGATCTCGAACGCAAATCCTCAATTAGCTTACTATAAATCGCCAAACAAAATTAGTGAACATTTTTCATGCATTTTGTAAGAAACCTATGTTTTATTTGAATTATTTTTATTGTTTATGTTTAGCTTTTCCTGATAATCACCATATTCTTTGGCATAAATATGTTGATATTCATTTTGCAACAAAAAAGGTAAGAAATAAGATTAATGGTATTGTTAGTTGTGTGAAATTGTTACTAAAACAATTTTTAATTTAGAAACAAAAAATGGAGAATTATTTTTTTTTTTAGAAAGGTAATAGCATTTTTATAAACAGAGCATGATGAACAGATAACTGTTTATATTTATATAATTTTCATTGCGTTCTTAGAACTTTTAATTAAATGTGTGTATTTTTGGATATTATACTCATAATCAATACAAACGAAATTCATTAATGAATCAAAGTCCGCATACAATTAGAATAATTGTATATATACATAGAAATATTGGAGCAATGACTATTCCCTGTACACGTAAACGTGTTTTAATAAAATAGTAAAGTTGTTATAGTTTTTAAAGACGGGGACACCATAAAGTACAATATGACAATTCAATTCAGGTATATCCGTTAGTCCGTCTATCTGATGGTACTTCCCCGCTTCCTTCTTCACGAAACTTTCAAAACCTCGTTTGTTGATATCACACTCTTTTAGAGCTTGATTTATTTACCGAAAATGTAATTAACACGTTACACGCTTTCAATATATACGAACAACTTTGGAAACTCATAATAATAATGTTAATAATAATGTAAGCAAATCAAATTTAGTTTAAAAGATTGTTTCCACCTACATGCCAAATCGTATATACTAGCAGGGCGCGACTTAAATATTTGACTCATTTATTCTCTTCTTGTCAAGTTAGAGTTGACACTTTAAATACAAAACGCATTTCAATTACCAATGTTTGTTCATTTTAGTACGCTGCTTTTGTACCAGTGCATATTCACGAATGTGTATGTGTGTGTGTGTGTGTGGGTATGTGTATGTGCGTCTGCTAGCCAATGTTCGACAAACGGCAGCGAAGTTTACCAATGTTGCCCAGAGGCGGGCTGGTGCGCCCTTTGATATGCTTTCTTTTGCATGTTGCAATAAATATGCTGCTTTATCCTGCAGCAAAAATAGCAACGGGTTGAGCATATGCTGTGTCCATGGTGCTTCCGTCTACAGCAGCAGCAGCAGCAACAGCAACAACAACAGCACCAACAACTGTTTTACATGCTGTTGCGCGTTCGCATGCTTTTTCTAGTTGCAATTGCTGCTGCTGTTGGCATTCTTGCTGTTTTTGTTGTTGCTCCTGCACTTTCTGTTCCCATTGTGCAATTAGCGAATATACGTGTTTGTGTTTGTGTGTGTGTATGTGTGTGTGTGTGTGTGTTGCTTCTTCTTTCAAATATCGGTACACCGAAAACTTGGACAATTTCAACTTCATCAAAGCTGTACGCCTTGGCCGACTCCCACGCAGCCGAACCAGCAAGCACACACGAGCAAACTGAAAACTGAAAACTGTGAACTGAAACCGAAAACGGAAACTAAAAACTTTTTGGCCATTCAATGCACCGGACGCGCCATTGTTTACTTCCCAAGTTTGCCAGAATGGCTGCTGATGCAGCTGTGGCCATTGTTCTGACCATTTTATTTGCATTTTATTTATTTACATAATTTGTCATGGCATATCTCAAGGAGCATAAATCGCAATTGTTTGAACATTTGTTCAATTTCAAATTAGTTTATTGGCCATTTCAAATAGAAAACAATTTTCGATGTTTACCCCACAATTGTATTGTCTCCATCAGTAGATTCTATTTGAAAAAATCAAGAATACAATTAGAAAAATTTAGAATATTGACAGGCGGACACGTGTCTATGAATTATAGCTTCCTTAAACTTATGAAAATTTATGTATTGACACATTTGCGCCAGAGTCAAGAAACGGATTAATGACTCAGCTGTCTCAAACTACTTTCTAAAACTAAACTACAGCAACAAGAGTGGGATGATCAAAAATTAGGTAATAAAAACTAAGCAAATGCTAAATTTAAAGTGGATTGCGAATAAATCGCATAAAATGAACAACAAGCCAGTTATTGGTTGGCTAGCACTAAAATAAATTCATTAATTTAAATCGAACGCGGTCGAAAGCGTCTACAATTTATGGGCTCGCGTATTCTTGTTCTTGTATCTATATCTGCATTCGTTGTTATTTTGTTGTTGGTGTTGTTATTGCTGTTGTTGTCATTAATACAAATTTCATGCAAATTAATATCGAGTCGATGGGTCGCGCGCGCCTTTGCCAGTTCTAGCCGAAGCTGCCAGCTTCGAGCTTAAAACTTCTTATGCAATTAGGCAACACAAATTTGCGACGACTTGCTGGCAAATTAAGCGATTAGCGGGAAACACATAAATTTTAATTGAAAGCATCAGCACCCACTTAAAACATGCTTAAGTGTGAGTGTAAGCGCGAGTGTGTGCCCATATGTACATATATTTAAAAGTGTTCGTGTGTGCACATCGGCACATCGGTTAACGACCTGCGTATACAAATTAGCATAAATTTAAGTGGCCAAGTTCGAATGGGCCACCATTACTTTCACAAGTCGCCGCCATTAGTCAACATGCACTAAAAAAGAGCTCGACCGATGAAAGCCTGCATAATAAGTTCCAGTTCCTCTATAACTGGACGACGCGACATCGGCTCCGCTCTGTCTGACACGGCAAGAGCTCGGCGTGTGGCAAATTAAGTATCTGCCTGCCTCGCTAAATGAATCGCGTGTATGTATAGTATGTATTAAAAGTCATTGTTGCTCGGGCCGCTTTTGCCGCACAGTGGATGGCATTTATAAAACCATAAAATACTCCATTTAATGTCTCTTAATATTTGTTCAAGAAATACGTGCTTTTAAGCTCGTTTGCGTGCAGACTTATATCTTGACATTTTCTTCTTAGTAGAAATCCATTTAGCATTTTGATTTGTTTTAAAATCAAACAAATCGGAAAACAATTTTTTTAAAATGGAGGTTCCGTAATAAATTGATATAAGGTACACTTAATGGCAAAAAAATCGACCTATAAATAGAGAAATAATTCTGCATACTACAAGGTTTTCGGTCGACGAGGATTGTTTTCTAATTAATGTATTTTTAACTGTATCCTAAAAGCTTCTGCTACGCGAAGAACTGAACTTTTTCCTAAAGATCTGCTTTGATGGACTTACTGACTTGATATGTATAGTAGATAAATAAATTTGTACCTAATAAAGACGGCACAGTATCGCACAGATACGTGATGGACTTGTCGTTAACTGATCCGCCTCATCACGCTATAGTAATATTTTTCTCATAACATAGGCCTTCAAAGGTATAACTATTATTTTTCCCACTGTGCGTCGCTACTACAGACTGGTTTTGTTTGATTAATGTTGTTGACAAGACTCCGCCATCAATTAGATATGCGTAGTGAGTGGTAGACTGCGCGTCGCGCCAAGTGAAAGGCAGTCGTCGGTTCTATTTTTTTTCATCAACTTCACTCACTCACCTTAAAGAACTTGCCCAGCGCCTTATAGTCCAAGCCGTCCGAACAATTGAAGACTACGCACTTTTTAGCCACAGCCTTTGCCAAATCCTTGGTAGTCTCTGTTTTTCCAGTACCGGCCGGACCCTCCGGAGCTCCTCCAAGGCAGAGTTTTAAAGCTCCCATCAGAGTTCTGGAAAGCATACAAAAAATGTATTGTTATTTTAAGGAACCATCAAAGTATGTGGGTAAATTCTGGATATATATATTACCCCCCATTACTATTATTAAGTGGTTAGGGTGATGTGTTGAAATTTCAAAACAGAACGTGTCTCCTACAATAGCTGAGCCATTAAAGATCTTTTGGAAAAAGTATTTTGGAATAGATATGAAAAGATCACCCCTTCCAGATGGCGGCCTTTCTAATTTTGCGAGTATGCAATCAATTAGTATTACTATAAGCTGATATTCTATAACAAAGGATTGTGTAAAATCGATTGTAAACGTGTGTTCCACAACTTCTGGACTATCGAAATTTGCTATACCTCGGGCAAATGTGTGTCTTTATATCATGCTAAGTGTAGTATGTAAGTGTAGTATGCTTTTAATACCTATTTTCCATTTTTTCACATTTTCAGGCTTAAAAAATTGTCATTTATGACAATTTTCCCGCCCTCCCCATTTTACCCGCCCTTCGTCTTTTTCCCTTAGATTTTCCTTCTTTTTTTTGGTTTGTTTTGCAAGTTCATATTTTTTATCATATTGGCAACGCGGCCAGCGTCGGAGTCGCGCTGTGTATTTTTTAGCTTTTCCGGCATAACGGCACAAATATCTATACATACATTTCTGCCTCTCGTTTTTTAGCCGTGTCTGCGTATGGGTGTATCTGTGTGTGAAAAACTGTCCAACATTGATTTATTTGTTTAATATAAAAGTTTTATCGGAAACCCCATTAAATTGTCCTTTCTGCCAGCTTGCCACTGTATGCCTGCCTGTCTCTGGGTGTATATGTAGTATGTATGTATGTCGTCAACGTTGTTATGTTGTTATTATTATTGTTGTTGCTTGTGTGTTTGTGTGTGTATTTGTCGTCGGCAGGGCAGCTTAAACATCAAAAAGGTTTTCAGCTCTTTTTGCGCATTTTGTTTAAAAATGGAAATAAATTTAAAATGCAATGAAATAAAATAAATATTTTCCCAATAAACGTTAGCTTTCATGACTTTGCCCAGTTAGGAGGGATTCGGCCCAATACACACACGGATGTGTGCAGCTGTAGCTGTGCAATGAGTTGTCAATTAATATTTTTGTTATACAAGAGCTTGGGAGTGTGACATAGAGGCGTAAATAAACTGAAACCGGAACTTGCGCCATACACTTACCGGTAGCATCGATCGGTAAGGGGAGTCACAACCAGGCGTGGCACGTTTCCCAAATACTCCATGCCATATTTAACATCAGTGACCACCATACTAACGCAAACCCAGTCTTCATTTTCTGTTAAATAAAAACATTAAATCGATCAGATAGAAAACACTACTAACTCTTTGTGGAATAATGCAGGATAATACTATAAATTGCTGAAGAGAAATAGTTGGGAACATATGTAAATAGTTAAATTTAACCGAATATTTTCATGAAAAAAAATTAATACTTATCTTAAGAAATAATTTAAAATTGATGGAATAACCTATTGTATATCAGATTTTCACAATTTTTTACTAAACTATTCCTACTCATATTAGGTATTCCACAAGTATTATTTTAATTTGAATAATAAATATTCAAATAGCTATGTTCAATACAAATGCAGCTAAATCTCAATATTTTCTCGAAAGAAAAGAAATACTTGACAAAATAATTTTAATAAATTTGTAACGATTCTATTTGCATTTCAAGCCAATCAACTATTGTTTAACGTCTAAGAAATTGTACTTATTTTCGTTACACTTTCTCATTTAAATGTACATCGAATTATAAGGCCGCAGATTCGCTTTCCTTTTATGTAATACATTAGTGAATCAAAAATAACAAAACTAAATTGTTTTCTAGCCGTTGTTTTCTAGATTAACAATTCAAATTTCGAATGAATGACAAACAAATGATGGTAATATGGACTATCAAACAATTACTTACTATCGTCCACTTTCCAATAGTAGCGCAGCTGTGAAATCCAATCAAAGTCCTGTATATTGGCCACATTCATATCAACCAGATACTTGACCACATCACGGGCTAGAAAAGAAGGCGCCAATATTCCAACCTGCTATATGAAGCTGAAGACAAAGTCTACCCACCGTGCACGTCCAGCACAATCAGCGCCTCGACAGCGATGCGCGTTCCCGAATGTAGATCCGTGCGCACCAATTGCACCAAGTCGCCAATTTGGGCATTGGACTTCTCCAAATACTGTGGCATCGTCTTCTTCTCGATGGCCTCTTCCACCTGCAAGTAAAATCAACAAGCATACATAGAGATTATACACACACATGCTCAAAAGGAGTTTGAAGAACTGTAACAGAAAGGACGAAATGTGCTTTTCACTGCTGCTGTAAAGGCAATTGAACGTAACAGAAAATGATTTTGTGGCTGGGAGCCGTGGAGTGTAGAGCCAAAATCATTTTATAATTCAGCGGAATAAAAGAGATAATAAAGTGAAAATAGATGTTGAAATTACCTCGTAGGTCCAGCACATGCACGAAATTCCCAGCACCACCTGTCCTGGCCAGGTGGTTACCCAAGGAATTCGCTCCACCATTGCATAGTCTTCCCATGCCTCACGCATTTGCTGTTTCATGCTGTCCAACATCACCATTTCCACCTCCTTAAGCCAGAGCTCAACGAGACCCTGCAATGTAAAAGAGAAGGCTATACTTCGTGGGTGCCACTCGGGGGCGCAAGTTACGCACATTTGCCGCCTGTGGATTGATTTTGCGCACGAGAGCCACGCGCTCGTCTTCATCGGAGATCATCTCGGTTATCTCCATGCTCTCATCAAAGTTGAGCGTACCAATCTGCAAGATATCGACTGAGAGCTTTAGCAATCTACACAATTTTCTTAACTCACGCCCTCGAAACATTTTCTCAAATGTGGTTGGACACGCATAGGATCCTTTGTCTCTGACAATATCTCCAGCAACTCATCGTTGGAGAGGAAAAAGAAGCGGGCGAAGAACAGACGCTTCTGTTCCAAATAAGTGTTGAGACCCTTCTGCACGGTTTCCAAGTCTTCGATGGCCTTCAAGAAAATGTTTAACATGTCTGGGTATTCGGTTGCCGCCATAACATGTCTATCCAGCAGTGTGTTCTTCATAATGCGTCGCCACGTCTTATCCACCGCTTTAAAGTTTCGCCCCTCCAGTGGCATTTGACGCATAATGTCCTCAGAGCTGAAAATAGGTTCCAGATACATCCATGTTACCTGCACCTGTGTCCACGCATCGATGATGTTCTGTATGAGCAACAACCGCGTTTCCCACTCATCAGCTTTTGATCCCAGAGCCACAATAAATGGCGAGCGTTTCATTGCCTGTGTTCGCATAATATGGTCATCTAGCAGTGTTTGAATATCGTCTATACCGGCCAGGATATGCGTGTCCGAGTCGCGATACTGCAGTACCTCGAACATGACGTCCTTCCAGTCAGACTGCATATTCTTCAGTGCCATGTTCAGATCGTACTCCTTGCCCGCAGCGTTGGCAATTTCCTCCAGTTGCGGCAATATGCTCATAATGTCCGCGTCAATCATGTCCTTGAGCGTGGGGAAAAGCTTGGGGCTGCACTTGCGTCCCAAGTGCTCCGAAATCAGATCCCAGTGACGTTTCTCTAGGCCATGTCGGCAAATCGAGTCCAAAACGGGCAGATAGACGCGGAATTTCTCGATTTTCATGCGCATCTGTTCAGCGGCACGTTTTGCTACAGGATTGTAGGCCAGTTGACGTGACAGCTTGTACATTATCTGTACGCGAGGGTGTACAAGGAATAAATATCAGTGGGTGCGATGGTACATGGCGTGTGGGTCAAACAACTGTCGAACAGGCGTGCCACTAAAACGGCAGCGAAGCAGCAGCTTTAAAAGTCAAAATTGGGCGACTTCTCTTTTGGTGGCTTTCGCAACCAATGTCGCCCGATGACTTTACGCTTCACATTTTCCTTTTTTGTCCAGTTCCCTAGTGTTTTCACTTTGCCGCTTCAACTGAGCCGAAAAATTCAATTCAAGTGCTCTTTTCTCTTTTGTACCACAACATTTGCTACACAGACTGCGTTCTTGCTCACCACGCCAAACGAGGGTTGAATTGAAAATGTCGAACCCATTTGCGATTATAAACTAACTACTTGTTATAAGCTCTATCTCTTGACTCGCCGCTTTCCCTACCAACTATAAATTTTAAAAACTCTTTAACTAAGAAATGTATCAATTAATTTAAGAATCAACAGAATCTTTACAGATCTGCGAACTTTTTAAATAGCTCACGTATCTTAAAAGTTGGTGTAGCATACTTTTTGGCAGCCTGTTGGTACCACCTGAAGTTTTTAGTTGCCATACTGGCCCACTAGCAGACTACCACACACATACACATATGTATACGAGTACATGACACTGTCGCGGACAAGCGAGAGTGCAACTGGAATCCGACAACAACTCAAACTTTGTCGCTCGTTGCTCGTTTTTATTTCCGTCTAATACTGCCAACGACAACTTCCGACTTGGAACTACTTACCTTGTGCATATTCTCCACCTGTTCCCTCACGCCGTCCGCATTTAGGCATTCGAAGCGCTCGAACATCCTGCAGCACCACAACAAAAATAGAAGAAATGTTGAGGATGAAAAGGCACCACAAAATAAAAAAAAAGAACTAGACGCAATATAGGGAGCAAAGTTGTAAATAGAACTGCTACACAATATGCAAGCCAGATTCGGTCTTGCAAGTGCTGCTTGCCAGTCAGCCTCGGTCCTAGTCAGTGCCAGTCCGGTCTCGAGGGACGTACAGGGATGGCAGGCAGCAGTCAATCCCAAATCTGGCTATTTTCCGTCAGCTTTGGCTGACGCACTTCAAGTAAACTTTCTACCAGCATTTGCATTTGGATTTTGCACGACAGAAACGACCAGGTACTTGGCCAAGTACTTCAATTTCAAATATTTTGTCATTTGTGCCAGGCCAAGTGTCCTTGTTGTTGACATCTGTGACCAAATAATTGCAGTTGGTCTAAATGCTGTCATTGCTTACCAAATGAGATAATCCTTTTCAAATTCATACGATGTCTTCCAAAGTTTCTCAATTGGTTCCATTTTCTCAATGATTTCCGCCAGTAGCGGGAAGGCAGATACGTCGATTTGTAACAAGGTCTCTTCCACATTTATGGCCTTGGCCTCACGGCTTAAATTCTAAGAATGGGATTAAGAAAACTTTCAAATATTACACTGAAATTCATAGTAGCTTAATTATTAAGCTGTCCTTAATGAGAACTAGTTTTACACTAAATATAAGTATATACGAATAAATAAGCTTTAAATGGCAAATCAGTCAACACAACTGACCTCTATAGTATTGAATAGCATATCGACGGTGTCCACACGCTCCTTGAGATCCTCCAGTGTAATAACATCACGTATTTCCTTAATGCGAAAGCCATCCATGGTGCGTTTCTCCTGTATTAGGAGCTTTTCAAATTGGGCTCGACGCTCACTGAAAATGCCAGATCGTTTGAGATCATTATAGCCACTTAGATCTGCCCTACTTACCGCAAAGCTGCTTCTAGGTTATCCCGCACTACGGCCAAACGAGCCGCACTGAGATCTAGAACCTCCTCCAGTTCACCAGGCAGTATGAAGGTGCGCGTGTTCAGATGAATGTCGTCGTCTGTTGGCGACAGCCAAGTGGATGAGAAGGCACATAATGTTTGCTTGTTGCACATATACTCGGAAGACCGAAAGCGCAGTTATATTCTTAATTAGTTCTACTCAACTCTTAATTAATTGGCTGAATAACGACGGTTACGTTTTTTTTTTTTTGTGTGTTTTTTTGCATTTGTTTTTGGTACTTTCTTGTTGTTGACACAACGCAGTGTCTGCGTTTTGGGCAAACTAATTAATTATATATGCCCCCAGACGTGCGACAATTCAATGCGAAGCGAGCATAAACCAAATAGACAAGTATGGCTGTGGGTGTGGGTGTGGGCTTGGGCATGGGTAGGTGAGTGTACGCTGATGATATTTGGTGTGACATAGACACAAAGCCACGCACACGTACACACGAAACATTCAGACATACAGGGAGGCAGGCAGACAGACAGACAAACAGAGAGACACACAGATCAACAGACAGACTGACAATACATTGTAGCTATTTCAAAGATATACACGACACTTCACAATAACTCACCATTGTGTGTGAAATAGCAGTGTGTATGCGATTATATATATATATATATGTGTGTGTGTGTGTGGGTGTGTGTGTGTGTGTGTGTTCATGTACGTTAGGGTTTTGTCTGCATTTGTCGGTTGTCAAAGCAACTTTCACACATTCATGAATTTGTTAAGCTCATTAAGTTGCATTTTCGGGGTTTTAACGAAGCTCAGTGTTTGGTGTCTTACCGCAAGTAATTATAAAACCAATTAGTAGACTCGGCTTGTTAGTTGAGGTTAATTACGTTAAGCGAGCGGTGGGGGCTGCGAGCAAAGAACACACACACATATACACACACACACACACATACACATACATGGATACGTATAAATGCATATATGAGCGGCACAGAGGAAAGGTAAACATAGTAGTCAAAAACAAACTATCGACAGCAGCCAGCCAGGCTCCTAACCACCACTTAACAGCTGCACAAACAGTTGTCCACAGACCCAATCCAACCCGGTTCTACCCCCAACTATTACTCACCGGACAGGTATGCATGTGTCAGCAGGAATACGACCCGCTTCAACACGTTCTTGATTTCATCTTTTATGGCGAATATGCGCATCTCCCGGCACTCAGATATATAGTTTTGCAGGGCCACCACTTCGGGCGTCTCCTCTGGTCGCTCGCCAGCCTTCATCGACATTTCCTCGAGCTCCTCGCAGATGCTGAGGTGGCAGAAAATACAAAGTAAATGGCGAATGCATTTATAAAAACTCCGACCACTGTATTCGCCCAACATTCGTATACCCTGTACCCACCCCACAGTTACAAAGGCTTCAATTAACTTAATTTGTAAATGTTATGTCACTAGAAAATGAATCAATCTGTAATTCATAGTTGTAAAAAAAAAAAGCTTAACCGTTTGGTCCCTTACTACTTTTCGTGAAATGGTGATTTTCTCTATTTCATAATGCTTTTATCATGATATAAATGTTGCCGATGTTACTAAACCATGTAACGTTTGTTGTATCTATCTATTATAGTTTAAATGATTCCCATGCGCCCTTAATCCTTAGAGTACAGTCGCTTGGTCCCTTACTATTTTTTGTGAAATGGTGATTTTCTCTATTTCATAATGCTTTTATCATGATATAAATTTTGCCTCTGGTGACTCTACTAAACCATGTAATGTTTGTTGTATCTATCTATTATAGTTTAAATGATTCCCACGCGCCCTTCTTCCTGTTAAATATATTTTAAAGTCGCTAGTCTATCCTTTAATCCTTAGAGTACAGTCGCTTGGTCCCTTACTATTTTTTGTGAAATGGTGATTTTCTCTATTTCATAATGCTTTTATCATGATATAAATTTTGCCTCTGGTGACTCTACTAAACCATGTAATGTTTGTTGTATCTATCTATTATAGTTTAAATGATTCCCATGCGCCCTTCTTCCTGTTAAATATATTTTAAAGTCGCTAGTCTATCTTTTATTTCTTAGAGTACAGGGTATTAGGAGCCCATCTACGAGTCGAGCTTGGAGAGTCAGCAAAAAGTGAGCTCAAGCAAAAACAACAACTACGGAAATCACTAGAGTTAAATGCATTTCATTCGCTTTACTTACGCTCGATTCTCGTTCAGATTCAGTGCCTTATAAAAATCAATTATGAAGTCGTAGATCTCCTGCACGTACATTCGTATTGAGGCCTTAACATGTCGATTATCCAGCATGAACATGTTTAACGGTATAAAATCACGCAGATAATAGGTCGTATCGCTGACGGCGCGCAATTTTTTCATTAACTCCTGAACAACCTGTTGTTGTCGTCGTTGTTTTTATTTTTGTATTTGTTGTTGGCAGCCACACATGTAAATGAATACACATTTAATAAAAAACAGAGATACATACGCGAACAGAGAGATACACGCTCGCATTACATGCATCATGTGGCACGACGCGCTCTCTCGATTGGGCGTCATGGGTGCGGGTGCGGGTGCGGGTGCGGGTGCGGGTGCGGGTGGAGTTGCAGTAGTCGGAAGCAATTTTTATTTTAAATAAATTGCGCAAAAAAGGGAAATTGTCGGCCGTTTCATAAAACTTAATGAATGTGAACGGTTACAAAGGCACATAAGTCGGCGCATATACATTAACACGACATATACATGAATGTATGTATGTATGTAGATGTGTACAGATGTACTATATCGGTTGCAAATGGGGCAAATGAGTGAGTGTGGCATACGCTGCGTATGAGCAATGCGAACACATATGCATCGTTAGGGCTATACATTTAATACTGTCATGCATTAAATATTGTACATATTTCAGAACTGAAATACCTTCATAACGATGCGACAATTGACTCTTTTGCGCAAATCGAACGATGTTTAATTAAACATTGTTCATCGCAGCACTGCAAACGATAAATACCAGAAATCAACAACATCAAGAATGCAGTGTGCAAGCGTACACAGGCAATTTAAACTTTTAGTCAGATGCTTGACAAAACAGCATCAGAGTCCCACTCCCCCGTACCAGTCAAGCGTATGCCTCTCATTCAGTCCATCAGTCTGTCGGCGGTCTATTAATATTGCATAATGAAATTTTATGTTAATTCTACGCATCATTGCGTATAATCAAATCGAAATAAATAATTAAACTCATTTCTAGACGCGAAAGCGCAGGGCGAACACTTCGAGCTTTGACAGTTACACACTTAGAGAAAAAGTTGTGAACGTTCCAAATAAACTTCAAACCAAGCTTATTTCATTTGTGAAGTGGACGAAGAAATGCCTCTTCATAGCATTCAAATATTCTTAATGGATTTTAAAAGAAACATTTTTAGTCGTTTTGAGAAATGAAGAGATATAGCTCTCCAATCGAATCGACGAAATGAAGAGATATAGTATAGTATTTTAGTTCTATGACATTTTCCGACTTCGACTTTAGAGAATAAGAACAGAAAAATATGAGGCACAGACAGACATTGTACCTCGTTTTTCTATACCTCGACTTCTTATACCAGACTTTTATCGTCACAGATACAAATTTATAGCAGTACTCACCGTCAAATCTGGTAATGTATTATCAGTCCAGATTTTTTCCACCACAGGCCTTATCATTTTGTTAAATAAGGCATAATAGTACATATATATGGGCTTTAGATAAATGAAGATACCGCGCCAATTGCGCGCAACAATTTCTTCAACCTTTGTGCACAGTTCTTGAAAGTCCCCATGGTCTTGACTGATAAATTGTAAATAGCCCTCTGTCTCTGGATCTATATACGATAATGAGCTTTATTCGCAAATTATATTAAATATTTCAACTACCACACACCTTCGCCTGACATGACATACTCCAGTCGCGGTATATAATAGCCGACTCGCAAAATTGCCGTAAAGTGTTCCGTGAATATGTGCGGTAGCTCCAATATATACGGATAGATATAGAGTTTGTTCGCATAATCCAACTCAAACTGTGCCACTTCATCAATATCGGGTGTTGTTTCAACAAACACATTGACCAACGGCTGTTGAAAAGGATCCGCATCATCGCTATCAAAAACATAGATGTTCTCAGGAGGCCGCGTGCCCGGGCCCATTTCTATAAAATCATTATCGAAATGGGCGCCCACAACTGAGGCAATGAGCGTCATGAGTGGTCGGCGTCCAAGTTTCGGGTCGAACATGTTATAGTTCTCAATATCATTTCCACCCTGGTGAAAAAATAAAATGTTAGGAACAACGCAATAATCGTAATTGGTTTCCCAACGAAAACAGCAAGCATATGTCAATCATATTTGATCACAAATGGAGAAGAGGTTTTAGGAAAGGGAACACATTGTTGGCTCACCTTGTATGCACAGATAACCTTAAACAGATATTTCAAGCTCTTCTGCACGATGCTGTACAGATGCCGAGACATCAGCGAGTGCACACAATTGAAGAGCACTTCGCCCCTGCCGCCGAACTTTCCATGCATAGGCACCATGTCTTTCCAGGTATTGCGCATCAGGTTCATCAGATCGGCGCAACGCGGCAGCCAATCATTAATTAGAATCTGCCGATAGAATCGCATTAATCCCATTTCCGAAAGTAACTTTTTGAATGCACTTACGTCTCGCACCTCTGCACAACTCTTTTTCACAAACTCTGAAACAATGTCCGCATTCAGAGGTTGATCCGATAGCAGTAGCTTTGCAATATCCACAATAACTAGATCACCATATAGTTGATGCCAGAGCAGGTTCAGTGCTCGTATTGTCGGATGTGTGATCATCAAAACTTGTCCAATGCGACCCTTGCAGGTCAGTAAGTTGGTACGCCATGGCACTGGTGGCATTATGGTGAGCACAGGAAAGTCGGGGGGTTCCATCTCCAGCTGCAGACGTTTGCGCTCCAAATTGGATCTGTGCCTCATGCAATTGTGAGCGATTGCTTCTTAAGGAAAATAAGTTACTCACCTAAGCAGATAGCGTACGAAAGCACGCTTTACGTGATAACGAAAATCTTCCTGCAGATCAATAAGACATACAATAATTAACACGGCAATGTTTTGTCGTACGTTATGGTCGCCTCCAAACAGATAATCCATTAATATAACTTCTGGAGGAAGTTTGGGCCACTGTTTCTGTAATGAGTTGATTAAAGCGTTATCTAACAGCGGATGGTGGGATACACGTCGTATTTATTTCCCGTACCAAAACAATATAATCACCCCTTCGCCTACACTTTAAAAAGAGTTTGTTATATTATTAACCTTTCGTTTACCTGAAGGTATTTCAATAGTCCAAATGAGGTCACATGCGATCGATGTTAATGTAGGAATACAATTGCTGATTTGAGAAACAGTAAAGGGTATATAGCTTCGCTAGAGACAAAGATAACTTCTTCAATTGTTCAACGGAAAAACTATATAGAACTCTTTAAAAATCCATTTATTTGCCTTCTTTGATAAAAATGTAAGTTGGCGAGAGCAAAATTACAGATTGGACAGTTTAAGAGTATAAATGAGGTCACATGCGATCGATGTTAATGTAGGAATACAATTTCTGATTTGAGAAACAGTAAAGGGTATATAGCTTCGCTAGAGACAAAGATAACTTCTTCAAATGTTCAACGGAAAATACTATATAGAACTCTTTAAAAAATCCATTTATTTGCCTTCTTTGATAAAAATTTAAGCTGGCGAGAGCAAAATTACAGATTGGACAGTTTAAGAGTATAAATGAGGTCACATGCGATCGATATTAATGTAGGAATACAATTTCTGATTTGAGAAACAGTAAAGGGTATATAGATTCGCTAGAGACAAAGATAACTTCTTCAAATGTTCAACGGAAAATACTATATAGAACTCTTTAAAAAATCCATTTATTTGCCTTCTTTGATAAAAATGTAAGCTGGCGAGAGCAAAATTACAGATTGGACAGTTTAAGAGTATAAGTACAAAATCCCTTCATTGCTTATCATCGCAAATCTTTTGCACTCATTTATGTTTCTCTGTATCCACAAAAAATATTTAGGGGGAGCAGTCAGACAGCTGCGAGTGTCTTCCTACTCATTAACTCTTAAGCACTGATTTCCAAGTTGATGGCAAGTGTTTGACTTGAGCAACAAATGTGAGCTTGTATACTGTATACTTTGTATATATACATATAAGTATGTATGTATTATAGGAAAAGTAAAGTTTGTTTGGCGCAACCTTCAGAACGTAAGCACTACCCGTTTATCAGTCGAGTCTTTCGAAGGAGTGGTGTATTTTATATGCACTCCTGGCTGCCATCGCTCTTGCCGAAAAGTTTGTCCAAAACTTACGTACGTGAGTCAAGTTTGCTAATAATGTCGACTCTCTGAAGTAGGTGGCAATGTGTTGACATACTCACCTCTTCCTTGAGTATGAAGTCGTAGGCCTCCAACAGCAGCGGATTGCGCGGATTAACGTAGCATATGGTCTTGCGTATCAAGTGCGAGGGGTACGTTTCCAATTGCAGTATGGAGATCTGTAGGGGGTCAGAGAATGGGTAGAGCGTTTAACACTGAATGCTTGGTCACAAAAAGCCCATAAACACGTTATCAAATTGTAAGTATGTACGGGTTTGGTGTGGTTTTGTGTGTTCTTCGCAACTCCCATGCCGGCGCTTTCTACTTCTCTTTTTTTACAACTAATCACGTTATTCATAACTTTGGCCATCGCCGACACCCACAGCAGGACGAAGTACGAGCGTCCATAATGTTTACGAGGTATGAATTATAGTATTATAATTTTTATAAGCACGTTCTCAGCGCTTACCAAGCCAAAAGCCAGCGAAGCTTAATTTACTCGCACGCACACAGCCAGACAAACAAACATATTTATGTTGTATTAAGTTTGTTATTATCATTTTTTATGTACGACTCGAGCTTGGACGCCCGCTTTGGCTCGGACGGCAACATGGGAGACGCATAAAAGTTATTTATGTTTGCGTGTGTGTGATGTTCATTTTTGATGTGTTTTTTATGATTTTGGTCAGTCGTAGAGTGGTCGACTGGTATATTTTTGTTCATAACGTGTCTGCGGCCAACAGTTGCATTATTCAAAATTTTTTTACGGCACGTGTTGCTGACTCTTAAAATTAACGTCCCCACCCCCCCTTTTGTTACTCACACTACGCAGGAGACATTTGTAGCGCTTCTCTATCTTTAGAGTGAACTTTTCTTGGGCAATCTGCAACCTTTTGTAATAATCCTTTAATATTTTCTGTTTCTGTTCCTCTGGCTCAACGGGTTGCAGGGGTGTTAAATAAGCAAAGTGTCTGCAAAACATGAGACATAAATGGTTAAAGAATTAAAAAATGCAATTCCATTAATATAGTATTTAGTCATATTTGCATTTTTCCCGCTTTTTTCATTAAATATTAAAACCCTAATGCAATCCAACTAAAGGGTCGAATTATTTTTTCAAATTATTTACTGAACTTGCATTAAACACATGTGTGGAAATATTGAGCCTTTTTCCATTTCACCTTAATGCGTTTCAATAATGTGGAAAATTGATCATTTTTAATAAAAGTCCTCAAAAATGCATCAATATTCTCTAATATTTTTAAATACAAATTTGAAATGCTTCTTCTGTTTTAATTTTTTGAGCTTCAAAAATCTACTTACGTGGCCTCCATCTTCTTTAGGCACAAAAGAAACTCCTCATCAGATTTAAAGTTCTTGCGTTTTATACGATTGGTGGTCACCTTGCACTTTGGCGGATGCTATATATGGCATGGGAATAAAACAATTTGTTATCAATCATGAATATGTTAGATTGACATACAATTTATGGACTTACTTTCTTCAATTTGATTTCAGCTTTCTTATCACAACTGAGTGGGTCTGGATACTTCAAGCGACCCATTTCAATGTTATACTTCGCTTCAGCGAGCTCTGGTTCTATGAGTTCGTCTATGACTTTTCCCATACGGATCAGCTCATTACGACATTCTGCGATATATTCAAATTAAGATTCGACATTTTTCTTTTGCTTATGATGTGCGCTCGGAAAACAACGCACATCACAGAGCATCTAACGGTTTTTGGGGTATATAATAGGATACTTCGGGTCTGCCCAACTGTAACATTATATTTCTAAATGTTTCCTAATATTTACATGAAGTTATCATAATCGAGAATTATTTAATTCCAATGAGGACCATTAGAAGATTTTCAATCATTTTCACAGATATATTAATGTAAAAGAAAAATGTTAAGTACGTTACGTACTTGTATAAATGAGATGAGCTGTTTTCTCCTGCTTGTATTTAAACTAATTTGCAAAATTAAAAGATATGTGGAAGACAGTTCATCATCATAACTCCTAAATTTAACGTTTTTAGTGCTAATATTAAACAATTACTCACCTTGTACCGTACGCAGGGCATAGTGGTCGCCGGGCTCAAACTTCTTCTTCTTAGGCTGGCTGCGCAGTGTTTTGACGCGTAAGTGCCGGGCCGTGTGTGTGACGTAGGAGCCAATCAGCTCTGAAGGACCTCCATGCTGGCGCCGCAACTGATTGGTCCAAAGCGAAGAACGGGTGCCGGAGTCAAAGTAAAAGATGCGAACCCGACGTTGTCGGTATATTTCCAGAAGTTCGGTGGTCATTTCGAAAATTTCCTGCTCGCTGGGACGCACTGTAGGTTAGGGAGTGTGGATGTGTGCGTAATTGCGTTTGGGGTGGCAAACTTTTAATAATGCAGGCAATGTAAATATGAAAATTTATTACCGCCAGTCATCCATTTGTCAATCCAGGGAAATTGATTACAGGCTGTGTGAAAAAGGCAACATAATATTTAATATTTGCACACAAACTTGATATGTGCAATTGCAAATTGCATGTCGCAAATGCCAATGGTTATGTGTGACTCTATGTGTGTGTGCGTTTGTGTATATGTGTGTTCATTTCACATATTTGATTTTCTTGCTTTTTAAGCTCAAAGGCAGTGTAAATATGTAAATATGCGAAATTGTTTTATTATGAAAGTCGGCGCAAACGAAATTCGCTTTTAAAATGATTAAACTCAAATTAATTTTCATTTCGGTTTACAGCCCAATATCCTGTCGTTGTCGCCATTTTGTTTGTATCCCAGAGGTCATTTAGCCAATGGACTATGCGACATGCCTTCAACTTCTCCCACACCCGCTCTGTGTGTGTCACTCCGCCTCCCACTACTCCCTGTCTGGCTGTTTGTCACATTTTTATGTTAATGTTTATCGACAACATGTTTTTATGCGCACATCCCAACGATACGGTCACCCACGCATTCACTTATTGGCCACATCCCACTGAACTCCCATCTATGCTTATATTTGCATTTACAGATATCCATTGCTGGCATTAAATATTAAAAAACTATACGCAAAATGAAACATTTTTATCACAAAGTCGCCCAAACAGAAGCAAAAACAAGCTAAAATGCCCTCGAACTTACTCATATGCTTGCCGCATCATACATACTCTACCATTTTGCGCTATATGCCTAAATACTACATACATGACAAAACATTACAAAATAATGTATGAAAGTCCGCCGTGTGATGAAAAATTTGCATAAATAATTAAACAAAAAGGAAATGATTTTTAAAGTCCTAGATAAGCTTTTCTTTGAGTAATACAGAAACTATAAGAAATAGCCAATATTATTGCTGAATTAATTAATATTTACATTCGAATCGTTATTGTTTTTACTTATCTAAAAATTTTAGGCATTGCAGATTGCTGCACTTTCAAGTTATTTATACTACTAGCTTTGGGATGTGCGAAAACATTTTGTTAGCTTCTTTATTTTATTAAATTAATATTATAATTTTATTGAAAAAAAAATACCATTGAACCCGTTTCTATTTTTGGTTAAAATTGGCAAAAGGGGAAGGGCAAATGAAACAGCAATCAAGTAATTTTAAAACTCAGCCTTGGGTAAAAAAAATTACTTAACAAATACATACAAATATATAAATTAAATTGTGAGCAATATTATTTCAAATTAAATTAATTAATTAAATATATGTTTGATATTTCGTTAAGTGACGTTTTAATTTAGTTCTTCAAATGTGTCTTTAAATCTGAGTATAAACTGAAGTCGGAAGGTTCCGTCCAAAATGTACATTTTAATTCAAACACTCCCAAATAATTATTTACTACTATTTATTTTTGAGTCGAATCGCTCTTCATAGAGGCGCCCAAATGGAAAGCAGCCGAACATATTTTTCGAGGGCCTGTTGTTATAAGGAATGATACCATTCCTTTAGAAATATCTAACCAAACTCTTTTGGGAAAGAGTACAAAGCAATGTGTATGTAAATGCTAAATAAAATACTATGATAAACATGCTGCCAGTCCCCCGTCCAATGCTCCACTGCGTCGCCTTGCACTCCCAAAGGATATTCAAATAAATGTCATACGCATTTGTTTTTTGGTTGTTTTTTTTTTGGCTATAAAATTTTATGTTAAAAGGATAATGTTTAAAATTTTTATGTTTACAGGTGAGCAATTTTCCATCGAGTTGTGCTGGCTCTTGGATACCGGCTCAGAGAAGAAGTGAGAGTCGAACTCGCGCGCATGTTTTCCACATTTAATAAAGTATTATGTGTTATGTTTTTGTGGTAAAGTTGTTGGCGCAGTTTTTGTCCTTGTTTGTGCTCATTGAATTACATGAAATGTCTGGCAATTTGTTTGAATCTCATGGCATGGGCGAATTGTAATTTGTTCCTTAATGCGCATATGTTGTTTAATTTTATAACAATGTGTTGCAGTTTGTAGCTTGTGGTCAGGTATTAGCAGCTCTCATGCCCATTCTCTCACCTGATTTATCAAAATTGTATTTATGATCCTTGGCATCGCGGAGCATTTCGAATTTCTCTGGCATTACGATATCCTCCAGCTCAAGGTCCTTCAGGCTATCATCGTCGCACTCCTCGTACAAAGTCTTCACATCGACCATTTCGTATGAGTGGAGCTCAAACTCGCGATTACAACGACCAACAATATTGTCAGTTTGCATGTGAGCTGCAAGAAATGTGTTTAAGAAACTTCCAAGCCTTCCTCTTTCTCTTATTTTACTCACATATTTTCTCCATCATGAACTCCTTGACGGGGTCCAGCGGCAACTCATCGAAACGATAAGTCAAATTGTAGAATGGACAATCATTGAGGGGTCTTCGGTCTCCTTTTTTGTGTGCCTTACTCACACGGGGAAGGTGCAAAGTCCGTTTTCGCCTCACTTGTACATCCTGCAGCCTGGAATCGCAATAGGGCCGTCGGTCTGGGGCTACTTTCTTCATGCTGCGACAGGGCTTAATATAAATTATAGATTGATGATTTTTGGCTTATTTTTAGTGTATTTTTTTAGCTTGCTCGCTCCACCTGTCTATGTTCTTTTTTAAGGCAAACAAACAAAAAATGAATGCAAAATTTCACTATAGTGTTGTTGTTTTTGCGATGTTTTTGTTGCCGTTATTTTTCATGTTATATGCACATTTTTTCTGACATTGTTTTCCAGTCAGGATATACGTTGAAAAACTGTAATAATAAAAGTTTACAACACGGGAATTTGTGTGGCCAAACGCGGTGCTCGTCGCTGATATACGTGAAATGTTTATAAACAAAGTTAGAACGCGTTGGCGGTAACAGCAACGGTAGCAATGGCAACCCGGGTAGCAGGGCGGCCGGATAGTCGGGTATTCTGGTAATCGAGTAGTTAGGTAGCCGGCAGGCAACACAGGCTGTGCTGGCAAGGCAACCAACAAGCATGGCCCGGTGGCAACGGGCGCGACATGGACGCTTGCAAATGTGGTTATCGGAGTTAGACGAACAGCTGTCGCTTGAGTCGCACTAAGGACACATGAGCCGTTACTGCATCAATGGTGCCAGGCTTGCCTTTTATCGTGCAGCTCGCTCAATAATATTTGATATTTGTGTATGCAGCTCTCACTGTGCCGGAGACAGACATCCAGACAGCAGCCGGGCGTGAGGGCAGGCAGGTAACGCTGAGCCAGAAGCTGCAGCAACATCATCAGCATTGATGGTAGAGCGATGGCTGCGCTGCTGGCAACATTTCTCGAATTGCGCACATTTTTTAATAAAGCGCTACAAATGCGACTCCATAAAGGTGCTCCTTGTTCTGGTGCTCCTCATCATACTCGTTCCCGGTGGCTGCTGTAAGCCATTTTGTGCAAGGAATTTTTGCTGCCATTGCTTCCGTATACATGTCAGTATTTCTGTCTCCCTGTCTATTCTGCCTTGCCATTTACTGTCTGCCTTCCTGTCTTTCTATTTGTCTGTCAGCCCTTGTGTATTTATTATCCCATCGGACAGGTGAGCAGGCAAACGCACTCATCATTGAACCTGATTATATGTTGACAATCATAAAAATATATAATCAGCTAGAAAGGAACACAGACGGATATACATACAAGAATCTATATGTGTATTCGTGTCTTGAATATAATAGTCAAGTTTGGTAGTAATGAGTGCGTGAGTGTGTGAAACAACACTCGATAAACACTTGTCATTTAAGAAATTTAAAAGTTAATGAAGATTTTGGTGAACTTAATATTTTTTAAAATTTAATTAGAACCCACCCATTTCTTTTGTTGGAAAATAGTTTACATAAAGCTCACTAATGTCTTGTATTATATATAAGACTAGCGGCCCGGTACGTACTTCGCTACATACAAAGTGAAATAATAAAAAAATTTAATTGGAACAACAAATTCATTTATTCAAAAAATCTAAAATTTTTGGATAAACAATATATTTTGTTTTCCTATTTTGAGCACGAATAAACAAACGGGGATACCGACTCTGGAACAGGCAACATAAAGTTCGCCATGAAGTGTTTGCCCTTGGGCCTTGTTGATGGACATCGCAAATGATAAACGCACAGGATACTGTAATCGTTTGAACTGAAACGGCATATCGGTTGGAATCATAGGCGGTATCAAACAAACTTCTCCTTTTGATTTACATGTTAAGAACGTAGCTTCGATCAAATTTGGCAATAAATTTTTCACTGCCTATCTGGTGCCATTACACTGTTTTGGATTAATATTTCGCAATAACATAATCAAAGAACCAACTTTCAAATTGAAGCAATGCGGTGGCATACCAGCCGATTCCAATGAATTTAAAAATTCAATTGGAGAATTCATTGTCTCATCTTGATTCATAACACTGTCAATTGATGTACATACTATATATGTCGTGACTACACCTGGCAGTTTCACTTTAATTTTAAAAAAGTTTCAATTTGACAGCAAAATCCCCATTAACAATATGATCTGCCATTTATTTGTTACAAAAAATGTGATAAATAAAGAACTTCACATAAACCATCTACTAAATAGTCCGAACAAAGCCTAAACATTTAGTTTGGATAGATGAGCCCGTTGCAGAGTTATAAAATTACAAGGAAAAGTGGCATTGATTTGTATATATATATATATATATATATATATATATATATATATATATATATATATATATATATACAAATATATATATATATATATATATATATATATAAGTATTTCTACTTACACAAAATTTCCTTATAATACTTCAAGCCTCTCTTAAAATATGGGAGCAGTAGTGACGGAAACAAATAGAAGAAAATCGTGATTTTAAGACGGATATTACCATTCTTACTTATCGATATAAGAAGGCTGTACATCAGATCCAATATATATACTCATTTTTTCCACCAATAATATAAGTACTGTTACATCTCTTTCATCTTAAAGGTTAAATAATGACTAAATAAACATTATTAAATCATTGCAACTAAATAAAGGCAAACAAATATTACTACTTGGGCTGAAATTTCATGGGCTGCAAAATATTGAAAATGTAATGGTGACTACTGAGCACATATCGTATTAAAATACCACACGAATACGCTCCCAGTCTCAAACACTCACCCATCTCTAAGTCTTACCTCAGTGTGCTGGCGTACACATTGTATAGCATACTTACGAGCGCTTAGTACAATAAGAACCCAACATCCTTAAGGTAAGCATATTAAAAATGAGAAAATATCAAAATCAAATTGCATTGCATTGTGCACAAATGCAACTGTAATTTTATGTACTTTTTAGCAGCTTTTCACATTTCGTTTTAAAGCTCCGCCCGCTCTTTACTTCGATGTTGCTGCTCAATTATCACAACAATTAATTGTGGCAAATTAATTGGAAATTTGATTAATAGTCAGTGGTCAGATCGATATGCTGTGCATTGGAATAGTATTTTCATTTACCATGCATTCTGCTCGACCAGTTATGCTTATAGCTATGGTTTACAAACGAGTATATTTTGGGTGCATGTGTACTGGTATGTTAATATTCTATGTAGTAACTAGAGTTCAGGCGTAATATGCCTAGCAAGAAATTGCAAATGCGCACAATTGGATATTAAAAGAAACTACCCAAAAATCGTATGTAGAAATTTAATTAATTGAATAAATAGTTTATGAACATTTGCTTTTTACATCATTTGGTATTCCTTGTGCGAAATATTTATATCACATCCTTGCATCATTTTAATGTGAATTACTAGAACCATTTTAAACGTTTTTATCTTTTCGTGTGGAAATGTTGCCATTTTATTAAACTTTATAGTGAATTTTCTAATATGCACATTTTAGTGTGAATTAAAAATTTTCCGAAATGGTTCGACGCAAAATAAAAACACATATCTCTGTACTTGCAAGGACGTACATATTTTATGTAAATGCGAATGCATTTGTTTTTGACACAAACTTAGAAAAAACGTATATACCAGAATATACTTGTCAAAAACTTGACTTTTCTAAAAGCGTTTTTGGATAGCAGAATTAAAGCAGACTAAAAATCCTAAACAAACAAGAACCTAGCTTCCACTGTAACTAAAGGTAATATTACAAATTCGTTCATTTTTTCAATGATTTTATGCGTGTCTATGTATGACCATGTATGCAGTACAAAGTTGAGCCAAAACACAACAGCTGGAGGCAGTGCTTGGGCAGAGATTATATTTGTGGCTTACATTTGTGACTTCCTTTGAAATTTGCTTATTATATTGAAATGAGGACACATAATCTAACTGCCATACATACTTGCCAAATTTTATTGAAAAATTCCACGAATTACAGGAGTTTCAGAAATTCGCCATTATCGGGGGAGTGGCCTTCTTCTGCCTATTAAATTTTTCAACTAATATACTCTTGTACAGAGTATAAAAATCTCTATACATACATATGTTATAAAAATAGTTAGCTTAACCCCAACAAAATTCTTCAAAATATAAATGAGATTCAATCCAAACATTATAAGCTTCATTTAAAAACTATAATTTTCCTGATGCATGTGTGTTTGCCGTCTGGGCAGGTGTCGTTGCTGAGATCGCGTATCCCAGCAGTCTGTCTGGCGTTAAAGCTGTGCGTGACAAATATTTATTTACTACCAGGGGGCTAAGCATTGCTCAGCGACATTTGTTGCAATTCCATTTGGCACACTGTCAGTCCGGCCGGCGGTCTAACCCTGCGCTAAAAAATTGATTTAGCTCATCAATTGTCACAAATAATGATTACGACGCATTTTCACCCGCCCGCTCACAGCCTGGGGGCATGACACGCATCAAATTGCATTTAGCTTGTCATTGGCTTTGGGTAAACAAAAGACTGTAATGCGCCTTGTGTCCTGGGGGACGGCATAAGACGTGCGCCAGCCACGTGACCCCATTTTCCAGGACAGCCAGAGTGCGTGTGAGAATGGATAAATGAAGCAGCAACAGCAAGAGCAACAGCACCAGCACCAGCAACATAATTATTACAAAAGTCAACGAATTATTGACAGGAGGAACGGTTGGCAGGCAAGCTGCCAACATTAAAATGTGCAACAATTTAAGAACAACATTAAAGAATGCGTAGGCCCTGCAACGGGTCCTTACATTTTCTTCGGTTGCTCTTGCTCTTTTATTTATTTTTTTTTACCAGCACGGAAAGCAACATTGGCCACGTGATTAATGGCCAACTGCAAAAGACGTCGCGACTTGAAAAATTACACCGAAAATAAACGACAGGGGCGGTTTTAAAAAGCCTGTCACACGTGAGCCGAGGTCGTACCGTTGGCTGAGCCTCCGTATCTTGGCCGCAGGATCAGCGGCAGCTGTAGCCGGCAGCAGTAGCACGTAAAAGATGCAACAGGAGCGGGCGCAAATGCCGTGTGATTTACACGCAACAACAGCAAACGGCAACAACAATAATAAGTATAGCAAACAGAGGGGTTGGCGTGCAAATTAGGGGTTGTCTCTTTCGCTCGCTTATACTCGAACATTCACTTGGAGAGAGTTATTTAATAAGTTAGATGTTATACCACTGGGATTGGGGCTGGATCTCAGATTCCGAACTTTTTGAAGCCTCAAAACCAAAATAATTGCAGCTGAAGGACACGGAAGTACGGCGGATAATGATTTTGTTTCATTTGAACCCAAAAGAAGTTAAGTTATTTTCATCCATGCCGATCTTATATAACTGCACCGAATAATTATTTTGTTTTGTTATACACCTACTTACTTTTTAGTTTTTGAAGATAAAATATTTTTATATTTGTATATACTTGTGAGTGTAAGGCAAAGACAAATCAGCTATAAATCACACTTTGACCCAACAATTGGAAGGAAAAACTCATTGAGAAATTTATCTAAAAATAACGCATAGTGTAACTTTTAGAAATGTTTTATATATGTAGACATATGTATGTACACACATATAGTTGATATATTAAGTATATGCATTTGTACAAATTTCAAGTAAAATTCTAACAACAGTTCCCGAAATATTAGCATACCTTTAACTGCTGATCGATTTTATACATAAACGCAAAAAAGAAACCCATTAAGCTGAAAAAGTAAGTTATAAGTGGCCCGCAACACCAATTTCATTTATTTTTCTAAAACTTTGTACGCTAATTACTGTACTGGTCGGTTCATTTAAATTTCAATAAAAATGAATAACAAAAAACATGGCACTTTTTGCTCTATTAGGGACACCTTTGTTGTCATTAATAATGGTCGTAATTAATAAAAAGTATACATATTCCTTAAATTACATCAAATATGTATCGACAAAATCAACATGAAATTTTATCACTTGACACAAGGCGACCATCATTAAAGTTTTTTGCATGCAATTACATGCCGCATTGTGCAATCATAAATTGGCCTTTAAAAAATTTCACTATAAAATAAATTAAATTATAATTTACAAAGGTATTATCCATACATATTGATGAGTGTGCGTGACCCACGCGAATATACCAATACATAAATAATACAAAAAAAAAAAAAAGAAATATGCAATATGATTTTTTCTTACATATTTCATTACGCGGCGCAAACTGTAAAATGTGAACTATATTTACACATATTTGTTATTAATGTCAACAATCATCAATGCAAATTTACTGCAAATAGCTGCAGCAGCGAACAAATTATACTCATATCCATATATATCATAGGTGTGCGTGGTACGAGTATATGTGTACATAGATATTTGCATATATTGTGCTCTTTATATATACACACACATACACACACTTTCGCTATACCTATTTATAATGAAGAAGGAAAAAATATTTAAAGCAAACAGACATCAGAACAGGCCAACCCAGCCCGGCCCGGCCCGGCCCGGCTCAGCTTAGCCGAGCTTAGCTCACATATTTGCTTATTTAGACAAAATTTCAACAAGAGAAGCAAATATTTGCAAGTATCTTCAAGATACACACGCCAAAGAACTATGTACTAGTGCGTGAGGCGAATTTTAGGTTGCGTAGCGCAAAATTTCTAAGTGCATGCCAAAGCGACCGAGCGACCAAGCAACCAACCGACCACTAGCACGTAAGTAGTTATAGTTTGTGCTACAAAAAGATAAATGTTGCTGTTGTTGTTGTTGTTGTTGCTTTTTTGTTGGTATACTTATACTCATTGTTGTTATGTTGCCAACAGACCCCAGCGTCAACTTCATTGTAAAGTTTAGCTGCCTAGCAAAATATGCCAAAAAATATTTACTCAAGAGCTTATTCAGTTAAACCATAAAAACTTGGCATACTATAGCTGCCCCGTCCCCTTTCTCCTCGCCAAGAGCCCTGACTAAAGCTCAAGCTGCAAACACATACATATGTATATAAGTATACGTGTATACCCCCACATGCCAGAGACAAAGCAACATTTAAGAAAATTTAAGCCATAGGCGACTTAAAAACCAGACGAACGTTTTTACGCTGTCGGCTCGTCCGATGTTCGGCTGGCAGGCATATGATTTGGCTCTGTACTCGAATGGTTATTGTTGTTGTAGTGGTTGCTTTGAAGGATTTGGCTTGGCCTTAGATTTTTACTTTTCGTATTTTTGGCTAAATTGCAGGCAGACAAAAGGGCAAAGCCCCAGAGCAGAAGCGAGACCGAGACCAAGACCAAGACCGAATATGCACACACACTGGTTGCCCAAAGCCTGGGAAATAGACCGACAGGCAGACAGACAGACAATTGCTGTTTGTATCGTGGTAGCTTTGTTTCTGCTGCTGCTCCTGCTGCTGCTGTACAAATTAGTTTCTAATACCTTCAAGTCAAACAGTGGAGGCAAACAAACAAACAGCTCAGCTCAGTCAGCCAGCCACCTCCAAATGGCAGGCGTTGCAACCTGACACACACTCACACACACACACACATACACACACACAAATACATCCACGCATGCATGCACACAAACATCACCAAAGGCCCCACCATGCCTAACACTCGAGTGGCAACAACCACAAATACAAGTTAACAAAATCACTTGAGCGTGTTTATGAAATAACGTTTGCTATTTGTACGCTTCTGTTGCGTTTGGTTGTTTGCTTACACGTATATATATATATATATGTGTGTGTGTGGGTGCTAAAGACAAGCGGGTGTACATGTATGTGTGTGATGGTTTCTAATTACAAAACTCATCCGTTGTCGATTGATTTGCAGTAAATTGTGTTTTAAATAGTTTCGCTTAGTTGTGCTTAACGTTTGCCACATAGCTCCATCTGCTCCGACCGCGCCGCTATTAGAAGTTTATAAGATTGCGTAATGGAGCGCCCCGATCTTCATATAAGCCCCCAGCCATCCCCACAGCCACGCCCACGTGGCTGCTTTTTAATGAGCTGCCTCTGGCTGCTAACTACCACACTCGAAGAAAATATATAACTTTAATTATTGAAAACTATATTTAAGGAACGATCGGTCAAGAAACCACACTTAGTGCAATACTTTTTTGTCGTCTAAAATAAAATGTCTGAGATTTGTCAGTCAAATGAATTCATACAATTTATAATAATAATTATAATTTAATTAAAGCAATGCGCTTAGCAACTCCAATTCACAAATATACATACCCTTCCCAAAGGGTAAAAGGATCTTATAATTTAGTGCTAATGTATGGTACACAGAAGAGAAGGCATGACAGATCCCACAGATATACAAGATTGTTAATGAGACGGTATAGCCATGGCCGTTCCCTCTTCTATATGAACGCAAGGATCCCAGTAAGGAACAAGTAATGGAAAATGGTTGTTTCTCCCTCTTTTAGTGATTTTTCTTAACATCTGTAATTGTTAAATGTTTTTATTGAACTACATCGTATTATTGATTATTTGTCCTTATCAAAATTGATCGTGTTGGCCAAATTATAAGTAAAGTTATGCTGGAATTAGAATCGCAGAAAAAGAACACATTTGCGTACTAGAAAATAGAGAACAACACAGAGCGTAAAGGAAGCTTCACTGATTAGGAAAAGGGTTGCGTGTGCTCGCAAAAGAACAATAATATAAAAGTGAAATTAAAATTAAACATGAAAAGTTGTCAAATTAAGTCTAAATATGAATTATTTTAACAAGCTACGAGTATCTCATCTTATAATACAAAATGCTTATTGTTGTTTAAATAGAATAGGCAGTCCTCTGCATATTGGTATTCAGAACTTTAGTGGCAATTGAAATATTGCAACAATTACCCAAAAAAAATAGACTGTGTAAAAACAGAACTAGGTATATACTTGTATGCATTTTTTGGAATATATTCTATAGTCGACTCTAACACGTTCTATATTGTTAAAATGTATAAACGCTTTAGTATTAGGTGCTCCATTTTTCTACTCGCTAAGCGGCTTTCTTCGAGTAGAATATAATTTGAATTAATCTATAACGCCTTTGGATTACAAGTAAAAAAATTAATTTTTGAATATTTATTGTGTTCAGCGTAAATGTTGACAATTAATTAATGAGCTTAAAGTGATCTTAATCAATTTTATTTAACTTAACTTAAAAATACAAATGGTTAAATGAAATATCTTGCGCTGAAAATATTTTTTTTAATTCATGAAATAATAAATATTTTAATCACACCACACTATATAGTATATGTATTAAGCACATATGTTTATTGCATAATAAAATAAGGTTATAATGAAATTGTATTTAAATTTGTATTTATGCATTTTGTTTTTCCAAGTGCTGCTTGCTGTGTGTGCGTTTATTTTATTTTTTTGCTGCTTACCGTCAGTGTTATTCTTTGGTAAAAGTTTTTAAATTAAATTTTAATTGTTTATACAACGAAAGTTAAGCAAAATAAGCGGCTACATGTTTGGCAGTCAGTGGCAGTCAGGCAGGCTGAGCTTCTGGTTGCCGCCTGTCTGTCTCAAAAACTAGAAAGTATTTGGCTGCGACTCAGATAATGCGCGGCAGCTGCTGAAGACGGAGCTACGACCTTGAGGTAATGGCAACGATAATACAAAACAGCAAGAGCAACAATAGTAATAACAACGCCAATACTAATATTTTTATGCATAATTTCGACTGCCAACAATAATGAGCTACAGCTACGACTGGCGTCTGGTTATGAAGCGGACATGTGTGTGTGTGTGTGTGAATGTGTGTGTATAAATATGGGTGGGCATAGCCGTAAAATATGCATGGCATTTGCATAACATTGCCAAAAGAGTTGACGGCAGTCCGGGTATGAAAAGACATGGGGCTGGCTGCACACTTAAATCAAAAAGCGTTAGCACAATGCCAACAGCCAATGAAAGAAAGCCAATGAAAGAGCGACAGCGACAGGAACTGGAGCTGGAGCTGCCAGCATTTTTGTCATGAAAGAAAATTATGCAAATTGCTAATAAATTATAGTGAGCCACCGAATGAAAACGACATGTAAAATAATAACGAGCTCAGGCAGCTCCTACTCCCGCTCCTGCTGCTGCTCCTGCCTCTGTTCCTACCCCAACAGCATGGAGAACTTGCCGCGAATTGAATTACAAATGTAAACACAATGCCACTGCCCACCAGCGAGAGCGCTGCAAAATCATTAAAATAATAAAGCTCGCTATGTATGCTGATGCTGCAGGACTACGAGGATATGCCTTGCTGAATGGCAACGGAGCGGACATCACAAGACGCGCTTGCCAGTCGGCAGCATTAACAAGCAAAAGGGATAATAGCAGAGCAACTATCGCATGGCGAAAACTTTTTGGCATTTATTGTGTTTGTGTCGAATGTTTATTTATGATTGCATGGCGGAGGCGAAAAACAAATTCCATGCGAATTTACATTACAATGAGCATAACAAACGGTCCTGCGGCGACCGCTCGTCTGTGCGTTGTACCGTGTCCTCGTTTGTGTATTAAATTAATGATACTTTCTAGTTCATAAAATTCGCTATATGGCAACCAACAACGGCTTTCTCGGCGTATGGATGTCAACGTCAAAACACAAATCAAATAATCTCATAAATGAGAGCGGCGGGCTTATACTCGTAGTATACATATACACATTCCCTGATTTGGATGTTTGCGTGAAACGCACAAGTGTGTCTATTGAATTGTAACAAATTGATTGTCATAAAACATCGTTTATATATATTATAATGTGCGATATGCTGTTCATGCCTCAGTTCAGTCAACAAACAACAAGAACAGCCGTCCCCTCACATCCTGCACACATTCGTATGATATATACGAGTATACTATACTATATACTGTATAAAGCTGCGACCGGGTGCCCATGATTTCACAAGTGGCGATGTGAATGATTGCGATAAAGATGGCGAAGGTGGCGGCGTCGGTGACGTCGTTGACGCCGCCTTTGTCCGCTTTATGACAACGATAGTTGCCGCCGGGTTCAAAGTTGTGCTCCAGAGAACTTGAACTCTGCGCTTAAGAACATGCTGTCGTTCACACACATACCGTTACACCTAGAAAAAAGATGAATGCAGATATTTTTCAATAGAACTGTTTTCTAAAATATTTGAATTGAATGTGCAAGTTTTTGATTGAATTCAAAACCTTTATTAAACGGGAATCGACGTGCGTCTTAAAAAATAAATAAAAAGTTTCCCTTTTTTCTTTCTTTTATACAGACGAATAGAACGTGGCTATATCCACCCGTGCCATCATACTGAACAAAAATATGTACACCCCTTCATGTGTGATACAGGTATTTTCACAAAATTAGTATAATATTTTTTTAACTATGAAGAATCTGAAACCATATTCACTTTTAGGTTGCACTCCCTTTACATAAAAAATTAGTTATTTAATCGAGACATCTTAAAAGCATTTCCAGCTGTACTATAAGTTTAGAAGGTATCAGGGTCTGAAATGGAATTCGGAAGTTCCAACTTCAAAGTGCTTGATATTTTGGCAAGAATGAAACAATAGAGCTGTGCGGGCCGACCTCTTAGAAACCTCATACCAAAAAATTAGAACTCAAACTTTATTTTTAAGCACACTAATTCTATAAAACAAAGATGTTTCCTCCATTGTCTTAGACATGATCAACGTGAGCTAACATGAATCCCATAAGGTGAGTTCGTTTCCTGAGTATGACTCGGTTCGAATCACGGCGCTACCAACATCGCATAAAGCATGATTTGAAAATTACTTCCAGCTTTAAAAATTCTATAAAAAATGTCAAGCTGTCGTATTATGGCCAAAACTGCAGACTGATTCCGCAGCATAATAATAATAAAAAATAAAAAAAACAAATGTTGGAATAGGACAACCATATTCTCAATGTGGTTTTAATATTTTTACAAATAAAGAAATCTGGAAATACTACGAATAAATAAAACATTCATTTGTATTACCAGAAAGTTAAAACTAGTTCGCATGCAATTTGGTAAATATTTAATACTAAAAACGGCATGTTTATTTATATACACATTTAAATTAAAGAAAAATAGTTACTGTATTTTTCTTTTGGTGTCCACACCCTACGCGTACGAGTATACCCCCGGTAGGTCCCACACACACAAAATTTATGGCTGTTTACAACAGATTGCACACTCCATTTGTTTTGTTTTGAACTGTTGCTACTTGACACACTTAACACACTTCAGTTCCTGCTTCTCCCCTGCACCGTCTCTTCAGCTAAATGGCATCAGTGAAAGTCCCGTTTGGTGCCTAAATGCTTCGCCACACATATGGCTTAGAACTCGCAGCAAACTTAGAGTTTTTCGCTTTAATTAGTTATTTTCTGGGTGCCCTGGGGCAAGTAACCACCAGCAGCTTGTGTCAAAGTAAAAGTGCTCTGACATCATATGCATGATTTGCGAAAAGTTTCAACTGCTCCAACTCTCTATTGTTTTTAGTTTTACTTTGGAGAGCAGGAATCATTTTAGGGCAGATAGATGCTTGTGCATAGCTGCTTGTTGTGCCAAGTTTATAGATTTCATAGCCAAACTTTTTCAACCCATCACGCGAAAGTTGTAAGCAATGTTTTTCAAACAAGTAAAAAAGCTAAAGTCGGGTGTCCCGACTTTGAAATACTCTGTACATATGTTTACAATAATTATAGAAAATAAAAAAATTAAGAAAATAAAAAAAAAAATTTGATCGATTTTACCTCTCTCGGTATTCGAACTCACGTATAATTGCACATTTACATAGCAATTGCGTCTGTGTGAGTGTATGTATGCCTATGCGCATCAATTCGTGTCTGTGTAAGCATTTTCGCAGTCAACCAAACAGCAACATCAACAACAGCCGCGGGCAGCGCTTGAGCAGCGCTGCAGCAGCGCTGCATCAGCAAATATATTTATGGCTATAACTTCTTGTTAAATAGGTCTATCATAATGAAATTTGGCATACGGACACATAATAACTAACTGGGGGTATTTCCAAAATTTTAGTTCGAAATTCCAAGAATTACGGGAGTTACGATTTGCGGGGTAGAGGGGGGAGGGAGGGGAATTCCAAAATATACATTTTCTGCGTATTCACATAAGGCATCTGGGACTAAAATTTGGTGTTCCTAGGTCTTATAGTCTCCGAGATATAGGCGATTATACGAATGGAAAATCGGGAAAACCCCCATAGGGGGGAAGTGGGGGGGAAAATCAAAAAAATAAAACAAACTCGTATAGAATACACACATAACGCATCTTCGTGCAAAATTTGGTGTCTCTATCTCTTATAGTCTCTGAGATCCAGGTGTTCATACGGACGGACAGACGGACAGACGGACAGGCGGACAGACAGACAGACAGGGCTAGATCGACTCGTCTCGTCATGCTGATCAAGAATATATATACTTTGTGGGGTCTGCCACGCCTCCTTCTGCCTGTTACATTTTTCAGCTCCCGCAAACCTAATATACTCTTGTACATTTCATGTACAGAGTATAAAAATCTTTCATATCCTGCAGGCAAGCTTACCTAATGTACTCCATGGCCAAGTATTTACTTCGAGACATAAAGCCATTTAAATGAGCCATGACGAATACATGCCTTAGAACTTGGACCGAAGAATAAGATATGTTAGCAGCCACGAGTCGGTATACTGCGCACATAGTTAGATCATAAGCTCATACATACGTCATGACATCAGAATTTAAGAAACACAATCATCATCGTAATCAGCAAATGCGACCTTTCTGGCCAGCCAACTAGCCAGTTCGTTGAACCACACCAAACGTACGCAACTTACCGATACGCACTTGAGACATAAACTATACAGTCTTTCAATATAACAATGGAATAGCAAAGCAAAACTACCAGCTGTCAGTTAAAAATTAAATATTTTGCATTAAGTCTCATTAAAAGCACTGAAGTGCTCGCTCACACTTGACCGTGAAATATTCGAACGCGCCAAAGCTCCCGCCGGCATTGCTCGAGCGCCGATAATTAAGCCCAACGTCACGCAGTGAGCTAAAGCGAGCCGACCAAGTCTTCAGTTCCGCACCACACAACTCCAAAGTAGTTGCCCACAGCTGCAGCACGAGGATTAACGTCTAAAAACCGGCTGCCAGTGCATCAGCTGAGCAAGCCCAGTATCTCCAGTAAGACCGACGGGCATGGACCACTTGAGCGTCTATGAGTGCCACATGTTTGAGCTTTCGTTTTGAATTTCTTGATTCAATGCCTAGCAACATTAAAGCTCTGCCTGAATATATTGTTGCTACTGCCATTGTTTGTTAGCAAACAAAGTGTCGGTCATTGTTTGCTCAGCGTGTTCGCAGTGTGGCAAACATAGGAGCATATAAATATGCCGACAATTGCGACTTCTAATCATTCGACACATAGATTCCATCGACTAAGCGAGGAAATCTATATCAAAATGGTACGTAGCATTAACTGAGGCAAATCCTCCGCGATACAGATTCCGGATATCAGAATACATACATACTTTTTCAATGTTTTAGAAAATATTCATTGCGTGCATGTTTATTGCCGCAGCGACGGCTGCAGTGATTCCTGTCGAACAATCCAGGCAGCGTCGTGATGTTTCTGAAATCGTCAACAACGAGTACATAGCCCCAGCTGAGGAAGATAGCTCCGACAACCCAATAGAAGATTCTGCCGCTCTCAGCGCTGATGGATACAAGTACAAGACTGTTCGTCGTCTGAAATATCGACAGCGTCGTGAAGTTTCCAATGATTACTTGCCCCCAACTGAGGATGTTGCTGTTGAAGCCCCAGTCGAAGAGGCCGAGCCCGCTCAAGATTCCGCTGTGCTCAGCGCTGATGGATACAAGTACAAGACTGTTCGTCGTCTGAAATATCGCCAGCGTCGTGAAGTTTCCAATGATTACTTGCCCCCAACTGAGGATGTTGCTGTTGAAGCCCCCGTCGAAGAACCCGCCCAAGATTCTGCTGTTCTCAGCGCTGATGGATACAAGTACAAAACTGTTCGTCGTCTGAAATATCGCCAGCGTCGTGAAGTTTCCGAGGTTGCCAATGATTACTTGCCCCCAACTGAGGATGTTGCTGATGAAGCCCCAGTCGAAGAACCCGCCCAAGATTCCGCTGTTCTCAGCGCTGATGGATACAAGTACAAGACTGTCCGTCGTTTGAAATATCGCCAGCGTCGTGAAGTTTCCGAGGTTGCCAATGATTACTTGCCCCCAACTGAGGATGTTGCTGTTGAAGCCCCAGTCGAAGAACCCGCCCAAGATTCTGCTGTTCTCAGCGCTGATGGATACAAATACAAGACTGTCCGTCGTCTGAAATATCGCCAGCGTCGTGATGTTTCCGAGGTTGCCAATGATTACTTGCCCCCAACTGAGGATGTTGCTGTTGAAGCCCCAGTCGAAGAACCCGCCCAAGATTCCGCTGTTCTCAGCGCTGATGGATACAAGTACAAGACTGTCCGTCGTTTGAAATATCGCCAGCGTCGTGAAGTTTCCGAGGTTGCCAATGATTACTTGCCCCCAACTGAGGATGTTGCTGTTGAAGCCCCAGTCGAAGAACCCGCCCAAGATTCTGCTGTTCTCAGCGCTGATGGATACAAATACAAGACTGTCCGTCGTCTGAAATATCGCCAGCGTCGTGATGTTTCCGAGGTTGCCAATGATTACTTGCCCCCAAGTGAGGATGTTGCTGTTGAAGCCCCAGTCGAAGAGGCCGAGCCCGCTCAAGATTCCACTGTGCTCAGCGCTGATGGATACAAGTACAAGACTGTTCGTCGTCTGAAATATCGCCAGCGTCGTGAAGTTTCCGAGGTTGCCAATGATTACTTGCCCCCAAGTGAGGATGTTGCTGTTGAAGCCCCAGTCGAAGAACCCGCCCAAGATTCTGCTGTTCTCAGCGCTGATGGATACAAGTACAAAACAGTCCGTCGTCTGAAATATCGCCAGCGTCGTGAAGTTTCCGAGGTTGCCAATGATTACTTGCCTCCAACTGAGGATGTTGCTGTTGAAGCCCCAGTCGAAGAACCCGCCCAAGATTCCGCTGTTCTCAGCGCTGATGGATACAAGTACAAAACAGTCCGTCGTCTGAAATATCGCCAGCGTCGTGAAGTTTCCGAGGTTGCCAATGATTACTTGCCCCCAACTGAGGATGTTGCTGTTGAAGCCCCAGTCGAAGAACCCGCCCAAGATTCTGCTGTTCTCAGCGCTGATGGATACAAGTACAAGACTGTTCGTCGTCTGAAATATCGCCAGCGTCGTGAAGTTTCCGAAGTTTCCAATGATTACTTGCCCCCAACTGAGGATGTTGCTGTTGAAGCCCCAGTCGAAGAACCCGTCCAAGATTCTGCTGTTCTCAGCGCTGATGGATACAAGTACAAGACTGTTCGTCGTCTGAAATATCGCCACCGGGTTTGAACTACTTGTTCAGGATTCAACTCCTTGTTTACGATTTTATAAATTTTACCCCACCACCAACTCGTATGTTATAAGAAACAATTATGTTTTGCCATTAGTTAACGATTGAAATCAACGAAATAAATCCAACTTAATTTGTTATTAAACTACACATAATGCTTTGGTTTCCATAAATATAACTCTTTTCCCGGGTAAATCGGTCAGCGGCCCTTCTTTTTGGTGAGCGGACGCCGTTTTAATAAATTGTGTACCTTTTCGTTTAGTTATGACAGCAACAGTTAAGCTCATGGCTCAGCGCACAAGAACGCAATTACCCAAAAGTGACGCCACCAGCCGGGCCCAATAAGAGACCAAGACCCTACCGGCACAACTACAACGAGAGCTACAAATACTTTAAGCCATACTTTTGAAGATGTTAATCTCATGTCAAGTCCACTTTACACAACAAACACACACGAGCAAACTCAACGTTAAGGACTTGGTGGTCACGAGGTAATGCGACCATTGATTTGTAGGTGGTCATTGGTGGTGTTGGCAGAAAAACTTGTTAAGTTAAAAGGCATTTGAACCGCATCTCAGCGTGCGCTTAGCCAACAAGTTGGGTGGCCAGGTCAAAACGCCAGTTGGGTCTAACAACTTCCTCTGCACGCGCGAGGCCCAGCAACTAATAATAATTTATCGATCCCCTAGCTAAAGTGGTCACATACGTGGGTCTTGGCCAGGGCCAGCCAACGCCGTTCTTATGATTTATGGCAACTTGGGACGTACTTCAAAGTATTTTTGGGGGCCGGTGTATGTGTGAGGGCGTGGGCGAACCGAAAACAACAAGCCAAGGTGCCAGCCAGTCGACCAGCGCAGTGCCAAATATGTAGGTCTAATATGTGGTTAAACAACTTATTTTACCTTTTGGTGTAGTCCTCAACTCTGCAGGGACACCGCCGATAGCATCGTTGCGTTGTGTGTTTTGGCATAAATCATGCAATAGCAATGACGTTATTTACTTTACTTTTTTGTGCACAATGGGTTATGTAGATCTCTCTTTTTGCTCAACTTCAAATGCATAGCGTTATGGCCGCAGGCAACGGTTCAAGTGACGCGAATTGTAGCGAAATCAAGGCCCTTCCATGCCCAATTGGAACCACTCGCCGAATATATCAACAGTCGCGCCATCAAGTTGAAATGATGATATCATTAAAAACAATTATCCCCGCTATGCTTTACGAGCTATGATAAGTTGTCGAAATGTCAACGCGGGTGACTACGCGCCACAACAAACTATTTTAATGGCCACGAAGAGTATGCAACTTCAAAAAGAAAATCACATAAAATTTTATGAATTATTTCAAATATTTTCAATTACCACAAGCGAAAGGCAGCGAGCAAGCAACCACCCCAACAACTTCTTAGATATACAAATGGAATTGCAGACCACATAAAAAACCGCATAAAGAGATTTATGCGCCATTCAAGCGTGGAACATTAACACATTCTAAGGGCGTCCTCGCCCAAAGAACGGACCAACCAACCAACCAACAACAAGTTGACTACATAAACAGAGCAATGAAAGTGAAAATATGGGTGCTATAATGTTCGGCCAACTGCTCCAAATTTAAGTTGATTAAAATTCAAAGTTCAGAGATCGAAATCGAAGCTGTGGCCAACTTGTTTGCGAAGCTATAATTTAACATTTATGGGGCTATTATCAAATGTTAGGACAGCACGCTGAGTCAGCTTTAGGGTGCTAATAAAGGGCCCCGCGCTCGGAACCGAGGCACCAAATCAATTTTGTCCAACCATAAGCTGCAGCTTAAACTCGCGCTGATTAGCTGAGCCACTACGTCGGTGCCATGCAAATAAAAAAAAATAAAAAAAAACGCTCACCCAAGCCATGCAGGCGGCCAAAAGACGATATTACCAAATAAGCCAGGACTCAGTCAGGATGTACGAGTACGAGTACGGGTATGTACTTGTATGTATGTGTATCTTTGTGAGTGTGTGTGTGTGTGTGTGGTAAACATGCTGCAACAACTTTACTGCCACAAAATAATTTATTCAATGCCATTTGACGTGGGCGTGGGACAACAAGTACCAACGCAGCGCACATGACAAGCAATTGACATTTTTGTGACTTTTGAAAACTATAAAATGTGCAACTGGATCGCAAGGCGGGGGCGGGGGACGACGGCAGGCCACAAGGAGCGGGTGGAACATGGCCAGAAGAAGGCAAGCAGCCAAAGAATAATGATGACGGGCATAACGACCATGAGAAAGAAAGGAAGACAGCATAGATGCGGCGTATACGAGTATACTCGTATACGGCTCAGTATAAAAAGAAACCGAACGAGAATGTTATTATTGTTGCTATTTTCTTGCTGGTGTTGTTGTGCGACGAAATAATAAAGTTGAGCTTTCTCATTTGTATGGAAGTGTGTACTCGTATGTTCTCTATGAAGAAGTAAATACAAATACGACAACAACAGCAACAACAGCAACAACTAAACTAAAATCGTCAGCGTCGTGTGTAAAAGGACTTACAGTACATTACACGTCCACCCAATGCGCCCCCCCCCCCCCCCCCCCCCCCCCCCCGCAGAAGACATGGAGGACGTCGAGGTTGAGGCTTGGAGTTCGCTGGTTTTGCTCGACTGCCATTTGTCGAGCTCGTCACGACAAGGCTCGGTCCGTATGCCGGATATCCTTTTTGACATGTCATTAAATTTTATACACACAATAATTTTTCACAATTTTCTTTATGACCATTTTAAGAGGCTGTCTGATGTTGGTGTGATGTCTGGCTATATGGTTGTATGCATTGAACGATGTACAGCAAAACAAAAACAACAACTGTCCGATTATTGAACATCTGGCAATGCTTTCAAACAGCCTTATGTACAATTGCCTCTAATTCTTAATTGACCCAATTGATGCAAACAAAATTTGGCTATATAAATTTATAAAATTAAACTAACATGAAAATGTTTCCAAGTTAGGTAATATATCAGTATTATGTAGACTGTGGTGTTTGTTACAGACCGTTTGGTGGAATATTTCAATCTATTTACATATACATACATATAGTAATTGTTTGTTATACTCTTAGGGCCGATTTAAATTGTATTGAGAGAAGTAAAATAAATATTCTGCAGCATCCGAGAAATTTTTATAGTTTTCTTAGTAGAATGTTTTTTATTTTTATTTATTTTTTTTACGTTTTCCGAGGTCAGTGTATATACTTGGGTATAAGAATTTGTGTTAGACTAGCGGGATTTAAATGGATCTTTTGCAATGTTTTGTTTTCCGAAAGCACTTCATTATTGAAACAAATTTGACAAATCTAATCTAAAAGGTAGAAGCCCTCTTTTTTAAACTGTCAGCTCTGTGTTTATGGCAAAGCAATGTATATGAATGATTTGTGTGTGATATTTTCTGCGGTCGGTAGGAACGAGGTTGGGATACCAAATGCAAGATTTACTAAATTTAAAAAATCGTCTACTATAAATGTTGATGTTAGCCTTAAAAACAATTGTATTTGTGGGCAATTAAGGAACCCATATTAATTGGTCAAATCTTATTCAAATTTGTTTGTACAATTTATTATTGAATTCTTTAGTATTTATATTAAACCTCCTTAAAGGAGAAAGTATATCGCAGAGCTTGCGTGGTCGTTTCGCTGCAATCGACTTATATGTATTAAGATTTCCGGCAACGTAATGAGAGAGTAATCTCAGTTCCATAGACTCATCTAATTTCATTTTGCAGCTAAGTCAATATAAAAATTGTCCGTTAAATGAAAAACAAATTTTTCATGTCCCTAGAATTTGAAAATTAAATATTTACTTGCATATTTACTCATCGGAAGGCAAAATTGAAAAATTAAACCAAAATAGGCTCAGATAATTCGACACAAAGTTATTGTCAATAACTTTCTGAGTAGCAGTCTTGTTTTCCTTTCTGATTCTCAAATATCAGAAAATTTGTGCAAAAGCTAAGTTTTTTATAGAAATGTTTACAAATTGTTTTTTAATTTGCGTAGACATTTTATGTGTTAAGTAAATTTGTACTATAGGAATAAGGTATTGGATTTTAAAAACCATATCATTAATAACATGCCTAATACCATTTAAAGTTTACTTGCCATTATTTCCTTTGCATAATTAGCATAATAGCGCAATTTGCATTTATTGCTCATTTTTGGCAATGAAAACAAATCCGCTTAAAACAAAGTCTAATTTCTGCAGTTAAAATTACTTCACAGTCATTTAATATGATTCGAAAATGCCAGCCACAAAAGGTTACTTAGGCCAACGACACCGATTCCAAAGTCATAAGCCTTTGTTTGTTTGTTTGTCTGTCTGTCTGTATTGTGTGTCTTATCTGTTGTTGGGTCTTCATGTCCGGCAGCCATTGCTTAAATTATACATTTTATTATGATACACTGATTCTTGGCTGCAGAGCTGATGGCACGACTTGCCATCGAATTGGCATTATGTAGCATTATAGGCAAACGAACCGACAAACCGACGCACTGTGAGCTCAAGTTACATCAACAACATCGCAAGCATTTGCTCGACGGTGGAGTGAAGATGACGATTGGGAAGCATGCAAAGTGAACTTGAAAAGGATTTAGCGTGTAGCCTGGCAGATGTGGTGGGCAGGCAAACAGTCAGTCAATGATATACGCATTAGGAGGGCCACATGAAACGTTTTCGGCGTCTCGATTTACCAGCGACAAAAGCTCAGAAGCTGCAATGCAAACGTTTGCATCTTTCAAGTGGCAGTTAAAAGACATACTCGTACATACATATAGCCACACATACTCGTACATATATATACTCCATCAAGTGTACAATAGTTGTAATGTAAAGCCGAGTCACTCGTTGGTAATAAAGGAAATCTTCTTACAAAACATTCGTTTAAGTTTATTCAAACAAACTTAGATAACACACACACACACACACTCACACACACTGAAACACACACACGTTTTTGCTGCTCCAACTGCTGGCAGAGACAAAGAAGCTTAATCAGTCAAGCGGAATAAGCAGGGCGCCCGAGCAAGGAATGGTGTGGAGGGGGCCCTGTTCGAATCGGCTGGAATAACTTGTCCTACCTACAATCCAACCAGTCAAGTTCGAGCCGCTCACCCAACCACTTCTTCCAATTACAATGTCCTTTGTTTTATGTATGTGTATAGTTGACTTCTGAGGAGTGGGTGGGGCCGGGCGGACGGCTGGGTAATGCCAACCTAAAAGCTTACTTTCTACATCATTTTGACGGCCGTTTGGCCGTTTTCCGTTTGCTACGTTTGCTCGGATTAAATGTATGACCGAAGAGTTCAAAACCATGATTACACTTCAATCTATTTTCCTACTAGTGTCTTTTTGCCTTGGGTATTTTGTTTTATGTCTCGTGCGGTTGTGCGTGGGCGCGTCTGTGTATGTGTGTGTGTGTGTGTGTGCGGGAAATGAGCAAAAAATGGCATTGTGTTGAGAAAAATGCGTTTCAAAGAAATATAAAATGTTAACATGACCGAGCGACCCAACGAATCAACGCGTCTTCGTGCTGCCCAACGTATTGGATATAAAACATTGAATTTAATCAAAAAGGATTTAGCTTAGTTTGTTGCGTATATATAGACATGCTTCGTGTAGACTGGGATGTTGTTGCTTGCTGATCCAATGCCGGGCAATGGGTTACTTTGTCTTGACCTTGCGGCATGAAAAATCTCGCGCAGCCACGTGCCGACTTTTCCCACTCCGTGTGGTTATAAAAACAATATAGGCCGTAGGCGAACGAGTATTGAGTAGTAAAAACAAGGCGTATGTAATTGTAAGTGCTCCAAATAGATGGCAGATGCGCGCTAAATGCGGATTTTATGACACTATAAAAATAGGTAAAGACCTATGCTATTATTAAATTATTGATGGACAGACTTTGATTAAAATAAAACAATAAAAATAATAATCTCCGAAGCATTTGTGCGCTTTATAAACAAACTAGATCGAGAACCAATGTTTAGCTACACGTTTTAATTAGGCGATCAAACTATTACGTTATTGGACTATATTATAACGGGTGTTATAGAAAATCGTGAATAGCGGGGAAGTGGGGGGTGGTGCATCGCGAAAAATGAACAAAGTCGTCCTTTCTCGGGCTCAGGAGGATCTGGATAACAAGTTTGGTTATTCTAGCTCTTATACTTTCTGAGATCGTCGCGTTCATACAGACAGACGGACAAACAGACGGACAGACGGACATGGCTATATCGACTCGCCTTGTCATCCTGATCAAGAATATATATACTTTGTGGGGTCTGCCACGCTTCCTTCTGTGTGTTCCATGTACACTCGCACAAAACTAATATACAGGGTGCGCCATCTTTTATGTATGGTATGTAAATATTGAATAACTTTGTCATTAGTGAACCGATTGACTTGAGTAGACCAGTGTTGAAAACCTCAGTTCAAGAAATTGTACTTTTTTTTTTTTTTTGATAATACTTTAATTTTACTGCTATTATTTACAACAACTTAAATTAAACTTATAGAAATATACAAATACAGCTTAAACTAGGAGTTCAGTCTTATTTAATTATTTATATCATTTAATTATTATTTATTTAATCTTATATTAAATAAATCTATTAGGAAGATCAGCAGGGTGTGATCTCTTCAGCCTCCTTCTTATTACTCTTGTTCCTTTTCGTCGCCGTTTCAGCAGGCGCCTTGCTAATACATTCACATGGGTTCGCAGACGCTCCATGTATTGCTCAGCCTGCTTATTTAGCACGTCTCCAACTTTGTCATTAGTGAACAATTGAAGAAATTGTACAGAACCAAATTAAATTAAAATATCTCATACTTGAAAATCGGTTGTTTATTTTCAAAGATATTCAATGTTTACATACCGACATAAAAGACGGCGCACCCTGTACCCTTTTGCCCTTTGGGTACAGGGAATAAAACATAACTATTTTATTGCAGAGCAACCTATAATTGAGGAAATATAGCTTATTTAATAGACATTATTACATTTTTCCATTATTAATATTTTAAGTTTCGATTTTTTACATATGTGGCAAGAATAAACCCTATTAATTTTCAATGTTGTAAATAAAAAATACTTTCAATTATTCAATTTCAAACATGAATCGCCTTGCACTTTCTCTTTTAACTACAAGGTGTGTTCCAAAGTAAACAGGACTTTAAAAAAAAAGCTGAAGAAATGTTTTTTTCGGCAAAATCAATTTATTTTATTCAAAATAGTCTTCTTCTGCTTCAATACAGCTTTTTGCACGATCCAAAAGTGTGTCGCCAGTATGTCGGTGCAAGCCTTTTGAATGGCCTCTACGTCTCCATAACGATTTCCTTTCATAGGCAAATGCATTTTTCCGAAAAGGTCGAAGTCGCACGGTGCCATATCAGGTGAATACGGCGAGTGGTTAATGGTTAAAATGTGAATTTTGGTCAAATAATCGGTCGATCGATTCTGAGCACTTTTTGGTCGTCAGTCAATTTGTGCGGAACAAACCGTGCACACACCTTTCGTAAGCCCCATATGTTCGGTCAAAATGCGATAAATCGATGTTTTTGAGATGTTCAATTCCATTTCCATCAATTCCAATGATGATTTCGGCTGATTTTCGATGAATTCACGCACAGTTTCGATGGAATTTTCGGTGATTACGAATTTTGATCGGCCCACATGTTGATCGTCATTTATGTCCTCACGACCACTTTGAAAACGTTGAAACCACTCGTGCACTCTGCTACGGGATAGGCAATCATCGCCATAACCTTGTTCCATCAATTGAAACGTTTCGGTAAAAGTTTTACCAATTTTAAAACAAAATTTAATGTTGGCTCTTTGTTCGAAGCTCATTTCTCACCGATAACACAAACATACTGACACTTAAAACGCAATAACTTCACTTCCAATCGATGATATATCATGAAATTCTCACTGGGCAATCGATAAAGATAGCAGATTCTAACGCACCAGTCGACAAATAGATAGCGCCACCAGGGGGCGCTAGATTCAAAAAGTCCTGTTTACTTTGGAACGCACCTTGTATATGTGGTTTGCAGAGGAGAGTTGCACCAAAAAGGTAAAACAGTAAGTTCAGAGCGTTGATCTATTACGATGAAACTTAAGCCTATGTACACTTTAAATTAATTTTAAAACAGCCACAATACTGAAAATCGGCCACACTTTCTTTACAGGGTTCAAAAAGGTTTTTCAAAAAATGGTCAACAACAATTTTTGCATTTAAAATATTCCCTTTTGTTGCAAGTTGTATAATGTAAATATCGATATATGGTAAATCAGCTAAGACAATGGCTACGCTTTCTGCCTACAGAGATCACCTTTCTGTTGATCTCTAAAGATCAGACTAAACGAAACTTTCTGAGTCCATGTATAAGCAAAATGTGCGGACAATAGATAAATATTTCTAGTGATTTTTGCTCAAATTTCGTTTACATTGTAAGCATTAAAGGAACACTTTTCCTTTTCATCGCAGTATTCCCACTAAGAATTTAATGCGCTTTTTAAGCACTACAGCATGCTTTTTGGCTTAATGTTTCAAAACAATGGCTGGGATGCGCCATTTTGAATGCGCCAAAAAGCATTTGCCGTAATTTGCAACCAATGCATAATTAAGTTATTATGACAACAACAACAACAACAACCCCGACAAGTGAAAGCTAACAAAGTTATCTAAGCATCGTGCGCCGGCATAAAATCGTAACTACAACGGAAGCGCCGACAACACAGACGCTCAAACGCTAAAGCGCTTAGACCCACAGATCTCAGTCACCCAGACTTGAGTCGTGCGGCTGGCTTGCTCATTTAGCCAGGCAAGGAAAGGCAAGGCAAGGCAAGCGTTCGCCCAACGGCCAACCAGTCTCAAGGTCTAGCCTGTCTGGCCAACCACCAATGCAGGGTGCGGTGCGTAAACCGAAAACCAACTGCTGCCCCCAAACTCCCAGCGGCGACAGAGACGGCAGCGCCGACTGCCGTTGAACCCTGCGAAAGTTGTGGAATTATATTTCCTATGGGCGGCATTCGAGGCCCGCCTCTCGCACACACAACTGCCGGCAATTGCTCTCAGACGGTATAATTTGTAATCATTCTGAGTGCAGCGGCCGTGCCAGTCGAGGCGGCGGAGGCTGTTGCCGGGGGTTGCCCGGTCGTCTGGTCCTTTGGTTCTCTGGTCCTCTGGTCCTCTGGCTAGCAAGTGGTTGTTGACTGCGTGACGCTTAGCAAGGTCTTAGCTGTTATTACGCTCATGTGTCACTCTTGCAGTGCTGCAGACCATATGCGTCTGTATGTGAATGAGAGTGTGTGAGTGCGGTGTGTTTGTGTGTTTTGTGTGTGTGTGTGTGTGTAGCAGCCTGCACTGCTCATATTTTATTCAGCATCTGTTGCTATAGAGACTTCCAACTCGTGCCATCTCGCTTGCACGTACGCCGCTTTTTTCGTGTCTGCAGACATTTTGCCAAGTTAATCTCCGGTTTGTTTTCCTGATAATGGGTTTGTCAACGTAGCTTTCCCTCTGTGTGCGTGTCTGTAGGTCTATATGCATATCTGTATATTAATATATGTATGTATGCGCACTCTTTTTATTTCTGCTTGCGTTTCAGCTCCGTCTGTCTGCCAATGCGACTGCGATTCGTTTTTCATATTTTCCCTTCACAAATTGGTGTTGGTGTTGCTACAGACACGCCCACAAATTTAAGCTTGTGCACGCCCCCAAATTAATCAAGCTGCTGTCGTAATTTTGCCAACTGCTTAACTGGCTGTTGCGTCGCTCAATTTTCCTACTCTGCCTACATCTGAGGACGTGATGTCTATAATACGAGTAGACTGATTGGCTTTAAAGCATCTCCAGTAGTGCTATCCAGTATTTACTTCGTACACTCTGTACCCAAAGGAAAAATCGGTATATTATATATGTGCTCATACATCTTTAATGAATATGATATAATGATATAGGCATGCCCGCCTGAGTCCAGTCTGTCTATCTGAATGCAAGGATGTCAAAAAGTATTCGAATTGCAGAGCAAAAGAATCGTGGATACGAAGGGAACTAGCTATATTACAAATAAATATGGCAATGGCACATATAATGTTTGTCGACTACTAACTAGATACTAAGTATAACAACAAGCAGACAGTAATTGTCACGATATCCTAATGAATGTTAAGATAGAAGTTTGCTAACAAACTTGGATTTATAATAACTTTTGAATACATTGCTAAGCCCTGTTTAAATCATATGTTATTGCTGAATAGCACATTCATTAAAATTTCATTATCTGTCTTCTGTTTCCGGAAAATATGCGATTGGTGTCCATTTTAAATAGATTCTCAAGACAGCCCGGAAAATGTTTAATTAGATAGTTTTGTTTTAGTCGAATTCTTTTGGTATCATTAGTTTTTCACCTTGGTCTACAAACAATAGTTGTTTACTCCTTTTAGACTGCCTTCCCAGAAAGACTTAAATTTTCTGTTTCTTGTAGAACAAAAAGTAACTATGGAGACTATATTTGTCTCGTCTAGATGCACAACTGTCTACGCTTTGTATATGTTTGAAAAATCTATAAAATATATTTTAAAAATCTCTATAAAAACTGTTTTCCATAATGTTCCATGTTTGGTTATGAATAGTGGCATAACTGCCTTTCTTTATCAAGTGATTGCTTTTATTTGCTTGGCATCTAAGTACAGTTTTATATTTGTATCCCGTCATCAATTTCTAAAATGATTTAGCAGAGCACGAAATGGTTTTACTCGTAAAAAAAATTTAAAATGTAAAATGTACTGTTGATTTATTAAAGGAGACTGACTTATAGTTGGTGGAATGAACTCTATCTCTTTCGTAGCTCTCATGGCCTGTTGTACAAAATCCTAGGCCAAGTAGTTGTTGCTACAATAATCTAGCTATTGAATTGCTTAATGCTGGACAAGCTCTCCACGCTCCTGATTTTGACAAGCTCAATTGAAAAGCACACATTACGGGCTTGGCTTCACTTGGCTTGGCTTAAATGGATTGGCGATTTTGCAGTGTGCACACAACGATAATAAAAAACTGTTAAATTAATTGCAGTTTTAAGCAGATTTCAACTTGTTAAGCAGTACACGCCGCTCGACGCCTCATCCTCGATGGAAATACATATGGAGGAGATGGCCATACGATGGGCTAACAACAATGGGGGCGTCGTTAATGGCTTCAACAGCAGGTTACAAAACAAGCGGCAACTCAGTGCAGGCAGCAAAAGAGGAAGCATTTAAAGCTGCTTGGCCACGTCATCGAGTGAGGGCCAACAACGACGTTGACTTCAATTGCACGCATGCACACCCTTACAAGCCCACACACACGCACACAATGCACTTAAGATGATAATCATGTTTACGTGGCGTAAGTTAAATTGGTAACGTAATGGACTAACAGCAGGTGCAATGGGCGTGGCAAGAAGGAGCTGCTTCACCTGCTGCTCTACTTCTGCTTCTGTTCTTGATCATGCGTGCGCTGTCAGCGGCAATTTTGGGTTGCTCCTTCAGGTTCAAGTTTCTGGTGCTGTTCTGTTGCTGGCAAAAAACCATTTGTTTGCCCGAGCGCTTCACTCGTACGATGCGCTTCATTGGACAACTGAATATGCAAATTGAATTGAGCGTATTATCGAGAGCAGCAGCAGCAGCAACAGCAGCAGCGGCAGTAGAAAGTGATGGCAGTGGCAGGTAAGTGGCAGAGCTGCTGCGGCAGCTCCAGCCCATCAACATAATCGCCCAAGCCAAGGGCTTTGGCCGGATTTCGCTTGCGTGCGTCGGCAAGGCAGCAGCACAAATGGTGCACAAAATTAAAATTTTAATGGCCAGCAGCTGACGTTGGTCCATCAATGGCAAAACAAAAGCCCTTCTCGTCTAAAGCCCGAGGCTTTGCACATTGAAGGTGCATTTAAGGAAGGGCGCGAGCGTCGCCCAAAAAACGTTGCATGCTTTTAGGATGCACGAGCTAATTGAAAGAACCCTGCGAGAATGTTGAAAGAAAATTGAAGTTATAGTTTCAATTATGTCTTATATGTTAAATATACTTTTGTATTCCCAAAACATTGCAGATTTATAATGACACAAAATTTAACAAATTTAATTTCGAATGTATTTTGTAGGGAGACAGAATGTGGAAAAGAGCGGGCAGGAGATCGTTCAAAGTTTTTATTCTATTTATAATAACACTGATCAACAACTAAAAGGTAAAGGGTAAGGGTTGGCAACTGCTTACGTATATTAACTAAATAATTTCATATGCATTGAAAAAACTATTCTAATAACCCAAAGCATAAAATTATTTTAGAAATATTATTAACTTTGTTGCAGTTGTAGTGAGGTCTAATAGCCTTTCAGTCAAATTGATTTCCATAAAATTTCATATATCTGTATCAGGATAGACTCGTGTGATATGAAAAAATTTAAAACTTTTTTTTACGTTAAATGGTTGTCTAATGATAGACGTCTATAAATAAATTGCAATAAATATGTTTGGTGAGTAAAAAAACAAAAATTCTTCTACACAAACTGATTTCCTATTATTTTACTTATTTAAAAACATTTTTGAAAATTTATTTACTGAAATATTGAAGATAATTGTGTCTCTTTATTTACGTACATTACTAAATTAATTGTGGATCCAATTATTTGGATTCTCTTTGTTGTATACTATTATACATATGTACAAGTATGTAGAACCGGCTTGCAAATACTTGTTTAATTTTGTAGACCAGTGTAAGTAGGGGGACTGGGCTCTCGTCGCGTGAGTCTACTACTGACGCACGTAAACAAAACGTCCGCTAAGTGCCGTAAACTTGCATACATATGAGTATAGAGACGGACTGTCAGTCGACGCTGAGCGCTGCGCTTGAGCAGCCGCGAAAACGAATCGACGACAAAGAATATAAAACAAGGCCGGGCCGTTGTATACTATACTATAGTATTAAAAGAAACAAAAACTGTAATAATCAGCGCTATGTAAGACGTCAGTGTCAAATATTTAGAAAAGTGTTGCCAATGGATGGTCCACTATAAAAATATACTCGACGCCATGACATCACAAACGAGAGCAGTCCCGCCCCCTCCTATAGCGGCACCGACACCATCGCCCACAGTAATTAGTGCGGCCATGGAAAGGCGTCGACGTCTGCTGTGCACAGTCGAAAATTTGCGCGGTCGCGTGCGTCAAGTGCTAAAATGTGTTATTAATTTGCATATTGAGTTTTTGGTAATTGAACCAACAAGTTGAAATAATTATGTGTTTCAAAGCTCTGGTAAAATGATTTAACACCGCAATCGAGTGCAAAACAATTTAGGTCTCAAGAGTGAGGCGATAGAGATAAACAGAAATAGAGAAAGAGAGAGAGAGAGAGAGAGTCAGTAGACAGTCGGTCAACAATAATTGACATTTCCAGTTGTCGTTGAAAGTCCGCGCTCAAACACAGAAATATGACAAACGTTGCTCACTCGTCACATTCTCGCTGTGGGGACATCACCCATACGCCATGTGTATACGAGTATGTAGTTAAACCTTTTGGGCAATTGCATTGTTTGCTCTACACCACATATTATTTTGAACAATACATATTGGCGTCCCTAGCTAACAATGAATAAGTTTCTTTGTCTACGATTTTATAGTGATATAAACATGATTACAAAAAACTGTCAAAGTCAAGATACAAATTGTTTCTTGATCTCAGTCTTTTTAAAATCACTATCACTTTTAAAGGTGTGGAATAAATGAATGAATTCAACAAAACATCGAACATTTATCACTATAAACCAATGAAGAAGCTATATTTTTTTGCGTCTATGCTAGATACCCTTCACCGTGCCTTATAGCCTTATTCTTTCATGGTCATAGGCCGCAAACAAATGTGTCTATATCATCTAATTTATGTCTTTCTTTTAAATCTTAAATTTTTTTAAGATCTGTCGCAAGTAGACTTGGCTATTATTAAATTTTATCATAACTTTGAGATTTGTTAATTATGCTTCTGTCATAATGGTGCGACGTGGTTCGAACCGAGTGCCAACTCAGGAACAAACCCACGTTGTGGTATTGCTGGTATATTTAAAAAGCAAAACAGAGTGTAGAAGTAGGAATAGACAAGCAGGCGCTATGATTGACATCGCAATTCGGATGCGTCTCGTCATGCTTATCATATATGTATGTACATGGGGTCTACCATTCTTCTTTCTGTGTATTACAAACTTGGAAAAAATCATTCACTTGTTGCTTCCTCAACGAGAGCTCTTAACATCACGTCTGTTTACGTTTGTGGCACAAATTTTTACATTTTAATGCAATTATAGCCTTCTATTGAGGACATGCGTGCAAACAATCTATACAGCGGTGCAGTGGCTACTTCTTGGGCCACTAATTAGTGCAGTCGGGTGCGCTTTCATTTTGTACGCTATACTTATTTACATGGCTTAGCATGCGCGGTTCAGGGCATATTTCAGACTTGAACGGCTAATTGACCAGCCACTGTTCATATACTATACATTATGACGACAATAGCGACGTACGGGTACGTGTTTGAAATCTGAGCCTGCAGCGCCGTCAACGCTTGCTGAACATATCAACCTCAAACGGAAAGACAATGACTGAATAACTGACAGTCGCCTATCAATAACTGATACATCGCCTCTGTCGCAGCTTTGGCCATCCGACACCTGTCGCACAAATCGAGCAAAATAAGCTATTTTCAGTAAGCTATGCTAATGTGCGCTTAATCTATTTCCACCTTCGCACTACGTTTTACCCTGCAGTAAAAGGGAATATTGATTTTGGCAAGCTGTCAGGTAATGACACCAAACTATTTTCGATATTACGAATTTTTAGAATTTTGTTGATTTCTCTACTGATTTAAAAAATCAACTACTTCATAAAGAAATAACTTTTAATATTCGTATAGTATTATAGCGTTTCTGTTCGTTATTTTCTGTTTACTTTGGATGGATATGATCTTATTCTGAAGGACATTTTACTGAGCAAATAATAGTTTATTCAACAAACAAATAAACATCACAATCACAACATCACCATTTAATGTACAATATACATGTATATACCTAATAAGATTAAGAGGCGATTTCTGATACCTACCAAAAACTAATCGCTGATCCTTAAAGCGTTTTCTCACAAATTAATTTTTATATTTACTTTATTATGTTGCGAATCGGACTGCAGTTTTGGCCCTAGCACGACAGTTTTGATATTTCTTTATATGAGACCACTAAAACAGAATATTTTATGACTTAAATAATTTTTTAAATCATGCTTTTATGCGATAATGGTAGCGCTATGATTCGAACTGAATCATACTCAGGAAAAGATTTCACACTATGGGATTCCCTTTAGCTCGCTGACCTATGCCAGGCCCCTTTTCACACCTTTACTATTCTCACATTTGCATTTTTCAGGTTCTCGAGTCCAATGTCGCCGCATTGCTGGATGATGTGAGAGCTCTCAATGCGGACTGTATTGAAAGGGAGCGCCTGGACAGACTAATAGAGACATTACGTAACTACAATGGTCCCACAATATGCCATGAATGGCCATACCCCTTGATATTCAAGGGCACAATTGACGAAGCACATGTAGCACAAGTTCTCAATGCCGCGGAGCCGGTGGCGGGGGTCCTGCTCAGTGGATCGGAGCTGATGCTGCCAGAAGAACCAGCGTCATAATTACAAATGTATATGTATGTGTGTGAACAAATGTTTCTAGGTATAGTATCATAAAACTGCACTTTCTTGTCATGTCGTGTAGTCCTAACCCTCAATCCAAACCAAAAATATGTTTAAACCTCAAGACGTCTGGTGTGAGCCATGTGCAACCAAACAAATAGCTCCCCAGACAAATTTGCTGCGGTCGGGTGCCTTTGTCGCCATTGCCAAGGTATTAGCAGCGACCGCAGTTGCATTCGCAATCTTTGTGGTCACTTGCCGCTACGGACATTGATTTTGACATGCCGCCTCAATGGGTCTGCTCTGAATGTGAGTACTGCCTGCACATAATGACTGACAAAATGGCTGAAAGTGACAGAAGAGTAGGCCGCGGTTGCCACAAGTTACTCGCCACTCAACCAAGCAGGCCCAGTTAATCCTCAATAAGTGTACGATTGGGGTTATTTTTGACCCCCCTCCTTCAGGAAAATGTTACTAAATAATAATAAATAGTGCATATTCGCAAAACGCTTCCAACGAATACAAATACAAATTATTTAGAACCATTATGCTAAATGTAATTAAATATGTTTTTATGTTTTTAATTAACGATCAATTTTTAATGCAAGTAATAAATATCTCTGATGGTTTCTAAGTATTTTTATTTTAATAATAATACTAAGTAGATTGGCTTTGAACACAAGATGTACAAGAATGTTGGGCAATATTGCATGGGATCTCCTTCATCAGTAAGTTTTATTCTTGATATGTCTCATAACTGACACTCTGAGAAGATGTGTCAAAGATACATGCCATTTTCTTTTATACTAGTATGTACATATATAAAGAGATATAGGGGGAAAAATTGGTTATACGAAGAATCCAGTGTACTTGAGTTATGAAAAATAGTAAGCGCACCTATTACTGAGTGTTTATTATAAAAAAAAAAGCTTTTATTGTTGATGAAGATGCTTCTTCTAAGAGCAATTTTGATAACAAAATGTTCAATTTTACTTTATTGCGTAAAAAAAATACAAATAACACACAATAGAAGAAGACAAATCTACTGATAACATGAAGTTGATAAACAGAAAATTTTTGAATATTTACATATTTCATAGTAATACGTGTTTGTTGATATTTTACCTCCGACTTTAATACATACATACTTAAAAAAAATTTATTTTGAGTTCCTATTACACTTTTTACATACTAATGTGGATCAATTTTTTGGGAGGATAATTTTTCGATCGGCAAGCTTACCTTTTTTCCAATACACCCACACTCTTTGAATTTCTCAAAATATGTCAGGTTAATCAATTATATACATACATATGTATATGTATAAATTATAGAAACTGTAAAATTGAATAAACTGGTATTTTTAATTTGGAAGATGTATGTTTATTATTTAACGCAAACGGCTGACGAAAATGTTCATTAATTTAGCAAACACACAAACAAGTTTTTCGCTTTCTAAATTATTTAAATCATTTTCAGCTTATGGGCCAGATAATTAAAAAAGTAGTTAGAATAATTTGTTTTTCGTCTTCGAAGAAAATTGACTTCCGACTCTAAGCTCGGTGCCACAAATAGTCGTCAGAATAGCACGTAACATGTTCTCCAGCCGAAATAAAAAGGCTAACAGGATCACATGCAGACTTCCAAAAGGGCGTAAAGAGCAACAACAACCACAAATACCGATGCCAAAAGTGAAAACAATAAAAGCGCAAATATATTCTTCTTGTTAATGGTGCTGCCACTGCGATATTAATTATAAATAAAGCCAGAAACAGAAAAAAAACAAACAGCGACAACAATGCGCGCTTTATGTGTGTGCTGTAAATTATTCATAACGGTATTATCAGCTTGTCTGCGCACTGCCAGGCTGATTAAATTGCTGTATGGGGGGTGGAGGCCAAGGCGGCCAGCAAAAGCTAATGATGACACATGCACACTTGTGTGCACCATCATCGCAGAGTTGTTGTTGTTGTTGCTGTTGTGTGGGTGGGGTGGGGTGGGGAAGGGGAGTGGATGCTTCTGGGCGCGTAATAAGCGCGTTTTTCTGCTATGCGCGCAATTTATCAACGTGTCTCTCTGTCTGTCTCTCTGTCTGCCCGTCTGTCTGTCGGCTTTTGTAAACGCCTTTGTATGTATTTGTACGTCTGTGTGTGTGTGTGTGTGTTGCGGTCAGGGACAATTGCAGGCACTATGCAATTATTTAAAAGTAAACAACAACAACCACCGACAATCGGCCAGCAGCTAGCAACAACAATTGAGATAATGAGCACAAGCTCAAGAGCAACAACAAAAGCGAAAGTGTTGCGAATGAATGTTCGCAATCGCAGACTCATGTGTGAGCTACATAGCTCGCGATTGCTTAACGCTGACGTCGCCTCATCACAGCGACTGTTAAAAGTGGCCTATAAATAAAAGACCAGCCCATGCAAATTTCCGCAAAATTAATGGCCCACAATACCAATATCAGTAGCAACAACCACAGCCACAGCCACAAGAATATCGGAGCCATTCATCATCAATGCATAAAATGCATGACGAACGCGAGCTGCATTTTAAACGCTTTTGACTTTAAACTTGAAACTCTTCATGAACTTTAAGTGGCTCTGCTGGGGGCGCTGCCTGTTGGCATTCTGTTGTTGTTGGTTGTTAGTGGTGTTTGAATTGGGCAGAATTGCGTAAGGTTGCGGCCCGTTCGGGCTGCCATGGCAACCACAACGAAGCTTTACTTTGGCCACACTTGTTGAAGACGACAAGTTCATTGAACGCAGCAATAAATGTGTCCAGGCCATAGGGATGAGATGCACCTCTGCTGAGCCGCATTGCCGGTTGCCAATCAAGAGCTGAGTTATTGGCCTGTCAGACGAGCCTGGCATAAAACTGGCAATTAAAAGCTCAGGCCGGGCTACTCGAGCTGCCCCTTTCAAAAAGACAGTAGCAGTGGAACCTCATGCAGCAACCTCGTTCAGAAAATCAGTTAAAGGAACCAAGGGAATATCAAAAAATACAGATTTAATCAGTTTTTTCTATTTTATATTGTACATCATAACGCAGGTTCAAGGTTTCATTTTAATTCTATTTCTTATTAATAATTTTGTTAAAAATATTGAGTTTTTGTTTACATACATATATAATAATTTATGTATAATAATTTACGTCATTATTTTAAGTGCTTTTTTGTTTCTAGTGTTTATTGATATATTTGGTCAAATAATAATAATTTTGTCATTGTTTATGGTGGATAACGGCTTAAATTAACAATTTAAAAATTTTTCAACATAATCTCCATCATAGTCAACACACTTGACTATGTTTGTCTACTAGAAAGTCTGCCCCCCAAGCGCAATTTTGAGCTTAGGATATCTCACAAACTTTGAATCGGCGGTCGTCAAAAAACATTTGAAGATTTTGGACAGCCTTCGTATACTTTATTGAAATACAAATATTTGCACAGAAGTAGGATTGTCTAATCCCTCAAAATATATGTATATATTATTGATTAGTATGACAAATCGAGGACCTCCCGGTTCGTGAACACAAGTCCAAATGCAAATTGATAAAAGGGTATGTCAATAAATGCATGTATGAGTATGTATGTATGTACATATGAGCATTATTTGTTTAACTTTGTGCAATTTAATGTCAACAAATTAAATACAAATTCAAAATTGCTTAGTGGATTTTTAGGAACACATCTATTATTCTTCAAATTTCAAAGTGTGGTTTGAAAGAGTTCCCAAAGAATATTTCAATTTGCATTTAAATTTATTACTTGCCGATTCGAATTTTGCCTGTACTGACGTGCAAAAAATACCGACGAAGGTTTTTTTTCTGTGTGGGGACAATTAAATTTGAATTGTTGCATTGGCTTTGATTTGCATGCTGTCTTGACGCAACCAACACCCACATACATATGTACAATATACATACATATGTATATACAATTCCACTCACTACACAGTTCCAGACATGCCACAGACAGTTGGTAAGTCGATGAGCAGAGGCGTTTTCATGTTCTCGCTTCGTAGACTTGACTACGCTGTGGCGTGTGCTAATTGTTTAGGCGTGTATGAGTTTGTCCTGATGGTGTTTGTGACTTTTGCAACAACCTTACAACCACACTCACTCAAAGTCGGCGTCACCTGCAACCGTTATGACAGCAGACAATTTTGTGCGTGTCTTGCACTGCGTGCGATTATCAAATTGTTTCGACCAACAACAACACCATCAACAACAACAACTAAGTAGTAGTGGAACAGGCAGCCACGGAATGTATTTCCAATGTAAATGACTTTTGTTATAGTTGGACGGCCAAGGTGAACGCTGAGCTCACTTACCCAAAAGGGTTTAAAGTCGAATGAAAACAAGTTAACAGATAACAATTGTTATATATACGTTTATGAGCATTTTAATGAGGCCGAGCTATGAAATCTTGTTTATACTCCTCAAAATAATGATATAATCTGTGCTAAAAAGCGCACTTTGAGGAATTCGCATTACATTTTGATAATCTCTTTAGAATAAATTCTAATTACAAAAAATGTATAAAATATATAATTACAATAAATGTATATAACCACAATTCAGAAAGTTTATGCATTATAATTTCAACTAACGAGCTCAGTTATAATAACATTTAAAAACAAATGCCCTCATTTACAGGAAAAATAATTAAATACAAATTTATTAAGGTATTGTTTACATCTGGACTATTTTCGAATAGTTCCCAGTTGATCGCCAAGTTACATAACAGTCCATATGACCAGAGAGGGCACAACTTTTTAAATTTTTTCTGGGTTTTTTTTTGATACATTTTTATTTTAATGTTTATTTTAAATTTAATACATATTTTAAAACCCCGATATAAACAACGTATTTTTATTTCACATGATTTAATTCAAATTTCAAATTATTCCATAAGGCCTACCGAACCCATTGAAGTGCTCTACAGGAGGTCGATCTATCAATGTTTTGTTTGGTATGTTTAGTAACACAACGAATAGACAACAACAATAATAACAATGGGAGCTAAATGTGTAGAAGAAGGTGGATTGTCTGCTTACTGAGAGGCTTTAAATAAACAAACTAATAACAAAAAATTGCTCTGAGTACAGCCAAGGGAAAATCGTAATTGGTGGGAGCGGGATGGACGCAAAGAAGGGAACGAGATAGCAGCTAGTGAGCCAGCTAGTCAGTCGGTTAGCTGTCTGAACTGAACGTCTATAGCAACGGCCCATGCATGCATATATACATATGCATAACCCGAATAAACAAACTAATAAAACATGCCCGTAGACCAAACAGCCAATAACGTACGAAATATTCGAAAAATACCTCAAAAGACTGAAAACCACGAGCGACACGGACACGGACACGGACTGGAACAAGTGTTTTTTATACCGTAACATATGAGCTCTTCAAGTGGAGGTGCAGTCGTGCTGAGCCCGAATTGACTAATCCATAATCCATAAGGCCAGGCAAGGTTGTCGCAGTTCCTGCTTCCGTTGTTTTTGTTGTTGGGATGGTTGCCGCTGCTGGCACAGCTCGCAATGCCAAATTAGATAACCAAACAAAGCGCAAATCGAGTAAGCAACATTCCTCGGCAAGGTGGTAAAAGGTTGTGGGTGAGTATTAAATGTGTCGCCAATGACAAATGCGAATTGAAATGCATTTGCAGGCAAGAGGCACAAGGACGCCAACACACCAATCCGATATTATGCAATGCTAAGCACCTTGATTTGAAGAGCCACCATTATTTGGAGTTGCATTTGGAAAGCTTTATACGGTGTTTAAGAAGAGTGAGTTCCTATTGTTCGTAAAGGGCAAAAAAAAAAAAACTCAGTCCAGCTCGGACTTATCAATAACCAAGAAAATACTTACAAATAACATCCATTTAGAATTGGAGTAAAATGAGTTTGAATTGAGAAAATTCGGTAAACAATTAATGTGCCTAACACTTGCATTTCAGGTTCCTTTAAGCACAGAATGTGTCCCGCTTGCAAAATGTGTAAGAGCCCCGCTGAGTTGTGTTCGGATTTATTATTACTATGAAACATAAAAGTGGAAGAAATACAGGCAGAAAGCCAAGTCAAGGAAGCAGCGGCAGGGGCTACATTAGCAACAACAACACCATCAGTAGCAACAACAAATGCAACGCGCCGCCCTCACATGTCCATGGCAAAATGTCGCGACAAGTCGATGCTAAACAATGAGCACGAGGCAACTAATACAAAAACAGTAACAACAACAGCAACACCAACTACAACAACAACAGCCACAACTAGCACTGCGCTACAACAACAGACCTATTTACCTCAAACATCTTTGCTGAAAATCGAACCATTTGTTCCTAGTTTTAATCAAAGGTTACGCCGGCGTCCTATTGGTCGCTCTTACAGCACCCTAAGCCACAATGTCATACACAAGCGTAGCGCCAGTCCAGCCCCGACTCCAGGTCTGGCCCAGGAGCTGGTGGTGGGCTCTGTGCTGGAATGTTCGCCCACTCCTCAGCCACAGCAGCAGCAGCAGCAGCAACAACAACAACAACAGCAACTGAGGCGAAGTTATGCTGCAGCCGCCCAGTTACGACAGCAACGTCTACCTCCGCGCACCCGCCCTGCCATCATCACACGTCAGCGCTCAAAATCCACAAGTTCGTCGGCTACATCCAATTCCTGTCGCCCACAAACTGCTGCAGCTGTCACATCCAATGGGGGGCCGCCCACGCCGGCCACTTGTGTGGGAAGTACAGGTGGGACGTTGGTAAGTGGGGCGATTGTCACGCCCCAAGCAAACGGGATTTGTCGCATACAACGTCTGATCAAGGAACGCGAGGAGCTTCCTGATCGCATTAATTACGACCGGAGGGGACTAACAGCCATTCCCATATTCGAGCAGGAGCCAAATTTACGTCTCTTATCTCTACAACATAATCTCATTAATATCTTTCACATACCCAAGGAGTTGCCACCGCCACCGGCGCCACCACCACAGCGTCCAGTTTCCACGAACAGCAATATTGAGAGCAACAGCAACAGTAATGGCAGAAATCATGCGGATCACAATGACCACCAGCGAGGATCGACTTCGAATGGCCGCCTGACACGTGCCACCTCCCAATGTCACAACAACAACAATGGCAGTCGACTCTCACCCAAGTCCAACAGCCCCATTGCTAGTCCCTTCACCACTCAATCCCTGGCCATTAATGGTGGCAGTTCCAGTCGTCCCAAGCTGATGAAACGTAGTAGCCTGCTGCAGAGAGGCTATAACTTTACCCAAGCACAGCTGACGCCTTCTGCCCCGAATCAGCTACGCATGCGCATTGGCCTCGAGAAATCCAGGAGCTTCGTTTCCAATTACGGCCCGGCCCCTCGTAGCCTCATGGCCATGAAGCAACAGCATCAGTTAATGCAACGACGCGCCCTTCTAAAGGCCACCGCTGGAGTGGCGGCCATCAACTTACAGAGCTGCGATTCCAGTGCCGATTCCGTGGCCAGTCATATGTACAATGAAATGGGCGGGGGAGGCGAGGAGGAGGAGGAGCCACCATCTGTGGGAAGTCAACTTGAACAGCTAAGCATTAAGAACAAGCAGCTGAGCCTAAGTGCTTGCTATGGCAACATTTTCCAGCACCTCGTCTTTCTCGATCTCTACGACAATCAGATTGAACGAATTGCCAACCTGGATGGATTGCCTTCACTGACAGTTTTGCTGCTCGGAAAGAACCGTATAACAGATATTGGTGGTCTGAACTCGTTGCGGGGCACATTACGTGTCCTCGATCTCCATGGGAACAAGCTGACCAGTATTAGCAATCGCATCAATTGCCTGCATCAGCTTAAGTCCCTCAATCTAGCGGGCAATCAAATACGGCAAATCAATCAGCAGGACTTCAACGGATTGCGCTGCCTCAAGGAACTGAATCTCAAGCGCAACAAAATCAAGCGCATCAATGGCTTTCAGCACTTGGTTGCACTGGAGCGTCTCTGGCTGTGTCATAACGAGCTGCACAAGGTCGACGACATGGCAAGCATTGCTAGGGCCAGCAAGTTGCTTGAGGTGACTATCGAGAACAACCCGGTCTCGCTGGCCGGCGACTGCGTGTCCTTTCTGGTTAGTTACCTGCCGCTTCTGCAGTCGCTCAGTCAGATGCCGATTACGGATCAAGTGCGTCGAGCGGCTTTAAGTTGGCGACAGCATAAGGAGCACGCCGAAGCACAGTCGGTGCATGGGACATCAGAGGCGTATCACAGCATTCGGCGTGAGGAGGTCATCTCGAACGCGCGCACCAATTGGGAGCTGCTAAGATCACAGCAGTCGGTGCAGTCAGCGATACAACGTGGCACAATGCGCAGTCCAAAGAAACTAAAAAGCGAACTGGCCAAGATTAACGAGTCTAATGAGGGAGCAGGCAGCAACAGCGATGAGCAAACAACGACGAGCGCGACGGTAGAGCAATCGCACAATGGTGAACTCCATGCCTTCACCAAACTCCCACCCATAGCCACCAAGAAACCTGATGAAGATGCCTCTTCCGACGCATCAAGTTTGGGGCCCAATGTGGACTCTTGTTCCAGCTGTTACAGCACAGACAACGAAGACGCCTCCGTCAGCATAGCAGGCAAGCGTAGCTCAGCCAAGCAGTCGCCGCACATAGATGAGAATTCCAACAAATTGATGGCAGAGGCAACACCGGAGGCTCAATTGGATCCACAGCTAACAGTTGCAATTCCTAGCCCTTCACCACCCGCCTTAACACTGACGCCTCCAGCAGCTGGGCAGCAACTCGAGCAGCCGAGCACGCCAACGAAACCAATTACGACATCGCCAACGTCGCCTGCAGTGACGCCCACGGCTACTCTGATGCTGCCCCTGCCCTCTGCCCCGGGCAGTGCACGGCCATCGAGCAGCAAAAATCGCGGTGCCCGGTCTGGCTCGAATGCACCTATCACACAAATGGGATTGCACTTGAATAGCGGGAGCAAGACCGGTACCGTCTGCAGGCGCTATATGCCGGGCAGTTTGGTGCGCTCACAAACAGTTGTGGGAGGCGGCGGCGGGAGCAGCAATAACAGCAACAGCAGCTCCAATAGTGGACGGGGCAACAAACAAGCCTCCAATCACTCCTCAAATAATGTTGTTTCGCAAGCGACGCCGCAAACTGTCTCTACTAATAATGGGCCATCTACGAACTCAAGTTCCTCCAATGGCGTGCAAGCTAAGACGTCAGCTGGAGGGAGTGCGGGCGTAGGTAGTGCAGGCTCCGCGCAGTCCACAGCCAGTGCCGCCATCAGTGTGACCAAAAGCAGTGCAGCTGAACGTGAGCGGGAACAGGGAGGTGATTATCTCATTGAGATCTGTGGCCGCTACCTGAACATCTATGGTCAAGGCGCCCTGCGCTTTATTGATAAGCAATGGAATCCCGCCAAGGCCAATGATGTACACACACTGAACTTCAGTTACATTAACTTCAACAACATTGTGGGTGTCCTGGGGAGGATAAAGGTCCGTTTTCCGCATGCTGAAAATTTTGTTTTTCGCGAGACAAACATCAGTTGTCTGGGCCAGTTAAATGCGTTCGCAGAACTGCAAGGGATTAGCACACTACTGATCGATAAGGAGGGGAATGCCATTACCACAAAAGAACTTTGGCGTCCCTATGCTATCTATCGCCTTTCACACTGGGGTCTCAAGCAGCTCAATGGTCAAGACGTTGCAGAGGCGGAAGTGGAGGCTGCCAATACCATGTACGCCGGGCTTTCGGACCTGGTACTCTGGTCCATGCCGGAAGTAATGTTGCAGCCGCTGCTGGCACGTCTGCGTCTGGATGAAACCTGCACAGCCAGCAAGATGTCACCGAAGGAGTGGCTTCAACGGCCAGACAACAAATCGCTGCGCCTTGTCGTGGGCAAAGAAGCTTTGCAATGGAAGAAAACAACGGCCACCAACCAGCAGCAATTACACTTAGCTCCTGATGGCGGTGCCACATCCCTAGCGCCTAGTGCAGCGCTCAGCGCACGTGATCGTGGTCGCCAACATTTCTCATTGATGCTAGAGAACACTTGCAATGCCGTCGAAAAGCTTCACAAGCTGGAGACTTTGTGGCCCAGCATGCTGTTGGATATTGTGCGGAATACGCTACTGGATTATACCCAACTGGAAGTCTACTTGCGTAACCTGATGTGTGAGCTTATGAATTGATTTAAACTAAATGAGTTGGAGGAAGGAAGATACTATGGGAAACAGTCGCTATTTTTTAGACTTCATCGCTTTTAGCTGACCAACATACTGCACCAAGCAAACCGTTTTTCGTGCGATTCTAGGCATTTACATTTAACGAACCCTAATGGTAACCTCTCTTGTAAAGCAACATGTATAAGCAACTAAGTAGTTCAATTTTTATATATATTTAACATTAACATACAAAATAAATAGCATTTTAAAACTAATGAACATTTTAATCCCGATTTTAAACAAGTCCGCCTTCTTCTTACTGAAAGAAATGCTATTCGCAAAGAGCATAATGAAATAGCGTTTGACCCGTAATTTAAACGACTTTTTATCTTTTAACCCAGGATATGTTTTAGCTATACAACATTAAAACCGTGAGCACAAAAATATGAAAAATGTCCGATTTAAAATGCATCCAATCCAGTTGGGTCATTCATCATACAAGTACGTTTGTTAGGGCGTCATAACTAATTCACAATATTATGGCTTACATAAATTTATTTAACATTAGGCTTATAGTACAAATACAATTAAACTAATAAATAAATTGCCATAAGTTCCTTTTTACCAATGACTTTTCAGACATTTTTTTATGGAGTTAGTCTAAAATTTTTAAAATTTCAATAGCACTAATTTGAACGATTAATTATTAAAATCATTCATAGTCTGAAAGTATAACAATTAAGTGGAGTTCCTAATATACCAATGTATGTTTGTTCATTGTCAGGTATAATGATTTTCAAAACCCCTACTCTACCAACAATTTGTCTGCATCATTGCTATTTACTGGCTTTTGCGACTTCTTCACTTTCTCAACGTATATATTGAGAATGGCCTCTATACCGGGATAGAGCACAAAATTGGTAGTGCGAATCTTCTTGTCTATCAGATATGAGGTGACAGATTGTGTATTAAAGGCTATGTCCAGAGCATCACTGTGGCTAACTTTGTCCAGCTGAGTGCGCGACACTTTGATCACACAATTCTCGAATCCGTTCACCTTTATGCTCAGATCTAGCTGGTAAGCAGCGTCTATGTCAGGCCAACGCTGGGCCAGCACATCCTGTTCCCACTGCAACTCGCTACTAGAGGCGTTCAGGCGACCAGGTACGGCCACAAACTTCGACCAAAGTTCGGAAGCAAAATGGGGTGCCATGGGTGCCAGCATTATAATTTGAGCAGCCAGCGCCCGTTCGAATTGCTTTCCGTAGCGTTGCACATGTTTTGGTGTCCGCTAGAAAAAAAAAAGACGAGTAATCAAAATATCGTCTATAGTGAAAAATTAGGAATGCTTACCCGCAAAGAATTGGTTAGACCCTGCATCTTCGATATGGCTACGCTCAATTGATGTGCATGGCGATAATTAAACGTCGTTCCCTTAATGTAGAAATTGCGCGCATCGAAAAGTTTCGCATCTTCCGCCAAAAAAGCCTCACTGCCAATGTCCACAGTTTCCTGCAAAGTTTCTGACCGCGCTGCATGAAAGTCCTGCAGCGTTAACCACAGCCGTTTTTGCCAGTTGAGAATTCCCGGGAAGGCTGCAAGAAATGTAATGTTTTAATTCAGAAATTAATTAAAACCTAAGACAATTTAAAGTCGTTAATGCTAAATTGAAGAATGCTATCCAATATAAATAACCACTCAGAGAAAAGATATTGTTAAAATTAGTACAAAGTATATACATTCTTGTACGGTTGGAACTACCAGAGTTAGAATGGCTCCGATGGAGCTAGAATAGGTTTCTTGAATCCCTAGTCATCAAGAAGGTTTGTTTTTCTGATGCTGGGGTCGCATAATAATTGTGATTTTCCGTAGCTCCTGTAATTCTTGCATATTTTTTGTAATCAAATTTAGTATTTAGGATTGGTTAGTGCTTTGTATGCAGTCACATTACCTCATAAAAGACAATACTTACTTGCACTGGACCAATTGCGATGCGAAGTGGGCGCCACATCTCCAAGAATGATCAAGCGGGTCGTATCTGTGCCGTACTCGTTGAACATGTCGTCAGGTTCCACGCCATTTAACTTAGATTTCGACATCTTTTCCCAACTTATCACCACTGATTCTTTGGTATCCTTAAGCAGTGCCTGGTTTTTCTTGGCATTCACAATTTCCACTTCGTGCTCGCGCACATAGCGACCGCTGCCTTTAACACGATATGAGCGTCCCATGACCATGCCCTGAACCAGTAACCGAGAGAATGGTTCGCTCGTGGGCGACAATCCACAGCTATGCAGAAAGTGATTTATAAAGCGGGCATAATACAAATGCAGCACGGCATGTTCTTTGCCACCTATGTAGAGATCTACGGGCATGCATTCAGCAACCAGATTTTTGTCAAAAATGCGTTCGTCATTGTGTGCGTCCAAGAAACGCAAATAATACCATGAGCTATCCACAAAAGTGTCCATGGTATCTGTTTCTCGCTTTGCCTGCGCATGTCCACACTTCGGACACGCGCAATTAAGGGCATCCTTTCCAGCTTGGCGAGGCGGCAATTGAACAGGCAAGTGATCCTCAGGCACGGGAACAGCCCCACACTTAGGGCAATGCACTATAGGTATGGGAGTGCCCCAGTAGCGTTGACGCGATATCAGCCAATCCTGCAGCTTCGAAGAGACACGGTAGCCGCCAATATTGAGGCGTGCCGCTGACTGAACAACATCCCTGCGCATCTCCTCCCAGTTTCCGGGATTAAAAGCCGTCTCCGAGTTATTCAAGAATGACAAACAAAACATATCCCATAGCTCCTTGTCCTGGGTACGAAAACTGGGAGCTGCGAGGTAAACATCACAGTTTGAAGGAAAAGAAGGTTCGTTACTAAACACAACAGGCAATGCGGTGCCGGAAAAAGGATTCTCAACACTTAGAACATCTGCATTGGGCACCTTTGAAAGATAGTGATTGCTACGTAGCACAATAAACGCGTCCGGATCTTTTAAATGTTCCGGATTTGTTGTCCAAACTCGCAGCAAATTTCCTGCAGATGTTAACAATGTGAAGGCATAACCATCGCAGTCGCCAATCCAGTGACGCTGTAGATTTATAATGTCGCGCCAGTCACGCAGCGTTGGATCTTCAAGCCCGTCGAGCAGCTGCTTGGCAAAGGCGCTTGTTCGTATGAACCACTGCTTCAGCAACTTTTTCTCCACTTTGGCGCCGGAACGCCACGAACAGCCATTGTCATCGACCTGTTCATCGGCCAATACAGTCTTATCTACCGGATCCCAGTTTACCAGCGCTTCATTCTGATACGCCAGCCCTTGCTTGTAAAGCATAAGGAACAAATACTGCGTCCACTTGTAGTACTTGGGACTACAAGTCGACAGCTCGTGCTTCCAGTCGAAGGAACAGCCCAGACGTTGCAGTTGCTTTTTCATTTGGGCAATATTTTGTTCCGTCCAGGCGGCGGGCTCTACACCGCGTTGATTGGCCGCATTTTCTGCAGGCAAGCCAAACGAATCCCACCCAATGGGCTGAAATACATTCTTGCCACACATACGTTGGAAACGCGCCACTGCATCACTTATGGTGTAAACACGCACGTGGCCCATGTGCAGATTTCCCGACGGATATGGAAACATGGAAAGCACGTAGTATTTATTCGACGGCTGCGTTACACTGAACTGTCCACCACTCAGGCTATCCCGCCAATGGGCCTCTATGCGATGTTTTACATCGTTTGTCAGCTCCGTGACCTACAAAAAAAACCTTTACTTTATAATGGATCTACAACTGTATTTTCCACCTACCTCTTGGCCTGTGCAGCTTTGCGTCAGCAGCCGGCTGCTGATGCTAAAACGATACGCCCGCAAATGGAGCGTCTGCCTCAGCACATGCATTTCAATTATTTTGATTGACTAATTAAATGGACCGCGCATCTATTAAATAACAAACACGAAACAAAATGTGCAGTCGTAATAGCAGTGCTGCCACAGCGACGGCAGCACAGCTGATTGCCGGTAAAATTTTTGGCGGGAAGCACTTTCCATCAACTGGCAGCGCTATCAAAATGTAAACACAGAGCTGCGTTCTAAATATCTATCGCCGTGTGGCATCATTTTGCTTCTTTTGCCACTTTTCGACCGAAATGGCATCACCGCCGATGCATTTTCGCGAAAACTGCAGACGTAATCACATCTGCATTTTGAGAAAAACTCTAATTGGAAACTATTGATTGTGTATTTTTGTGCGAAAATCGTGCAAAAGCATGGGAGATTCACTGGAGAACGCCGATACGTCGGTGGATCCGGTGGTGAATGTATCCATCGTCAACTACGACTCTTTTGCTAATTATATTCGCAAGGCAGTGACCATTCTACTGCCCGAGGAGGATGTTGTCCCACCTTCCTTAAACAGGGCGCTGGACGATCCTATAAACCAGGAGACAGTGAAGAAGTTTCTGTCTGACCCGCAGGTGCAGGCTCTCTATATCCAACGCAACTGCATTAAAGGTAAGCAGCGACTAGGGCGACGCCCCAAATGCCAAATTGGGCCCATCTGCACAAGATGGCGGCCCAATTAGTGCAGAAAAAGAGGAAAATTGGGGAAACAACTTTAAAAAAATGAAAGCCATTGCTGTAACAGATTAAATTCTAAAGAAAAGTCCAAATTTTTAATTGAACAACATTTTTGTTAAAAATCAATAGAGTTTTAACTTTGCTTTTTTGCCTCTGCCTTTTCTTTAAAACTGGTTGTGCGCATGACGTCATGCCAGCTGACTCACCCAGTCACCAGTTGCTTTCGACGCTGGCAGCGCTTGCGTCGTTTCGCGTCTGTCCGCATGTAAACAAACATCGGAGCAGCCAATACCTCCAACCACTTGTTGATAAACGCAGCAGCTGTTGCCGCACGCCACGCCGGCTCGTTTGTTTACGGAAGCGACCTTGAGTTGCTTTACAGTTGCCGACTTGCCTTGCGACTTTGAACGTGACATTGCCCTGACGTGCGCGTCCAAGGCAAAGGCAGGCAGCCAGCCTCGCCTCAGGGTCGCGTGGGAGCAATGTACCGCACTCAAGGTTCAGCCTTGAATGAACGAAATTCGAAGGTTTTCACCTTGGCTGGCTAAAATTTCGAAGGCTGTTGCCTTGATAATGAAATGATGTCAGTGCCATTTGGCAGTGCGTTATTGAGTGCGCGATAATTTTCGTACAAGAGCGAAATGAGAGAGTGGTGGTGGGTGGGGGAGGTTCTGTAAACTTAATGGGAATTGACTCACTCCCGTTTCATTTGGTTTCAGAAGATGACAGCGAGCAACCAGCTGAGGGCGAGGAGGAAAAGGAGCAGGTGACCTACCAAATCAGCAATGATGTCCATTTCACTAACAGCCGCATGGCGTCGCTGGCCTGCATCAAACGCGGCGCTGTCGTTGAGGCAGACAAATCCATACATTCGCAGTTGCGGTTGATTAACTTCTCGGACGGTTCGCCATATGAGACGTTGCATGCATTCATTAGCAAGTCGTTGGCGCCGTACTTCAAATCGTACGTCAAGGAGTCAGGTCGCGCTGATCGCGATGGCGACAAGATGGCACCATCGGTTGAGAAGAAACTGGCGGAGCTGGAAATGGGTCTTTTGCATTTGCAGCAGAACATCGATATACCCGAGATTACACTGACAGCTCATCAGACTGTCAACACTGTCATACGGACATGCAATGCAGAAGGCCGCAAAGCTAAAGTAGCTGATTTCGGTGACAAAGTGCAAGACTCTTCATTCCTAAATCAGCTTCAAAATGGCGTAAATCGTTGGATTACCGAAATCAAGAAGGTAACCAAATTGAATCGTGACCCCGGATCGGGCACAGCCTTGCAGGTGAGTTAGACAAGTCCTTATTATTAGATTAAATTAATATACTATAAGTATCGGTTTGTATTTTTAGGAAATATCTTTCTGGCTCAACTTAGAGCGTGCTCTTTATCGCATTCAAGAAAAACGCGAGTCGCCAGAGGTAGCCCTTACCTTGGACATACTAAAGCATGGAAAACGCTTCCATGCCACTGTTTCCTTCGATACGGATACTGGCCTCAAGCAGGCGCTGGCCACAGTGGCCGACTACAATCCGCTTATGAAGGACTTCCCCATCAATGATTTACTTTCAGCCACAGAACTGGAGAAAATTCGGCCAGCAGTTCAGCAGATTTTTTCGCATTTGCGTAAGGTGCGCAATACAAAGTATCCCATTCAGCGCTGCCTGAAGCTCATTGAAGCCATCTCTAGGGACTTGTCCCAGCAGCTGCTGAAGGTGTTGGGCACACGACGCCTCATGCACATTCCTTTCGATGAATTCGAACGCGTGATGAGCCAGTGCTTTGAGATCTTTAGCTGCTGGGATGATGAATATGACAAGTTGCAAGGCTTATTGCGAGACATTGTCAAAAAGAAGCGTGATGAGCATCTGAAGATGGTCTGGCGTGTGTCACCCGCGCACAAAAAGCTGCAGACGCGCATGGAGCATATGAGAAAGTTTAGACGTCAGCACGAGCAGTTGCGGACTGTCATCTTGCGTGTGCTGCGGCCCACCAAGCAAGCGGTCACTGTCGACGGCAGTGTCGTGGAAACAAAGCAACCGTACAGCTTGGATGCTGCTGATGCTAATGCCATCGAGGAGGTCAATTTGGCGTATGAGAATGTCAAGGAGGTCGACTGTCTTGACATAACAAAGGAGGGGTCCGAGGCTTGGGAAGCTGCTGTCAAGCGATATGAAGAAAAAATTGGTAGGTCTCAATATCCACTCAAAAATGTTCATTTATATTCAAGAACTACAAATAGAAGCTTTTCTTACATTTTGTACTAGTCATAAAAAAGACTGAAAATAGACAAAATTCAAGTAACATTTAGTAATTCAAACAATATTTTACAAGTCCAAAATTTATAACAAAAATGGAACACATAAATCTACGAAGATGTTCACCCATTCTAATATCATTTTTAAAGGCATTTTTTAATCATTTTGTTTACATTAAAGTGCCGTCTGATATTGGTGGTAATAAATGATAAAGAAATCAATAAATCTATGTACAGGATAAAATAGTTAGGCATTAAATAGCATTAAAACGCTAAAAAAAACAAATCTTAGAAAATTAAGAATGACATTCGTACAACAAATCGCTAAGGGGTTACCCAAGTAATACATTTTAGATAAACATTTTTCATTCAAATATCTTTAATTGCCTTTACTTCACAATTAATTAATTTAATAATGTATCACTCCATTTATTCGTAGATCGTGTCGAGACTCGAATCACTGCACATTTGCGTGACCAACTCGGCACGGCAAAGAACGCTAACGAGATGTTCCGCATCTTCTCGCGATTCAATGCGTTGTTTGTACGTCCACATATTCGTGGGGCCATACGCGAGTACCAAACACAATTGATTCAGCGCGTCAAGGACGATATTGAGGCGCTGCACGAAAAGTTCAAGGTGCAGTATCCGCAGAGCAAAAGCTGCCGCTTGTCCTCAGTGCGTGATTTGCCGCCAGTAGCGGGTTCCATTATATGGGCACGACAAATCGACAATCAACTTACGATGTATCTGAAGCGTGTTGAGGATGTGCTGGGCAAAGGCTGGGAGACACACATTGAGGGCCAAAAACTGAAGGCCGATGGCGATAGCTTTCGGGCTAAGCTCTCCATATCAGACGTGTTCCATGAGTGGGCACGAAAGGTGCAGGAGCGCAACTTTGGCAGCACTGGGCGAATTTTCACCATTGAATCGACACGGTCGCGCATCGGGCGCGGCAATGTGCTACGTTTGAGGGTTAACTTTTTGCCTGAGATCATTACGCTAGCCAAGGAAGTTCGAAACATCAAGAACTTGGGCTTCAGGTAAGAGAAAGACCAACGCAGACTAAGCCGGGTGTAAACCATTCTATTTTATTTACTGCAGAGTTCCTCTGACTATTGTGAACAAGGCCCATCAGGCCAATCAGATCTATCCTTATGCTATTTCATTAATTGAAAGCGTTCGCACCTACGAACGCACATTGGAAAAGGTGAGTTACCGTGTCGGCTAAGTATTTTTGTCTACAATATTTTGCAAACACTCTAAAACTCACATACACCCAAAATCCACTATCGAAATCACAATTTTAAAGCAGTCGCTCCTGCTTTTATATATTTGCTGTGTTCTTTATATTGATAAGGCGTACAGCTTCAATTTATTAATTGTACTTGGCCCACACCATAAACCACTTGAATACATCCACATCCACACCGAGTATCAGCTTCAGAGAACACTCTTCATATGCTTATAATAAACAACCTTTAAATCAAACAACCAACCAACAAACTTTCTTTCATGCAGCTTAATAATAGGAGTCTAGCACAAAATTCAGTATTCAAGGTAGTGTCTTTGTTGTTTTCCTGTAACAGTTTTATTGCAACCTCTTTTGTTCGTGTTTTCTAGAGAATAGTTCATATCCTGCATGCATTACAATGTCCCTAAATATTGTTGTTCGAATCAAAGTGTTACTAATTGGTTTTGTTGATATATTTTTCATATAGATCGAAGATCGTGCCAGCATTGTGCCTCTGGTTGCAGGATTACGCAAGGAGGTCTTGAACTTAGTCTCGGAGGGTATTGGCTTGATCTGGGAATCATATAAACTCGATCCCTATGTCTTGCGCTTGTCGGAGTGCGTTACTCAGTTCCAAGAAAAGGTAACAGTAAAACATATAAATTGTATATTTTATTTTGTTATCTTTTGCAAACTTTTTTGCAGGTTGATGACTTACTGGTCGTCGAGGAGCAGCTGGATGTCGACGTACGTTCACTGGAAACCTGTCCCTATAGCGCTGCTACTTTTGTGGAAATCCTGTCAAAAATACAGCACGCTGTTGATGATTTGTCTCTGCGTCAATACTCCAACTTAAGCGTTTGGGTCTCACGTCTTGATGAAGAAGTTGAAAAGAAACTGGCTTTGCGACTGCAGGCCGGCATTCAGGCTTGGACTGAGGCCCTTACCGGCAATAAGAAGGAAGTGGACACCTCAATGGACACGGACGCGCCAGCTCAGCCAACTCACAAGCTTGGGGGAGAACCTCAAATACAGAACGCCGTACACGAGATACGCATTACCAACCAGCAAATGTATCTGTATCCCTCAATCGAAGAGGCACGTTTTCAAATAATGCAGCAATTCTTTGCCTGGCAGGCAATTGTCACCTCGCAAGTGCGTCTGCAGAGCACACGTTATCAAGTAGGCCTGGAAAAGCCAGTTTCGCAAACGTATCGCAATTTGTTGACGAAGCTACCAGAGGGCAAAATTTTGGAGAATGCTTACGGCGCCATCGAGCATAAAGTTAGCGAAGTGCGCAACTATGTGGATGAATGGCTGCGCTACCAAAGTCTGTGGGACTTGCAGGCAGATACGCTATACGGTCGTCTTGGCGAAGATGTAAATTTGTGGATAAAATGTCTTAACGATATCAAACAATCACGCACAACTTTCGACACCTCGGACACTCGTCGCGCCTTTGGCCCTCTTATAATTGACTATGCCAAGGTGCAAGCCAAGGTCACATTGAAGTATGATTCATGGCACAAGGAAGCGCTTGGAAAGTTTGGCACTTTGCTAGGAACCGAGATGACCACATTCCATTCAAAAGTTTCTAAATCGCGCACTGATCTGGAAATGCAAAGCATTGAGGCCGCCAGCACTTCGGATGCTGTCAGCTTCATTACTTATGTGCAGTCGCTGAAGAAGGACATGATTGCCTGGGACAAGCAAGTTGAGGTGTTCCGTGAGGCGCAGCGAATCTTGGAGCGACAGCGCTTCCAATTCCCCAACAATTGGCTACATGTCGACAATATCGAAGGTGAATGGTCTGCCTTCAATGAGATCATTAAGCGTAAGGACACCGCTATACAAACCCAAGTTGCCAGCTTGCAGGCCAAGATCGTGGCAGAGGACAAAGCCGTTGAGACTCGCACTGTCGACTTCCTAAATGATTGGGAGAAAACCAAACCAACTGGTGGCAAGATTCGTCCTGATGATGCATTGCAACAATTGCAGATTTTCGAAAGCAAATATTCACGTCTTAAAGAAGAACGCGATAATGTAGCAAAGGCAAAGGAAGCGCTCGAGCTGCAGGAGTCGGCGGTGCCCAACAACAGTGCAGAGCGCATGAATGTGGCTCTAGAGGAACTGCAGGATCTTCGTGGCGTTTGGAGCGAATTGTCCAAGGTGTGGACTCAGATCGATGAGACGCGTGAGAAGCCTTGGTTGTCGGTGCAGCCGCGTAAATTACGTCAGCAGCTGGAAGCTATGATGGCACAACTAAAGGAGTTGCCGGCCCGTCTGCGAATGTACGAATCCTACGAGTATGTTAAGAAGCTCATTCAAAGCTACATTAAGGTTAACATGCTAATTGTTGAGTTGAAATCGGACGCGCTGAAGGAACGCCATTGGAAACAGTTGACCAAGCAGCTGCGAGTAAATTGGGTTATATCCGATTTAACTTTGGGCCAGGTTTGGGATGTTAATTTGCAAAAGAACGAGGGCATTGTCAAGGATATTATACTGGTGGCTCAAGGTGAGATGGCTCTGGAAGAGTTCCTTAAGCAGGTTCGAGAGTCCTGGCAAAATTACGAGCTGGACTTAATCAACTACCAGAACAAATGCCGCATTATTCGTGGCTGGGACGATCTATTTAATAAAGTAAAGGAACATATCAACTCAGTGGCCGCCATGAAACTGTCGCCATACTACAAGGTATTTGAGGAAGAGGCCCTAACTTGGGAGGAGAAGCTCAACCGTATTAACGCCCTTTTCGATGTTTGGATTGATGTGCAACGTCGTTGGGTATATCTTGAAGGAATCTTCTCGGGAAGTGCCGATATTAAAACATTGTTGCCCGTGGAGACTTCGCGTTTTCAGAGCATTAGCTCAGAATTTTTAGGCCTAATGAAGAAAGTAACGAAATCCCCCAAGGTCATGGATGTCTTGAACATTCCAGCAGTACAGAGGTCATTGGAACGTCTTGCCGATTTGCTGGGCAAAATTCAAAAGGCTCTTGGCGAATATTTAGAACGTGAACGTACGTCTTTCCCGCGCTTCTACTTCGTGGGTGATGAGGATCTGCTGGAGATTATTGGTAACAGCAAAAATATTGCGCGCTTGCAAAAACATTTCAAGAAAATGTTCGCCGGTGTGGCGGCCATTCTGCTGAATGAGGAGAACAATGTCATTCTGGGAATATCGTCACGTGAAGGCGAAGAGGTGCACTTTATAAATCCCGTATCTACTGTGGACCATCCCAAGATAAATGAATGGCTTTCGCTCGTGGAGAAGCAAATGCGTTTTACACTTGCCTCCCTGTTGGCCCAAGCAGTGCAGGATATTAAACAGTTTCGCGATGGCAAAATTGATCCGCAAAAGTACATGGAATGGTGTGATAAATACCAGGCTCAAATTGTGGTGCTTGCTGCTCAAATTTTATGGTCCGAAGATGTTGAGGCGGCTTTACAACAGGCTTCAGAAAGTAATAACTCCAAACCCATGCAACGGGTTTTGGGCAATGTAGAGAGCACACTTAATGTTCTGGCTGATTCCGTACTTCAGGAGCAGCCGCCACTGCGCCGCCGCAAGCTGGAACATTTGGTAAGTTTACATATTTTTATTTACTTGCTTATAAATAATGGTATTAATCATTAATTTTTGTTCAGATTAATGAATTTGTGCACAAGCGGACTGTTACACGTCGTTTAATCACCAACGGCGTCACTTCGCCAAAATCTTTCTTGTGGCTGTGCGAGATGCGGTTCTACTTCGATCCCCGCCAGACGGAGGTGCTGCAGCAACTGACGATTCACATGGCTAATGCACGTTTCTTCTACGGCTTTGAATATCTGGGTGTACAGGACCGTCTTGTGCAAACACCCCTGACCGATCGTTGCTATCTGACCATGACACAGGCCCTGGAATCACGTTTGGGCGGATCGCCTTTCGGACCCGCTGGTACCGGCAAAACAGAGTCGGTGAAGGTCAGTCGATCAAATAACCCTTCTATTTAACATTTTAAATAATTGTTTATTAATATTTTTCTGCACATTTAGGCTCTAGGTAATCAGCTGGGTCGCTTCGTTCTGGTCTTCAATTGCGACGAAACCTTCGACTTCCAGGCCATGGGCCGCATCTTTGTGGGCCTGTGCCAAGTGGGCGCTTGGGGCTGCTTCGATGAGTTCAATCGCTTAGAGGAGCGTATGCTGTCCGCTTGTTCGCAACAAATTCAGACCATACAAGAGGCGCTCAAGTACGAAATGGATAGCAACAAAGAAAGCATTACTGTTGAGCTTGTTGGCAAGCAAGTACGCGTTTCGCCTGATATGGCAATTTTCATAACTATGAATCCGGGATATGCTGGTCGCTCCAATTTGCCCGACAATTTGAAGAAGCTTTTCCGCTCACTGGCCATGACAACACCAGATCGTCAGTTGATTGCAGAAGTAATGCTTTTCTCACAGGGCTTTCGCTCTGCCGAAAAACTTGCCTGCAAAATTGTGCCGTTCTTCAAGCTGTGCGATGAACAGCTCTCCAATCAAAGCCACTACGACTTCGGCTTGCGTGCTCTGAAATCTGTGCTCATCTCAGCTGGAAACGTAAAACGTGATCGCATTATGAAGATTAAGGAACAGATGCGTCAGCGTGGTGAAGAAAACATCGATGAGGCTTCGGTGGCAGAGAATTTGCCTGAACAGGAAATTCTTATTCAGTCGGTGTGCGAGACAATGGTGCCCAAGTTGGTAGCTGAGGATATTCCTCTGTTGTTCTCACTGCTAAGCGATGTGTTCCCGAATGTGGGTTACACACGCGCCGAAATGAAAGGCCTCAAGGAGGAGATACGCAAGGTGTGCCAGGAGGACTATCTGGTGTGCGGGGAAGGTGATGAGCAGGGCGCTGCTTGGATGGAAAAGGTTAGTGGGGAAAACGATTATTGGTAATTTCAAAATACATTTGTGCTGTGACTATTTATATTACACATGCTCACTACTTTTAAAAAAAGGGACTCGGATCTACTTGGGTCGACAAAGTAACAACAATTTTACTGTGAATTCCACGAAATTCTAAATAACGCAATTTTGCTTTCCGTTTAGGTGCTTCAACTATACCAAATTTCCAATCTCAATCATGGTCTCATGATGGTGGGACCCTCCGGTTCGGGAAAATCCACCGCATGGCGTACTCTGCTCAAGGCATTAGAACGCTTCGAAGGCGTCGAAGGTGTCGCTCATGTAATTGATCCAAAGGCCATCTCCAAAGAGGCTCTATATGGTGTGCTGGATCCAAATACTCGCGAATGGACTGACGGTCTTTTCACCCATATTTTGCGCAAGATCATTGACAACGTGCGTGGTGAAATCAACAAGCGGCAATGGATTATATTCGATGGCGACGTGGATCCTGAGTGGGTGGAGAATTTGAATTCAGTGCTTGATGACAACAAATTGCTGACCTTGCCAAATGGCGAGCGTCTCTCGTTGCCGCCCAACGTACGTGTTATGTTCGAAGTGCAAGATCTTAAGTTTGCCACTTTGGCAACGGTATCTCGTTGCGGAATGGTCTGGTTCTCTGAGGATGTTCTCTCCACCGAGATGATCTTTGAGAATTACTTGTCACGTTTGCGCAGCATTCCCTTGGAGGATGGTGACGATGACTTTGTGGGGGTTGTGAAACCAGCCAAGGATAAAGAAGAGGAGGTTTCGCCATCGTTGCAGGTGCAGCGCGATATTGCGCTGCTTTTGCAGCCATTCTTCTCGGCCGATGGCATTGTAGTGCGAACTCTCGAGTATGCCATGGATCAAGAGCACATCATGGACTTTACGCGCCTGCGGGCACTCAGTTCGCTCTTCTCAATGTTGAACCAGGCAGCCCGAAATGTTCTAAACTTTAATGCGCAACATCCGGACTTCCCCTGCTCGGCTGATCAGCTCGAGCACTATATACCTAAGGCTTTGGTTTATTGCGTGCTCTGGTCATTTGCTGGGGACGCTAAGCTCAAGGTGCGTACTGATCTGGGCGACTTTGTGCGCAGTGTGACGACCATTCCGCTGCCAGGAGCCGCTGGCGCTCCCATTATCGACTACGAGGTGAGCATGAATGGAGAATGGGTGCCGTGGTCAAACAAAGTGCCCGTTATTGAGGTGGAAACGCATAAGGTGGCGTCGCCTGATATTGTAGTGCCTACGTTGGACACAGTACGTCATGAATCGCTGCTCTACACATGGCTAGCTGAGCACAAGCCATTAGGTAAGTTCGACTAGCTGGACCTTTAATAAAATCTTTCCTGATAACAACGTCCTATTTTCTTTTCAGTGCTGTGCGGCCCACCAGGCTCTGGTAAGACAATGACACTATTTTCCGCTTTGCGTGCCCTGCCTGATATGGAGGTTGTGGGCTTGAACTTCTCTTCTGCAACCACTCCCGAGCTGTTGTTGAAAACATTCGATCATTATTGTGAGTACCGCAAGACCCCCAATGGTGTTGTGCTGTCACCTGTGCAGATTGGCAAATGGCTGGTGTTGTTCTGTGATGAAATTAACTTGCCTGATATGGACACCTATGGAACACAGCGTGTTATATCGTTCTTGCGTCAGCTCGTTGAGCACAAGGGATTCTTTAGAGCCAGTGATCAGGCTTGGGTATCGCTGGAGCGCATTCAGTTTGTTGGAGCGTGTAATCCACCTACGGATCCTGGCCGCAAACCACTCTCGCATCGTTTCCTGCGCCATGTGCCTATCATTTATGTGGACTATCCTGGAGAGACATCGCTTAAGCAAATCTATGGCACATTCTCGCGTGCTATGCTGCGGTTGATGCCGGCTTTGCGCGGCTATGCGGAACCGTTGACCAACGCCATGGTTGAATTCTACTTAGCATCACAGGATCGCTTCACCCAGGATATGCAGCCGCATTACGTTTACTCGCCGCGTGAAATGACTCGTTGGGTTCGTGGTATTTGCGAAGCCATTCGTCCCTTGGATTCGCTTCCAGTTGAAGGCTTGGTGCGTCTCTGGGCTCATGAGGCGCTTCGCCTTTTCCAAGATCGTTTGGTTGATGACACGGAGCGTCGTTGGACCAACGAGAACATTGATTTAGTCGCCCAAAAACACTTCCCAGGCATTCATCAGGAGGAGGCCCTTATGCGGCCAATTCTCTACAGCAATTGGCTGTCCAAGGATTATATGCCAGTAAATCGCGAAGAACTCCGCGACTACGTTCGAGCGCGCCTCAAGGTCTTCTATGAAGAAGAACTCGATGTGCCTCTCGTACTTTTCGATGAAGTGTTGGATCATGTGTTGCGCATTGATCGAATCTTCCGTCAACCGCAGGGTCATCTGCTGCTCATCGGTGTTTCAGGCGCTGGCAAGACCACACTTTCACGTTTTGTGGCCTGGATGAATGGGCTTTCGATTTTCCAAATCAAGGTGCACAACAAATACACAAGCGAGGACTTCGATGAAGATTTGCGCTGCGTTTTGCGTCGTTCAGGCTGTAAGGATGAGAAGATTGCCTTCATTCTGGACGAGTCCAATGTGCTAGACTCGGGCTTTTTAGAGCGCATGAACACGCTTTTGGCCAACGGCGAAGTACCCGGCCTCTTTGAGGGCGACGAATACACCACGTTGATGACACAATGCAAGGAGGGCGCACAGCGCGAGGGTCTTATGTTAGACTCTAGTGACGAACTATACAAGTGGTTTACTCAACAAGTCATGCGCAATCTGCACGTGGTCTTCACAATGAATCCATCGACGGATGGTCTTAAGGATCGGGCGGCCACATCGCCAGCATTGTTCAATCGTTGTGTGCTCAATTGGTTCGGCGACTGGTCGGATTCAGCACTGTTCCAGGTGGGCAAGGAGTTCACCACCCGTGTGGATCTGGAAAGGCCAAACTGGTCACCACCTGACTTCTTTCCCTCTGTGTGCCCGCTGGTACCTGCTAATCCCACGCATCGTGACGCTGTCATCAATTCGTGTGTCTACGTTCATCAGACGCTTCATCAAGCCAATGCTCGTCTGGCCAAACGGGGTGGTCGCACTATGGCTGTGACTCCCCGTCATTATCTCGATTTCATCCACCACTTTGTCAAGCTGTACAATGAGAAACGCAGTGATCTGGAAGAGCAACAGTTGCATTTGAATGTAGGCCTCAACAAAATTGCTGAGACTGTCGAACAGGTCGAGGAGATGCAAAAGTCGCTGGCCGTGAAGAAGCAGGAGCTGCAGGCTAAGAACGAGGCTGCCAATGCCAAGCTCAAGCAGATGTTCCAAGATCAGCAGGAGGCTGAGAAGAAGAAGATACAATCGCAGGAGATACAAATTCGATTGGCGGATCAGACAGTGAAAATCGAGGAGAAGCGCAAATATGTTATGGCTGATCTGGCACAAGTGGAACCGGCTGTTATTGAAGCACAACAAGGTGAGTTTCTCGGGCACCAGTTCAAAAGCGGGCGGGTATGCTTAAAGAGTTAGTTAGGAGCATAGCTATAAGTTGACAATTACCAACTATGAAAATGTACGATTTGATACGATATTTTTATGTAATTTCGACTACTACTATTTACACACGACACCCACACTACCTACCAACAACTATCAACCGCACCGAGCAGCCGTTAGCTCCATTAAAAAGAAACACTTGGCCGAGGTACGCTCTATGGCAAATCCACCGGCTGTGGTAAAATTAGCCCTGGAATCGGTCTGTGAGCTGCTCAATGAGAGTGCTACCGATTGGAAGGCCATACGCGGCATACTTGTCAAAGATAGTTTCATTTCGTCGATTGTTAATTTGGAAACTGATAAGATCACGTATGCAAATCTTTCTTTAAACAATATGATATATCATCATGCACTTCTAATACTCCACCACTCCATTCGTAACATGCCATTCATCAAACAATTCCATCACGTTCCGAATTGTGAACTAACTGGCTTCCACATATAATTGGAATCATCATGCATACATATATACTCGTAATTTATAACTCAGCAAGTCAAAGTATATTATTCACTGCTCGTATATAGAAAAACACACACCAAGAACACAACTGCATACGCAATGCACTGGCAAAGCTCAATCTACTTACGATAACTCAACTTATATCTACCTGTATACATATTTACGTACTATCTAGTATGTACTTGTATGTAACTACTGCTCTACATAACATGTGAATAGCTGTAAAAAGCCATATTGATCTCGGATAGAAAGGGCGATCAATAAACTGATTTCACATCCTTCCATAGATATTTAACATAATTTAAAGATCTCTTAATTTACTGATCCCTTTCCCTTTCTTTCCGAGACCTAAAAACCTATATGTATGTGTAATTAAAACGACGTAGGTCGGAATTGTAATTGTAATCAGTAACAAGGGGTCCAAAGCATTGAGAGGGAATATATACAATATACATATATATTTATTTATACTGCCCTAATAGACGTGAACGAGGTCGAAAATGTTCGTTTAGTTATTAACTCTAGCTGTTAAGATTAATCTAACTAATGTTACTAGTGTACACAAATATACGTAAGTACGTCGTTGTACTGTATAATAATTTTGATCCTTCATGTTAACCCACCAACGAACACCACAAACTTGCGCAGCTGTCAAGTCCATACGCAAGCAACAGCTCGTTGAGGTGCGCACCATGGCTAATCCACCATCGGTGGTCAAATTGGCTCTCGAATCGATCTGCCTGCTGCTGGGCGAGAATGCAACCGATTGGAAATCGATACGCGCTGTTATAATGCGCGAAAATTTCATAAATTCAATTGTATCTAACTTCGGTACCGAGCATATAACGTAAGCATGACCCAAATTTTTATCCACATCTTGTTCTCGAGTTGTTGAAAGTTTCTAGTAGCAATTATGATTCGATATGATTTTATTGGATATCTACATTGTTTTAATTAGTGAATCTTATTTTCCTATTTGTAGTTTTGAATGAATGTTGCGTTGAAATTTTGTAAATATTCTCAGTTTTCTTTCTTTCTTTGTTCGTTGATTTTTCCACCTACTACGTAATGGTGAAAACATTCCAAAAACATGCATTTTTCTTTAACAATTTTGGTAATTGGCATAACTTCTAAAATATATTTATTTGGTTTTGGTAAAATTTTGCGTTGTCCATACTTAATAGTAATTGATTGCTTTGCTTGCTTAATTCATGCCAATAACTCATTTCGCTTATTATTCACAAAGAAAACAGTTTACTAAAATAAACATCTGCCTTTCACACGAAACAGCGATGAAGTACGCGAGAAAATGAAGTCCAAGTATCTCAGCAATCCAGACTATAACTTTGAGAAGGTCAATCGTGCCAGTATGGCTTGCGGTCCCATGGTGAAATGGGCCATTGCTCAGGTAAGCATATAATTTTGCCAATTTACTTAATGCATTTAGATAAATCGATCTTACATTTTAACCGTAGATCGAATACGCCGATATGTTAAAGAGAGTGGAGCCTTTGCGCGAGGAGCTACGTTCGTTGGAGGAACAGGCTGAGGTTAATAAGCAAAGCGCCAAGGAGACAAAAGATCTTGTGGAGCAACTGGAGCGCAGCATTGCTGCTTATAAGGAGGAGTACGCACAGCTAATCTCACAGGCGCAAGCAATCAAGACGGATCTGGAGAATGTGCAGGCCAAGGTCGATCGTTCGATAGCTTTACTCAAGAGCTTGAACATTGAGCGTGAACGTTGGGAATCTACCAGCGAAACCTTCAAGTCACAAATGTCCACCATTGTGGGAGATGTTCTGCTATCGGCGGCATTTATAGCTTATGGCGGCTACTTTGATCAGCACTATCGGTTGAATTTATTCACCACATGGTCGCAACATCTTCAATCCGCCAGCATTCAATACCGCGCCGATATTGCACGCACGGAGTATCTGTCCAACCCGGATGAGCGATTGCGCTGGCAGGCTAATGCTTTGCCGACTGACGATCTGTGTACGGAGAATGCAATTATGTTGAAACGCTTCAACCGATATCCACTTATCATCGATCCGTCTGGACAGGCAACCACTTTCCTGTTGAATGAATATGCGGGCAAGAAGATTACAAAGACCTCATTCTTGGACGATTCGTTCCGTAAGAATTTGGAATCGGCATTGCGTTTCGGCAACCCGCTCTTGGTGCAGGATGTTGAAAACTACGATCCCATATTAAACCCCGTGTTGAATCGCGAATTGCGTCGAACTGGCGGCCGCGTGTTGATCACGCTCGGCGATCAGGATATCGATTTGTCGCCCTCGTTCGTTATTTTCCTATCCACGCGCGATCCCACCGTGGAGTTCCCGCCCGACATTTGTTCTCGCGTCACCTTTGTCAACTTCACAGTAACGCGGAGCTCACTGCAATCGCAGTGTCTCAACCAAGTACTGAAGGCCGAACGCCCAGATATTGACGAGAAGCGCTCTGACCTACTTAAACTGCAAGGCGAGTTCCGTTTGCGCTTGCGCCAGCTGGAGAAGAGTCTTCTGCAGGCTCTGAACGATGCTAAGGGCAAGATTTTGGACGATGATTCCGTCATCACAACGCTTGAAACTCTGAAGAAAGAGGCCTACGATATTAATCAAAAGGTAGACGAAACCGATAAGGTTATTGCAGAAATTGAAACCGTCTCGCAACAGTACCTGCCCCTTTCGGTGGCATGCAGTAATCTCTATTTCACCATGGACAGCCTCAATCAGGTGCACTTCCTGTATCAGTACTCGTTGAAAATGTTTTTGGACATTTTCTCTACGGTTCTGTACAACAATGCGCGTCTGGAGGGCAAGAGCGATCATGCCGAGCGACTAGGCATTGTTACCAAGGATCTGTTCCAAGTGTGCTACGAGCGTGTGGCACGGGGCATGTTGCACAATGATCGCCTGACCTTTGCACTACTCATGTGTAAGATTCATCTGAAGGGCACATCGGAGTCAAATCTGGACACCGAGTTTAATTTCTTCTTACGAAGCCGAGAGGGCCTATTGGCCAATCCTACACTGGTCGATGGTCTGAGTGCCGAGCAGATAGAGGGCGTCAATCGCCTGGCCACTCGTTTGCCCATTTTCCGCAAACTGGTCGAGAAAGTCAGGTCTATGCCAGAGCTGGGAGCCTGGTTGCAGCAGAGTTCGCCGGAACAATGCGTTCCACAGTTGTGGGACGAATCCAAGGCCCTCAGTGCAATTGCCAGTTCCGTACATCAGTTACTGTTAATTCAGGCGTTCCGACCAGATCGGGTTATTGCTGCGGCGCACAATGTTGTGAACACTGTGCTTGGCGTAGACTTCATGCCGAACGCCGAACAGGAGCTGGACTTTACGGCTGTTGTGGAGAAGCAGTTGAACTGCAACACACCAGCTTTGCTGTGCTCCGTACCCGGTTTCGATGCTTCCGGTCGTGTGGATGACTTGGCCGCGGAACAGAATAAGCAAATTTCCAGCATTGCTATTGGATCGGCGGAGGGCTTTAATCAGGCTGAGCGTGTCATCAACATGGCATGTAAGAGCGGTCGCTGGGTGCTCTTGAAGAACGTTCATTTGGCGCCACAGTGGTTAGTTCAGCTCGAGAAGAAGTTGCACTCGCTGCAGCCGCACTCTGGCTTCCGACTTTTCCTCACAATGGAGATCAATCCGAAAGTTCCAGTGAATCTCCTACGAGCTGGCCGCATCTTTGTGTTTGAGCCTCCACCAGGCATACGCGCTAACCTATTGCGAACCTTCTCGACGGTGCCAGCGGCACGAATGATGAAGACACCAAGCGAACGCGCACGTCTATATTTCCTGCTTGCATGGTTCCATGCCATCGTGCAGGAGCGTCTGCGTTATGTTCCCCTGGGTTGGGCCAAAAAGTACGAGTTCAATGAATCCGATTTGCGTGTCGCCTGCGATACTCTAGACACATGGATCGACACCACTGCTATGGGCCGTACAAATTTGCCGCCGGAGAAGGTACCATGGGATGCATTAGTCACCTTGCTGTCCCAGTCGATTTACGGCGGCAAGATCGACAATGATTTTGATCAGCGTCTACTCACCTCGTTCTTGAAGAAACTGTTTACGGCACGAAGCTTTGAAGCAGACTTTGCATTGGTAGCTAATGTAGATGGGGCCTCGGGAGGCTTGCGCCACATTACGATGCCGGATGGCACGCGTCGTGATCACTTTTTGAAGTGGATCGAAAATCTAACCGATCGGCAGACACCATCCTGGCTGGGATTGCCCAACAATGCGGAAAAGGTGCTGCTAACAACACGAGGAACCGACTTGGTCAGCAAGCTACTCAAGATGCAGCAGCTGGAGGATGATGACGAGCTGGCCTACAGCGTAGAGGATCATGCCGAAAGCGCAGCCGCGGTCGTACGCAGCGAAGATGGCCGCCCTTCGTGGATGAAGACATTGCACAACTCGGCCACAGCTTGGCTTGAATTGCTGCCCAAGAATCTGCAAGTGCTTAAGCGTACAGTTGAGAACATTAAGGATCCACTGTATCGCTACTTTGAACGAGAGGTTCTGGCGGGAGCGAAGCTGTTGCAGACGGTCATCTCCGACTTACAGGATGTTGTGCTTATCTGTCAAGGCGAGAAGAAGCAGACTAATCATCACCGTTCCATGCTCTCGGAACTTGTTCGTGGCATTATACCGAAGGGATGGAAGCGCTACACTGTACCCGCCGGCTGCACTGTCATCCAATGGATCACCGACTTCAGCAACCGTGTTCAGCAGTTACAAAAGGTGTCGCAGTTGGTGTCGCAGGCAGGCGCGAAGGAGCTACAGGTAAGCAATACACTGCAATGAAATGATGTTGCTAATCTCACATTTTCTCCCATTAAAGGGATTCCCCGTTTGGCTGGGTGGCCTTCTCAACCCCGAGGCATATATCACCGCCACCCGACAGTGTGTGGCCCAGGCCAATAGCTGGTCTCTGGAAGAACTTGCACTGGAAGTGACCATTACCGATGCAGCGCTAAAGACCGATCAAAAGGACAGCAGTTTTGGGGTATCTGGTTTGAAATTGCAGGGCGCTCAGTGCAAGAACAACGAGCTGTTGCTAGCTTCTACAATTATGATGGATTTGCCGCTGACCATCTTGAAATGGGTGAAGTAAGTAGCCATGTCCCTTCGATCAAGAGAATCAAGGTTTATCTAATGCACGCTTTTGCAGGATCTCAACGGAGACACGACTCAGCAAGCTTACATTGCCAGTATATTTGAACTCGACGCGGACCGAGTTACTCTTCACCGTCGACCTGGCTGTTGCCGCTGGACAGGATTCGCACAGCTTCTACGAACGTGGTGTTGCTGTCTTGACTTCGACCGCTTTGAATTAAATGTTTGGCATAATTGTCCACTTATCCTTATCGTATGAGCCCCTTAGACTTTTGAAACTTTCCTGCTCCCATTATAAATTTAAAAGTGCTTGGCACAATATACTCTACTCTATATCCTACATATTAAATCAATATAACCTGAAAATAAATTCACTTTAAAATCAAACCACAACAACTTAGCAACCCCAGACATAATTTTGTACTTCTTATTGAACACACTGGGAATCTATAGCAACACCTGGCATGTTTACACTGGGCAGAAGGTTTCCTTTATCGAATGTCCAGAATATACGTAACATCTTCACCTGGTTCTCGCGCAAGTTTCCTGTCGAAGCGCCGCAAACCACTCTGGTCTTTGTCGAGGAGGTGCGCCGATTCATACAAGAATGCGTTTGCCGTGTCGGTGTGTCTCAAAAAAAGTCGCGCAGCATAGCCGACTTTCTGTTGGCCGCAGATTATCGCGGTGTAAATGGTTCCGGCCTCAATCGTCTCGAGATGTATCTGAACGACATCCACAAACGCAACGTAAACATCGAAGCCGAGCCTTCAGTGATCAAGGAGACGGCCTCGTTTGCACATGTCAATGGAAACAGTGCCTTAGGCGTCACCGTTGGAAACTTTTGCATTGATTTGGCCGTGGAGAAGGCGCGTAACGCGGGCATTGGCTTGGTGGTCGCCAAGCAGTCCCATCACTTTGGCATGGCTGCTTGGTATGTGTCACGGGCTATGGCCCATGGCTATATCGGGTTAGTTCTGTCTAACGGGCCGCCCCAACTAATGTCCCCAGGCGTGCAAACGTCCAGCTTGGGCGCCAATTGCATTGCATTCGGAGCCAAAGGTCTGCATACGCATTTTCTTCTGGATATTGCCATGAGCGTCAAGGACATTGGAGCTATTGAGTGGGCCTATCTGCTGGGGGAGGGTATACCTGATAGTTGGGCGGCTGACAAGAGGGGACTACCCACGTCCGTGGCTGACGTGGCCATTTGTGCCCAGCGCTTGTTTCCAGCTGGCGAACACAAGGGCTATTGTATGGCCGCCATGATCGACCTGTTGTGTGGAGTCATGTCTGGCGCCGGGTACTCCACACACATACCATCTTCGTGGTCCGACAGCAAGAGCACCAATTCGAATTTGGGTCAAATTTATATTGCCATTGATCCGCAGTTCTTTTTGCCAGACTTCGAGGAGCGTTTGGAGGACTTCAACCAAACCATTAAGTACAGCTGTCCAATCGACGAACTGGATCCAGTAAAGATACCCGGCGACATAGAGAAGCAGCATATGCAATATGTTCGAGATCTGCGTGCGCTGCCATATCCGAACGCCCTGCTTATGAAGTATCAGGTTATAGCGGACTTATTGTGTGTAAAACCCATTCAGGTAGCATTCAACTACCCCGAAAAGACGAAGCATTATTCGGAGTAAACCAATACGTATAACAGTTTTCATTCTGTTCTTATACGAAGTCTGTGAGGGGGTGGGGGTAACAAAAGCGCCATCTATTTCTCGTATTTTTCCTTGCAGGATAATAGTGGGTTCAGTTTATTGAGGACAACAGCGCTCAGTTGGGAAATTTCGGTCCGTTTGAAAATGTTAATAGGTGGCGCGTGGTTCAAATGGCATAGAGCGCGTTATTTCAAAATTTAAAACTAGGTTTAATGCTGATTGTGAGCATTATATTGGAAGTCGAATTGTAATTCACAATATTGATGTGCTATATGTATGTACTACATACATAATTATGCGTCGCTTTGTTCGTTTGTGAATACATATCTATCAGATAAACTTAAAATTAACTTCAACTTCTTGTTTACTCTCGAGTGTGCTGGTGTGTTGAAATATTTGTACTCTATAGCAGATCATTTTTAGATTTACGGATAGACCCATCAGCTATTTAATAGTTGAAGGATTGCTCAACTGGGCTTCGGGAGCCTCTGTATTGATTGTATTGATCATGTTTAGGGATGGCATTAGAAACATTTACCGAAACACCTATTAGAAGAGAGTCAGATGAATTCGTTTCACTTGGATATGTTGCCTACTTTACCTTTTATTATGTGGTCTTCCCCGCAAAGAGACTGGGCGACATCGGCATCGAAAAAGGTGACAAAGCTAAAGGCTCTGAATGGCTGAGGAATATAGATATCACTGACTTCTCCGAATTTGGAGAAGTATTCACGAAGATCATTGGAACTTATATTCTCGGTACAGCGACCAACAAACACCTTATTGGAAGTGTTGTTTCCCTAAAATATTGGAATGTTATCATTAATTATCGTTGAATTGCCGATTTTATATATACCTTTGCATTTGGAACTTTTATTTCACACCAGCGCCCATCAATGAGGTGTCGAGAAGTGGAAAGAACTAGCTTTTGAGTTTCATACGAGGCAAATCGAATAAACCCGAATCCCCTTGAATGTCCGGACCTATAATCCGTCTTTATATTAGCCATAGTCACTTCACCATATTTCTGAAAATATTTCCTCAGGCGATTCTCAGTGGTTTCCCAAGACAGTCCCAAAACAATCAAGTCAATGCAGCGTCCACTTTCGATGCGTTTTGCTTTCACTGCCGTGGATACCAGATCGTCGTCTCTTTTCCGCTTAATTTCTACAGAAGACATGAGAATGATAATTATACTGGGCATAAAATCACTATCCGAATGGGCAATACCTTTGGGAAATACACAGAAATATACATTTTCTCCCCAGGAGGACGCCCCGTTTGGCGGAAACAGTCTATCCTGGTTCGATCGAATACCACGCACAGCCTTCGTATCCATATTCCGGTACTGAAGACCGCAGCTGCCAGAAAATTGTGCCTGGAGTGTCGATAATAACAGTGTACCGTCTTCTTCAGCCGGCAACTCGATTGGATTATCACCCTCTTGCTCGGCCACTTGAACGAAGTCCTCATTGGCTATTGTTATTATTTTGCGACGATCAATATGCCCTATTTCGACCGATTCATCGCTGCTTTCCGCGGCCAAGTTCACGATGTCAACATCCATACTTTTGCCATTTTCGTCCTCTGCAAACTTCATTCCCACATTATCCTTCTTGTCTACCTCAACTGGATCCATATTGCTTTACGATTCTTCAAACACAAGAAATGAAATCAATCAACCTTTTTGAAGTAGCTATGCCATTACAACTCACTCACAAGCAGAACCAGAATCACTCTTAACAGCTGTTCAATAATTTCAAAAATGTCACAAGTTCTCTCTTCAACCTACGATTTTCGACACAGCGCAGATTTCCTCGATTTAATGCAATTAGATTTCAAATGAGTCTGAAGTTGACAAATACACCATGGCTTTCTTGGGTTTGTAAGCGGTACACCTATTTCCTCTCCATTCCTAATTTGATTAGAAAGTCGGCGTTTTTTTGGCGCTAAGAGTCCGCTCTTGTATTTCAACTACAGCATGGTTGAAAAATAAACATAGGAAATACGTGAAAATACAACCCTGCAGTAATAAAATCGAAAAGGGTAAGATATATCGAAACACGATATATACTTGAAATGGGCGTTAGGTGAACAGAGATTCAGTAAATATGTTGCATGTGTTTCTTTTTAGCAGACTTCAAAATAAAGGAGGTTATCAATTCGTCTGTAAAAAAATGTTTAGTTAAGTTTGCTATGTTTGGACTAGGTGAACCGATTTTGATGATTCTTTTGGTATTTGAAAGCAGATCTTTCCCGAATAATCCCATTTTAATGTAGTCCAGTTCTGACAATGGCATTCATGGGACAACCATATGAGTATTAGATATTCGTTAAGTATGTGAACTGTATTAAAAAGTTGATCCCGCTCAACGCTAGCATTCCTTTCTCGCCTTGATTGCGATGCATCGTCGATCCATCCATGTTTGTCCAAACATCGAACATTTTTCATATTTTTTTGGTCTACCGCAGAAGTTACATATATTTGTATTTTATTTTTGTAATGTGATTCTAAAAATGTATATTTTGTTATATTGATTGATTGTTATTCGTTTGCGTTCTTTGCACTATGATCATTATCACACAACTGATCCATCTTTGATTTTTATAGTATTTCTTACAAGTATCGATACAATGTGTTTCTTAAGCTTGTTGCTTACATTGTTGTATTTTCGATTATTAGTTAATTACCTACAATAATCACTTTCTATTCACTATAGTTTCGTTAATTAGCAATGATATGTGAACCCGAACGTAAATAAAAATAATGAAAAATATAAAATATTGGAGCGCAGATAACATCAAATTTCTGTATATTCCATATAATCAACTGAAAATTTAAATATTAGATGTAAAACAAATTTGAAAAAAAATTCAAAAAAACAAAAAAAACGACCTGAACTGAAGACAGCTCAACAAATGATGCGCCGGCTGCTGTTTAACAGCAGCTGTTTTAATCGTGTTTATATAGTATACGACCGATTCGATTATTGATACATACATATTTCGATTGGAAGCTGTAGATGTAGGGATGCTGGGACTAGGGATGTAAGTAGGGATGTAAAAAAACATCGATGTATCGAGCATCGACGATGTTTTTACCACTATACATCGATGTTTTCCGATGTTTTTTTGCTAACGATGCATCGTCGATCCATCGATGTTTGTCCAAATATCGAACATTATTCATGTTTTGTTTGACGGTCACATTTATTTTTATGTTTGTATGTATGTATGTATCATAAATTATTTGATGTTTTCGTTAAAATGTGTATTTTATAATATAAATTTTAGATTGTTAAGTATTTGATCTTCTTTTTTTCGTATGTAATGTCACACTTAATATGCCTAAGAGGTATAGCTGCAACGCGTCGTTGTTTTAAAAACTGTTATAATAAGTTTTTTTAAGTAAGCCATACAAGTTCATCAAAAGTCAATATTACGAGAACTATTGTGATTAACAACATTAAGTAAAATGCTATGACAGTCTCTTTTGATATATAAACACTTTTTATTTCAAGCTTCTCTGCTGATTAGCTCCCTAATAATAGCTATGGAAAATTAATTTTTTAAAACATCGATGCATCGATGTTTTTTTGCGATGCATCGACCATGCATCGATTTTTTATAACGAGACATCGATGTACATCAACATCGATGTCCATCGATGTCTCTTTAAGAAAAACCGATGCATCGCATTAAACATCAATGTTTTAAAAAATTATCCTTTGATCGTGTTGTGACGGGGGAAAAAGTCGACACATGCCCATATCTAGCTTTTTTGCAGATGCTGGCTTTTTAGCGGGCTTTTACCGTTTTAGTGCTAAACGGTTACCTCTAGAGCTGGGGAAACATCGATGTTTACCAACATCGATGTTTCGATTTTTTTGGGGGAAGAACATCGATGTATCGATGCATCGAAATTCCACTAACAAATTTTCAAACAAAAATTAATATACAACATAGGGCACTTCGTTTTGATTTGTCTTATTTATAAAGGTACAAAAGGGTTTAAAACAAACGATATTTTTATAACTTCAAATAATAAACTAAAAACAAGAGAAAGTATAACATAAAAAATTATAGTTAATGACTAATTTCAGATAAAACAACAAAACAATATTTTCATAAATTGAAAGAATACAAGTATAACAAAATGAAAAGCATAACATAAAAAATATAATTCATGACTAATTATTTGAGATCCACTCATTTTTGTTAATGTAAATGAGCATGTCTACATTCTTTGATTTAAGCGAACTCCTTTTTTCGCTAACTATAAGTCCAGCTTTGCTGAACATGCGCTCACTTTCAGTGGACGTTGCAGGAACGCAGAGGTACTTGCATATACATGCCTTAAGGGACTTATCATTATACTCTGTACATGAAATGTACAGAAGTATATTTTGAGATCTGTAAATAAAATGCTTCGTATTTTTTGTCTATAAACGACAAAATAGAGCTTGAGGTCGTTGGTAGTTCTTCAATTGGTGGTATTGCCACATGTTTGATACACTTTACCACATTTAAGGCATTTAGCAGACTTGCCATCCTTAGACTTAAAGAAGAAATTCCACACAGTTGACTTTCCATATTTTGCCCGTTTATTAGGACCACCTTCCTCAAGTTCCTTATCCATTTCAGTTGAGTTTGCATTACATAGAACAACATATTAATATATGTACAAATAATGAAAATACACATACACAAATAAGACTGCAGCTGCAAGATAAAAATTACCTTTGCTATTAGATTCTTTTAAAAACTTCTCCATTTCCAAGCACTGCCAACACCAATATCCATCTATAATATTAGTAATTTGTTCTGTATTATATTAGGGGATTTATTAAAAAAATGCAAATTTTAGCTTTTACTTACCTAGCTTTTCCCGCGATTTTTTTTCAAGTAGTAAAAAACATCGAAAATCGGAAATAAAACATCGATGTTTGGAAAAAATTGCAAAACATCGATGTATCGATTTTACATCGATGTTTCGCACAGCACTAGTTACCTCAGCTAGAAGCGCGACAAATGTATTCTGCAGAATTCTAAGCCTCATTTAGCATTAAGTTTATTCTGTGAATTCAAGCAGGAGAAACATCGATGTTTTAAGGGGAAGAACTTAGATTTTTCTTTTCATCAAACTTATACTTAACGAATTTTCAAAAAGCTTTTATTGACGTTTAAACATTGGGAACTTTATTTTGATTTGTCATATTATTTAAAAAGCTAAGGATTTTCGATGTTACATCGATGTGTTGTCCACCACTGTACTGTACTGAATGTACTTTTGCAATTTACTAATGCAGAAACACGCTTTTAACACTCAAAACATTCATATTTTGAATTGAAAACACATAATATTGTTGATTTACGCATATACACATACATATGTATGTAGGTAGATAGCGCTTGCACGAGAAAAATATTTACATTTAATGTACCCTTCAGTTCGGCTTGTGGCGACTGTCCGTTTTGGCCAACCAGTGTCACCACCAGTCCCTTTAGGAAGGCGGCGCCATACCGGTAGGACAGAATTGCGAAAAACTGTTGCCTCACCTTTCGTTGGCCAAACGAAAGACAGTACAACAGTGGTTAAAAAAACGATTTGATGCTCGTGCGCTTTGTTCTTTCGTCAAGGAACAAAAACAAATATTAGGCAAGTCCCGCTACTTTGTTCGCTCGTCAAATTATACAAATATTCAGCAAGTCTCGTTAATTTTTTTGATTGCTTTTACTCCTGTGACGAAACTTGCTTAGTTTGCGGCAAAGTGTTGCCTTTGACGCGTGTGTTAATTGTTCAGTGGGAAATTTGAATGTGTTTTGAAAATAATAAAAAGGTAAGAGTATTTATTTATATAATGCTAGCTTAAGATTAAAATCTTAAAAGTAAGAGAATTATGTTGGCAATGGCTACTAGGGCCTTCAGCTAACTTTGTATGTACATTTTACAATGTTAAAAAAAAAAGTAGGAATAGATACTTGCATGTATGGGGATTGGGTTTAGATTTTGTGGTAAATGTTTGTGGCTTTTAAATATTTAAATATGAGTTTGGAGTTATGTATTGATGGGTTTGCAATTGAGGTGATGGGATTAATGTTTGGGAAAATAGATAATCTATATGGTAGGAGTGTGGTGTGAGTGAGGATATGTGCAACGTTTATTAGCGCGTTATTGCAGAAAGGGCAGTGTTTAGATAGAGTTTGGTCCATGAAATGTGTGTGTGTTAATGCGGTATGTCCAAGGCGAATTCTATTAAGTTTTATTTGTTCTGTTCTTGATAGGAGGTTTTGCGTATTGTTATTGTACAGGTCAAGGAGAGATAAATTATCGCCGTTGCTTTGCTGATACCAATAGGATGTTTGGTTCAATCGAGACGCTTGCTTTAGAGTAAAATAATTTTTTAGAGCTAGGGTTATGTCGGCGAAATTGTAGTTGGGGGTGTAAATAAGAGGAAGCGCTGTGGCCAGTTTTGCAAAAGAATCTGCTACCCAAATAAGTTTTATTTTAGGGAAGTTGTGTTGTAATATTGATCTGATTGTGGTAGGATAGTAATGGTGGTTGTCGAAGTTGGCTATGGCAGTAAGGGAAGAAAGTGAGTCTGAACATATTGCATGTTTCCCGGGTTTTAATAAACAGATTGCGATTGCTTTTTGGATTGCTATGATTTCGGCTGAAAATACGGAGGAGTAATAGGGTAGAATCCCATAGTGGATTAATTCTGTTTCTGATGAGATTGCATAACCTGTAACATCTTTGGTTTTAGAACCGTCTGTGTATGTGAAATTATAATTAGCGTATGAAGCTTTAAGGGCAATAAAGTGTTGTTGAAATATTACTGGGGGTGTCGAATTTTTATTGAATGCTGTGAGAGATAGGTCTATTGAATCTTTAACTTGATGATGAATTTTGATTTTAATGTTTTTATTGGTGATGGGGGTAGTTCAAGGGCATTGCAGATATTCAGGGCTCTGTCAATAACTCTGGAGTATGCTTTAATCTTTTTTGGCTTTTTAATAATTAATTTAAGCGGGCTGTTGTGGGACTATAAGAAAGTCTTAAATAATTTTCCTGTAAGGAGGTCGCGTCGTTCTTCTAAAGAAGAAATATTGGCTTCAAAAAGCATGTTGTTTATGGGCGTTGTACGAAAGGCGCCCAAAGATGTTCTGATAGCTGCGTTGCGAATCGTTTTTCTTTTACTAAGTTGCGATGGGAAAGGTAACGTTATTTGTATGAAGGGTGCATATACAGTTGTGTTTGTGGCAAATGTGGATATTTTATATATATATATATGTTATTATTTAAATTTTCAGCAATTTCACAATTTAATTATTGATTTCCCAGGGCTTAGGTACTTGGTTTGACAATCGCAGACGAGGGTGCCAAAAATATTTTGATTAAATTGATCAGAAATCTCACAATTTAATGCCACAATATTATTATTTAATTTTGCAGAAGTTTCACAATTTAATTGATTGGCCAGTGCTTAGGTACTTGGTTTGAGAATCGCAGAGGAGGGCGTCAAAAATATTTTTTTTTAATTTATCAGAAATTTCACAATTTAATTCCACAATATTATTATTTAATTTTTCAGAAATTGCACAATTTAATTCTCGATTTGCCAGCGCTTAGTTACTTGATTTGAGAATCGCAGAGGAGGGCGCAAAACATATTTTTTTTTTAATTTATCAGAAAGTTCACAATTTAATTTCGAATCATAATTTTAATATTCAAAAATGTACATACATTCGTACAATATACATACATATGCATGTATGTATGTACAAGTATATGCATAGCACGTGCATGGTCACAGTATGTATTTTAATTAGTTATTTATTTAAGAAAGAAAAGAGAAAAAAGAAATCAATACGATAGAGAACTTAAACTAAATAAAACTAAAGAAATATAGAAGCCTATAAAAATGACAATAATAACAAACAACGAATCCGACACGGTGGTGAATTTTATTTGCCGAACGGCCAGCTATGTCCCGATTCACAGAACCGAGTAGTCAGATATGTTATTAGACCTAACAAATAATAAGTAGAGATGAAAAAATTGCAATAAAACATAAAATAAAACAAATTAAAATACTTAAATAATAAAAGATAAACTATAATTTAAAGCTAAAGGTGAAGAATCAGCCCTTGCTTTTGGAACGAACCAAAGTAATTTGCTATTGGCAGCGCGCTTAGAAACTTTAGAGAGTGTCGGAAGAAAAAAAATAGCGTATTGTAAATGAAGTTATAATTGTAAGCAAAAATACTGAGCCCATCAAAGACGGGGAAGACAGGCTAGTTATAAAATAAAAATCCAAACTTCAAAAATAATGCTGCTTAAAAGCTACCTAATTGGAATTGGCAATATCTAGCGAGGAGCATAGCTGTTATTTGCATCCTCATCTGCATTCGCCCGACCATGGCAATAGAAGTTAATTATTTATAGCACCATAGGAACCTTATAAGAATAGGTTAATTATTTGGGAGAAGCATCATTTAAATTTTAGGCGACGGACCGAACAAAAAGAGTTAGGTAGATGCGGCAGCCATGGTGCAGAACCTAGATATTTGGCTGAGCTGCTGAAGGACACTGTCCATTTTATAACTTAGCCAAAGCCGCTGCTACACGTTTTAATGCGATCATCCTAGAGACGTAAACTAGATTACAAAAATATCTCTTCACATATTTTAATAGCTATTTTGACTCAAATAAATTACTCTCGACTCCATCTGGACATGGTTGTATAATAAATAAATAATATGTATAACAATCGAATAATCGAAGCAAAACTGTAAAGACATGACCTAAATGATAATTAGTTTATTATGTGTTGTTTAGTCCTAGAGATGTCAATTCGAATATAAATATGAATATGTATACATAAAAAGTACATATAACTGTTCAAGAATTGATTTATTGCTGTGAATCAATAAACAAATATAATAAATATTTATTTAATATTTATGCACATATGTATGTATGTTTATTCCAGCATACATACATACATACAAGTATGTATGTATTCAGTTGTTCAGGATGTGTAAAATGCAACATCGTCTCTCGCTTCCTCACAAATTATTTGAACCGCAGCGACTAGAGTCGCGTCTGCGACTATCTTTTCTCTCCAACCAATTTATTGCTTCCGTCTCCATGCCCTCTGACCCGGCTCACTAGCTAACTGGTTCGTTGTTTTATGCATGTACTTTTTCCAATTTTCCTCTTCCTTTTTTTCGTCGTCGCATGTTGTCCTTGCAATTTTCATGTGTTGACATTGCCATGCTCCATTCACTTTCCACTTTTGTCGGCGTTGCTTCCTTCCGGTTACCAGTTTTGGCTTTCGCTGTGGACCTGGTAGATAGTGTGGCTGTCAACATCTTCCCCCCGACACCAACACCCTCACTTCATCTCATCATTTGGGGGGCGAGCGCCGTTGTTGCTGTGGTTAGGACAGTTTTTATTGTTGTTGTTGTGTTGCTGTGGCTGTTTGCACATTGTCTGCAGCGGCGCTGACGTTGGCGCTGATTGCCTTAAAAGTGGCTCGACGCGCTGCTTTGTGCCACGGACTAAAATGTCAACCCTTTTTCTTTTTTTCCGCCTTATGGCTTCTTACAATATGTAATAATATTTTATGTCGTACGCACGACGCACTTCAAGGGGCCTCTGTGGTACTGAGCCAATGGGGAATGATGGATGGGGGGGGGGGGAGGGGAGCTGGGACGGGGGTCATGTTTTAGCTTCATAAGGTGGCAGTGTGAATATTTTTTATCAGCAGCATCTGTATTTTGCGTCTTTGTGCGCCGGCAACCTCTGAGGCGTTGTGTTGTTGCGCTTCATTTTCTTAAAGCGGAAGTAAAAGGATTTGAATCGCTTGCAGGAATCCTTCACACACACACCCCCACACACACACACACACCGGCGCCCTTACGAAACACCCCTAATGTATGTAAATTCCCTTAAGTTTAAAATCCTTGCCAGCTAAACAAATATTTTTGAGGCATTTAGCGTTATGCACTCGCTTAGTGGTGAAAAGCACCTTCAACGCTGGGGGGGTGGTTAGTGGAGTTGCGAACCGTTTTGAGTTTCTAGCGACGGCCGTTGGACGTAAAACAGGCGCTGCTGTCACTTTGAGTTTTGCTCAAATTCTGCACTCAAGGCTCACTCATCGCCTGCTTACCACCCCACAAGTCACACTCAGTTACTCTTGAGATAATCGAAGTGCACTCAAATCACTGCTCAAGCGCGCCCTTTACTCAGCACGTCGCTCTGTTGTTGAGCTTCGGCCAGAGCCGAACTCATTGACACACTGAACTCATTGGCGCGCGATAGTAAGGCCACAGGAGCAGTCAACGGCTGGGCAAGTGAACGCGCCGGTCTGTCGGGCTGCTTGGATGCTCACATTTTCGCCACAAAAATTTGGTGATTTATTAAAAATTTGTAATAATTTGGTTTTATTGTGTGTGAGAGTAAACTGTTTGAATGGGCGGGCGATACGCAAATTAATGTAAATTTCATTCAGCTCGCACGCACTCACACACCCACACCCCCATCCACAGAAACACACTCACATCAATGCCTGACCTAAGGCAATGAAAGCCACAGAAAATTTGACTACGGAAAATTCACTTAGACGTTGGTTGTTGGCCTTTCCACCACTTGTGCACAAAGTTTTCGCCACTTCTTTTTTTTATTTTATTTTATATTTAGCACATGGTGCATGGTCCGTGGGCGAGGTGTGAGGTGTGGGGTTTGAGGTGGGGGTCGTGTAAGTGTGTTTGCCTGCCACTTTAGACTTGCTACAACGCATTTTTATGCGAGTGGTTATATGTGTGTGTGTGTATTAGTGTGTGTGTGGCTGGCTTCTGCGGCTATGAGTCCGTTTTAGCCATTGCTGCCTGGTTGGCAAACGCGGCGTATACTTAATTCGGTTTATGCTCGAACGTGTCGCACATTATTCTTATGTGCGACTCTCGCCGCTCTGTTGGCTACGATGTGTGAAATATGTTGCATGTGTGTGCACAGCAATTTTGATTAGACACACTGAGTTGACACTTGGGCCAAGTAAACGCCATGTAAAATAGCTAAGTGGGCTCCATGGGGGCTGGTTGGGAGGGGGAGGGTGGTTGCCAAGGGAGTATAACTGTTTAGGCAATTCATTTTGCCTGACTGCGGCCGCAAAACAATTAAATTTAGTTGCAATTTGTTTGATTTGCACTTCAGTTTAATGAAAACGAAAACCAGCGCCTGCCCATTGACCTTATTGAGCAGCCAGCCGGTATGGATACTATGTACAAACAAATGTCAAACGAAGACGGTAAGCAGGCAGATGTTACACTCAACCGAAATACTAGTTTCATATGCAACCAAAACAGCTTCAATTGTGGAATATATGTTTTGGGAAAATTCATTTTTTATATGAAGAGCCTGAGTTCAATCTTTATAATCATATACTGATGCCCTTTGCTTTAGCTACTTGTAGAACCTCAAATTATCAACATGCTTCTTTGCTCATCGTTGTCAAGTCTTCAGTTTAGTAACTTTTATACTATTTTTTTTAAATAGATATAAGGTAAAATAAAGTTGCAATTACAACTACACTGTGTTTGTTACGGATTTGAGAGTTAGCAAAATAATTATAAGTAATTTTACAGTCATCTCTAATTTCACAGTTTAAGTTCAGTCCAATACAAATATATTTAAGGAACATTCTCTGCTCCAGCAGACAGATGTTGTTCATAGCACAAATACTTAAATTCGAGCAGACCCGAAAACTATTTGCATAAATAATTGGTTTCTCATCAGTTTGACAAATACAAGTATTGGGGCTCTATACCTTAACAATACAATTAGCAAAAGCACATGAAAAGTAAGAGTTTTCAGACATACAAGTAGGAAGGTAGGTATCCTGTAAGCTCTACTTTAACAAAGTTACTTAATATCCATTTTCTACAGCTATTAATAACTATTACCATTTCTTTAAATTTCCATGCAAATATTAATTTCAATATGAATACCTTTAAATATATTCACAATCCGTCGTTTAAGCGCATCTCTGCCATCTCTTCGAATTTTCTTCAAAAAGAATGAACTAGTTAGATGATTATTATTAATTGATGCATGTAAGCTAAATGCCTATATTTTAAAGTACGGTTTCGAAAAAAAGAACTACAAGTATGTCTGTAAAATAAATAAAAAAATGAAAGCCAAAACTTAGACCAGTATCCATTTAGACATTGGATTGCAAGCAAAAGGCAAAAAGATAACCGAATTCTAAATAACCTATATAAGTCTAAAATACTTTTGCTCGCAAAAATGGTTCTATAATTTACCAGTCCAGTATTCGATACTGTATTTCCACCTAATTTATTTATTTATAAATAATACTTTAAAGCTAAAGGTGGAGATTCACTGACCCGTTGGGACCTTCCCCCAATTAAGTCAGTCCGGCAAGCTATGCCCCTACACTACTGCTAGTAGCCCTGGTGATCAGTGATTCTGCCGGAGGTAGCTGAAAATAGAAGATTTTAATGACCGGAACAATTTTCTTCAGTGTAATGGTGCGGCTTTATGCAAAGCTCAACGTGGCTGACAACGAGCATTTTGGCTAAAACGCTAAGCGCCATTGTTACGCTACTTGAACTTTTGTGCCGGCCCAGCCGGCGAGCTCCTGACCATCCACTCAGCCAGCATTGTCAGCGTTCATAATTTTTACGACCTATTTCGTGGGAGGACAACCGAAAACCAACCAACGCCCAACTGCGGTTGCCCGCTAGATGATGAAGTCGACGGGGGCCCCCTCCCTGGACGGAGGCGGTCAACTTTTAATTTCAATTTTTATTACTTCAAATCTGTTTAGGGCGGCCAACAACCTGTGCTACCGAGGCAATGTTTTGCACGAAGTTTCGCAGTAGTTTCAATGTAGCAATGAAAAAGCTTGTTGGTTTATTTTCGGGTGGCTGCAAAACTCTGTCCCTCTCTCCAACTCTCCGCACCCGACCTGCTGTTTGTGGTCGTTCTGGCTCGCGCCGCCTACATTTATTGGCTTGGCGACAAATTTTTATTGCCTAGTTTAGATGCCGAACGGCTGTGACTGAGGCTGAGGCTGAGGCTGCGACTACGACTGGGCCTGTGACTCCGACTTTAGCTGCATATGGCGTGCTTAGCTTGGACATGATTTTCTTGTTGCCGCCTCTTTGTGTGCGCGTGTGTGTGACGGCTTTTGTGTGTGGGTTTCTTATAAAGCCTTTCTCCCTCTGGTCCTCGGCGCAAAGTTTCAAACGGCATTTGGCGCTTGGGGTCTAATCACATTGCCAACCGCCAATCGGCGGTATACGTGATGCATTTTTACACGACGCGTCGTTTGCTCTGCCAGACATGGGCCGTGATATAGTCGTGCCGTATAGTTATACGAGAATGTAGTTGGACTTGCTCGACTGCCTTCTATTTCTCTCGTGTGTGTTTATATTCTGAGGTACTGTGGGCTACAAGCGATACCTTTGGCCCAAACAAATTGCAAAATTTCATTCGAGCAACTAAGTAACTATGGCCATAAATGACTTTTAATATGGATATCAAGTTGGGAAGGGTTGTTTGATTTTAATTTTATTTTTTATAAATATTATGATAAAGTATTAGTATATGGGGAAGATTTTTGCAAGGTGAATTGTTAAAGACATATCAATCCGTTCACTTTAAATATTAATCCTGACAAAAATAAATAAAAAAGTGTGTTCCTAATTAATAAACGTTCGTATTAAACTAGATAGCCAACTATTTCTTTTTTCTGGCTTCAACTTTTGGAGCTATATTAGCTAGGGATTGGTGATTGGGTTTGCTGTTCTATTCGCCTACCCTAAATATTTTATTAGCTGCCATATATCGGAGCAAAAAACAAAATTAGTGAAATATTTAATTTGTTATGATATCGTTATCAGTTAAAGTTGTCATAGCACCGATTGATATAGTTGAGTTTATTTATCTTCAAAGGCCTGACACTGGCTTGACTAAAAAAAAAAAAAACAATTATTTATAGGCTTTTAGCTTGATTCCATTCACCTAAAGTATACTTTACAACTGATCGGTCTATACATATATCATACGGAAATCATAATTTTGTAAACTAAGGTATTATTTTTGTGTCAGTATTTTTCAATTGCGGCGTGTTGTGCGCATTCGACATGTCAGAATTTGTGGATATTCTGTTTAAATACTGTAATGAAGTCTGCTTATACAATATAATGTACCTTGTTTGTGCTACGTGCCTTGGTTATGTTATTGCACGCTGATCCGCACTTCCGCTTAACCCGCCGCCAGCGTCTCACACATACACACATACACACACACTCACACACTCACACACACATACTTACAACAACACAGACACAAACATTGCTCTGCCGGCTTACACACTGTTTTTATTTGCGCCGGCAAATCTTAAACTTGTTTTACTGCTCGTTAGTGTTAGTCGCATGCTAGTCAGGACGCTGCCGTTGCAGCCACCACCACCGTTACACCCTATTGTTATAACACGTTCACGACCCAGTCAACATCAACGTCGCCGGCGTCGCCAACATGGCTCTGTGTTTGGCAAGCAGGCACCAAAGTACACTAAAAGTAGTGGCGTCAAGTAGCACCCGAACCCGCACAGTCCCTCCCTGAGAGTGTAGTGTGTGTGAGTGCGTCTGCTTGTGTGTGTGTGTGTGTGTGTGTTTGTTTGTATGTGTATATGTGTGCTTGTGTACGTATGTCAGTCAAGGTGCATGCTAAGTGCTCCACACCCAGCCTAAGCTTAGTTTTTTTTTTTGATAGTAGAGATGAACGCGTGACGTGATTGGAGGCGAGTAAAAAAATATTGTTATTAAAAAATAACGCCTTTTTACAAATGACCCGTGACCCCCAATTATTAGCTTTCAATTTGTAAATAATTAATTAAAACATAATAAAAAGCTTATACAGAAATCATTGTGCATGTGGAATGTCAAAAGGAAACTAACACTTCCTCCTTTTCTCAATTCCTCCTCCACCCCCTCGCTACTATTGATTGATTGATTTATTCATTTATTTTGATATATTTTGATTGGGGGATAGCTAGCTGCTGTGGTGTAAAGATTCTGCAGATTCTAAATCTTTTTGCGTTATTGTTGGCGATCAAATTTAATAATTTTCCAACTCAGTATATTTATTTATTTTTTTATTTATTTATGTAAAATCTTAGAATTACTTAAAAGCTAATTTTAAAAAGAAAAATGTGAAAAAAATGTGGAATCTCAGAGCCTATCCTGGTCAGAGATTCCGGAGATGGCTGAAAAGGAAATTAAAGGAAGAGACAGTTCGGTTGAGAGCAGTTGAAAATACTCATTATAAGATGAGCATACAACCCGAAAGAAACTGTGTGATGCATAATAAGCTGTAAGGAACAGGGGAAGATAATTTCTTGTCGTTCTGGAAGGAACTGAGAAATTAAGACGACCTAATAGGAAAGGAGAATCAACACTACCGGCAATCAGCTTGTGGAGAAATACAGCTCCGAGGACAGTCCTCCAATTAGCCAAAAAAGAAAGATTAATAAGCAGAAGTCTGCTCGAGGAAGGCGGCAAACGAAGGTTGGGCCGCGAAGAGCAAAAAGGAGGAACAATATAAAGAAATATGTGATGCATAAACGGACGCAGGTGTAGATCAATTTTTTGAAAAGTTCCCTACCACGCTTCCATCTCTAGATGGTAGTTTGCTTACGTATTCCTTGGCTCGGTAACTGCCGTAGCTGCTGCATGGCAAATGTTTGTCCAGCATAATTGCGCTCAGCATGCAGTTTCCTTTTGCTGCTTCTGCTACTTTGGACACGTTTTCCATACTACTACCAAGTTTCGTTTTTTTTTGCTGCCATTTTGTTTTCGATTCAATTTTCCATATTTTGCCATGTTTCTGCCTTCTTGTTGCCGCTTTAAAGGATCCCGTCTTGTTTACGTGGCATATTAGTATAATTTAGAGCGGAAGCCATCAAAGGCTCAGAGCGCCGCAGGCGTTCGTGGAAATTATTTTCGGCCAACTAAATTTGTATGAATACGAACACACAGCCACAAAATTGTTGTCTCTCAATCAAGTGATTGTTTATTGTGGTGCGGCAGCTGTTCGACCATTTCGACCGCAATGAAAACACTACGTCACGAATTGTACAATCATACTCTCACACGCACAGCCACACACACGCACACACACACACACACACACACACACACACACACACACACACACACACACACACACATGCACTCGTGAAGTCGTATTATTCAGATACGATTGTCGCTACAATTGCTCGCCCTGGTCATTACAATTACAATTTCGTGTTTAACCATAATAATCTGCTCAGTTATTTGTGTAATTAAACAAACAATAAACATTTTGCCATAGACCCTAAACTTTACAAACATTTGTGCTTATGTGTTCAGTAATTATTGTTGTTGTTTTTGTCCCACATTTGAGTGATGTTGTGTTTGTGTTTTAAAATGGTTTAATATACTAATACGTATGTATATACTATACTTACGTATATAAGCATTATATGGCTCGTACAAAGAGAGAGAGAGAGAGAGCTGTGGAAATGCGAGCTTGAGTATGTGTTTATGCAAGCGTTGAAAACTTTTGGCAACACATTCTTTTGGCCCAAAAAGAATAACATAAACCATGCTCCGGTCGTCGCCATATTGCCAACTTCACTCGATAATCGTGCGTGCTTGCTGCGATTTTGCTTCCCCATTTTATTGTTGTTGCTGTTGTTGTTGCAGATCCAAGTGCCGCACATTGGACGCCGCCTAATTTCCGTAGCCAGGGCGCGCAGCTATAAATCTATGCCGAATTTAAAAATAATATAGCGTCATAAGATTTATAAGCATTTTTATGGGCAGCCAGCAGCAGTGGCAGTGGCAGTGGCAGCAGTCTGCGCAACACGCGATGAAGCGCAGCGGTCCTGCCCCTGCGCCCAGCCCCAAGCCCCCATGCCCTTTGACTTGATCCTGTTGAGCAGCCAGGCAGCCAGGCAGGCTGGCAGCTAAAATTTGCGTGGGCGCTTTTTGATGGATTGCGACGGCAACGGTCTGGCACTTGAGCACGCGTATTGCCTTTAAAGCGGCCACAAGTGAAGGAATAGACTATAACCTCGGTCAATAGTCGTTCCTCTCACTCTATTAATGTGGTCATGAGGTTTAATTAATGGGCTGCCAATTCAGTGTGAGGGTCGGGGTAGCCGTTCCGCTTTAAAGCCAATTAATATGCAATTTAAAATATAATTAATGCATTGCATTTATTGTAGCATAAAGTATGTATATGTGTATGTACGTGTGTATAATATTTATATGTGTAGTATGTATGTATATTTATGCATGTTTTCATTTGTTGTATGTATGTAGGTAAACACTAACTACTGTTATGCGTGATTGCTGATAATATATGTATAAGTATATCACTTAAATTATATAATAAAAATGGTTTGTTAAAAACGCATAAATACAAATTAAAAGACCAATTTTGATATCGTTACGCCATGCTCATATTAAATGCAATTCCACCAGAACTATTATAGTTGTATCGCGCCTGTTTAACTGCGCGCCAGCATTCCATTGATCATTATGTTGGCCAGGGCGTTCCGTCTCTTGCGCCACGCTCCCATGCCCTGGGCATGATATTGCAGTTGGGTGTACCACTGCTTGGTACGTACACCATCCTCAGCCTGGGGGTGAACAATATAAAAAATATATTAGCATCCAATCAATTGGGCACAGTTTTAATCAAGAATGAATGCTACATTAGAAAAAATGCTAGGAAATCAAATGACGAGATGAAAAACCGGACAGCATTAAGAACAAATTTGCTTGCAATATGTCAAATAGAAATTAATTCTCTATTTATCCAAATATTATCTATCTCTAAATTTATCCTTTTTTCTTTTTAGTTATTAGATTGAAAACTTTTCATTGAATAGTGTATTACAAAAAAGTGTTGCATAGCTGCTAGGCGCAGGGCAAGTTCTTATTAAAAAGTATTTTAGTAAGAGATATCTGGAACAACATTTGAACAACGGTAAGCTATGTGTACCCTTTACCCGAAAGGTAAAGGAGAAGTATAATTAAATCGTTCAGTTTTTGTATCACCTAGAATGGATCGCATTAGACTAAAAAAAGTTTATCAATGCTTGGTTAGTCTGACAAGACGGACCGTTCTAGCCATGCCCGTCTCTTGGTTTATTCAACCCATTCATATTTATTAACATTCGATTAAAAACTTTAAAATCTATATAAACAAATCTCGTTCTCTCTTTAGTCTGGATAACATCTGTGATGTAAAGAGGTACTTCAAGAAACCTTATTCATATCCCTCTTTTATTTAAAAAGTTTTCTGGTAATGACAATAAGTAGACAACAAAAAGTACTTGTATATAAATGCTTGATTAGTCTTTCGAGCCATGTCGTTCTCTCTCTCCTGATGCAACCCATTCATATTTATTAATATGCGATTGAAAACTTTACCAGTCTATTTAAACAATAAATAAATAAAGTATTGTGTGATTGGAAATCTGAATTAACAAATTTAGTTCTCTCTTAAGTTTGGATTACAACTTAAATGTATGGAAATCTTATTCATTTCCCGCTTTCATTTAAAAAGTTTTCTGGTAACGGACTCTGTTAAAATGTACATGATCTAAATCAATTGGTGTTTAATAAAGTAGGCGTATACTCGCATCTTGCTTTCGGAGAACTTTTTTACATTTTTTCCGACTCAGAATACGCATGAAAGTACGTTTTACAGAAAAGACGCAAACATAAACCGGCAACACTGAGCCTAGGCGTTTGGGCGAAATTTGACAGCTTTTTGCGCTACATAAAATCTACATGTGTAGCATGTCGCTGTCGATTTGCTTTGTGCCTGTTGTCTGCTCGCTTTAAATAGAAAAGTTGTCACTGCTCAGTTTGCCGGAACTAAACGCTTCAATTTATGCGGCGCCAGCAGTTGCCACTTCCCCAGCATCCGCAATGTGTTTGTGTGGCTGCCCTTTCACGCAACATACCCATACGCAGGCATTTTGTTGCGCTCCCGTGCCTTTTTATTTCAATAAATGTCATTCATTTTGGCAGGCGCTGCTTGCCAGCCTGCCAGCCTGCTGCTGCCTGCTAGCCACTGCCTGAGCGCACTTGAAAAGACTACACTGGTGGGCTCTTGTATGTGGAATTTGCATGAGTGGGCTCACTTATGGATATGGACGGCGCTTTAAATGGTTTAAGCATCCAAATTGTGTTCGTGCCCATTATAACAATATACATACGGGTATTTGACAAATGAACTAAATATTGCTAACGCATATGCGTACATTCACGGGATGCTCACCCCCATCCAGGTGCGCAAACGCCGATTCAGTCGCATTGAGTCCAAGCGGCAACTAAACTAACGAACCCAAAAGGCAAACGTTTACTAAAAGCCAAGTCAACTGGCACACACAGCGAGCGGGCGAGACAAAAGGTCCCCAGCTACAAGCAGCCGTGACACGGATGCGCACAAATACACGTACACGAATACAGTATCAGGATATAGAGCTACAGATAGATAGCTGCGTACTAGTACTCACTTTGAATATGAATGTGTCCTTCGATGAAATTTCCTGCACTTCGAAATAATCATCCCAATCCGCTTCGCTGCACACAACACATCTGTCCAGATACAACGGCTCCCGTATCAGCGTATAACGTCCGCACTTCTCTTTCACCAGCAACAGCGAGGCTTCTCGTATGCCCGTGTGCTTCGGGAAATTCAGTTTATCTGACATGGCCTTCTCTGCCTTATAATTGCCACTTGGCTGTTGTTTTAGTCGCCGTTGACGTTGTCATTGCGGCCATAAAAAATGGTTGCCAGCGCATAAAAAACGGGGCAGCAGCGATAGAATGAAAAAATGGAAAAAGAAAATAGAAAATTGTATAGAACGAAACTAAACAAAATTACAACTAGACTATATGTGTATGTGTGGGTCTGCAACTGGGACTGGCTACAGATAACGCTCACAGATACACAAAGCCTGTCAGTCGAACGCCTATGGCAGGAAGCCCAAGAAGCAGCTGTAGTTGCCGCCTGGGCGGCAACCAGGGAAAAATGGCTTGAATTGAGCAATTGTCGGTTGAGGATTTTGCAAAATTTAGAAAAACACACGCAACAACTCACCAACCAAACTCATAGACCTACCGATACAGTCCAACCGGCCCTCCATTCCACTTCTACTTACACAGAACACACATAAAAACCTAACAAGTGACATACGCACTGCGTCTGATGTTTCCCTACACTCTCCGCTTTGGCCGCACAGTGGAAGTAAATCATTTTCTAAGACATTACTTTAATTATTTTCAAATGGCACGACATCTCATTGACACTAATAGACAAGTATTATTTATTTAATATTCATTTGAAAAACATTCCCTATTGATTTATTGTTTCCAGTTGAGTTGTTGAAGTTGTTTCTTTAATTTTTAAATATAAAAAAAGTTTTCAGGATCTGGATACTATGTCTTGAATACAAATAATTAGATAATAATTAAATTAGAAAATTTATTATTTAAGTAGTAGGTTTCTTAAGAACTGTCGATATTATATCCAATATAATGTTCCGAGCTACAATAATTAATTGATTAATAATAAAACGTTCCCTATTAATTTATTGTTTCGAGTTGAGTTGTTGTTGTTTCTTTACTTTTTAATTATAAAAAAAAAGTGTTCAGTTTTTGGGTACTAAGCCTTGAATACAGGCAACTAATTAGCTAATAATTAAATTAGAAAATTTCTTATATGAGTAGAAGTTTTTTTAATAACTTTCGTTATTATATCCAATAAATTCTTTGATTAATTTCTGGCGGAATGTATGGAAAATAAATACGTCGTCGGTTAACACAGTAGCTAATAAATATAATACTGTTCTCATTTATACTCCCCGATTACAAATTATTTCCGAAATGAGTTTGGAAAGCAATTGCAACTTAGTATGTAAGTATATAGTGCGAGCTTGTGTTGAGCATTCTGAACCACTGTCATTTGAATCATATTTAGGATACCACTTTCTTCTCTTTTCCCAACTCTCACCCACTGTTGCTGGGCCACTGTGCACCTCTGTCATTTGGCAGATGCTTCTGGGCCACTTGACGTTTTTTGCCCTCCACACACCGAGTGCGGCGTCCGTTACGCTTCGCTTTGCAAAACTCGTTGGCTTTCCTTTTTGTTTTTAGGCATCAAAAGCAGATAGTTGCTGGGATAAGCACTTTTCATTAGAGTGCCAGCGACGCCAACACAGCACAGTTCAATGGGCAGAGGCAGATGTTCCGAGCATGTTGTACTGATTTGCTGAAATCTTTTATCGCTCGTTGAGCCTTGGGTGGCAGCTAGTGAGCAGGGAAGAGCGATAAATGCCCACTCTTCTGCGATTGATTTGCTATTGCCGTTGCCATGGCAGCCGTGGGCTGACATTTGATTACGCCTAAGGTTATTAGGTGTGAGCGAGTCGCTAATTGCCCGACTCGTGTCAAACGTCAAAACGACATCGATTGTCGAACATAAAGTGACCCACATAATGATCAAACCCCTTCTCGTCCCCCCATCGTCTTACCTTGCCGTTAGTTACGAGCAGCGCATTTAATGGCGTCAGCTTGATAGTGCGCGCCTTCTTCCAGTTGCTGTCCGTGGGTTGGGTGTAGAGCAGTTTGCCTTCCATGGCGAAACGGACCTCATCGTGATTCCATTCGAGTATGTCGATGGCCATTTTGCGAAGCTTGATGTTTATCATATCAATTTCGCAGGATGCGCGGCGATTGGGGCTTGACGAGGAGATTCGACGCCATAGCTTCGTTGGGACATCCTTGGCCTCCTGGTTGATGTGATTTAGATGCAATTCAATTTTCTCCTGTGCCTGTTTCAGCAGCTCACGACCATCGAGGTGAGCGGGCGTCACTTTATAGAGTCGAGCCAGCAATAAAGGGTACTTCGTGACGCGTTGCACAGGCACCTGTCGGATTAGAGACGGTCGATTGATTTACATAGGGTTGCATAGTGAATATAACTTAATAAAAAAACAAATTGCCGTGTTAGGGTGAAGCATCAAGAAGCAAAATTATAAGAGAGATTTACGGTGTTTTATTACTTACGTAATACGTAATATTTCTTTGCAACAAAGTGATTTCGATACTTACCATCAGGAATGAATTGAGATTCATTCGACGAAGCACAGCATTCTCCATCTGCGACACTTTGAGAAAAATGCGCAGCAGCTCTTTCTCCTTCTCCAGATTCGCCAAAAGCAAGCTAGCTCCCGCCTGTCGCACACAATAGCTCTCGAAGGCGTGCAACATTTGTGTGAAGTCAAGGAAGATGCGTCCAATATTCACAGTGAGCAAATCGTCATCGCCCTGCTCCAGAGCAATGTCCAGGGCGTCGCGCATGCGCTCAGCTAGTGTCTGATTGTTCTCAAGCAAATCTTCCGTATTGAGGAAGATTGCGGAGAGCTGTTCCTGCGTCAACAGGCCTGCAACCAGCATGGGATGGCAGAACTCTTCGAGTATGATCTGCAAATCCCGGCCGTATTTCTCTTCCGTTTCGACAATCTCGGTGATGATTTCTTTGCGCTCTACACGCTTTTTACCACATTTTCGGCAAACGAGGGGAGCGAAGACAACGCCTGCTTCGCTAACTTGAGTCTCCACGGCACCATCACAGTCCTCGCAGAGATGAAGCGGACTGGCGGGTGTAACACCTGCCGCCTGGTATTTGCTTCGCGACGTTTTGCTAGTCTCCGAGCCGACGCCAGAATCCTGGCGCTCTATGTCGCTGGATGCGCCACCTTTGCCGCATATAAAGGTGTGCGGGGGTGGTGAGAGGGAGTTCATGTTGTTCTGTCCATCATCGCTCAGGTGGTTAAACAGCTGCTTGCGTCTGTCCAGTTCACTCAATGTATCGGCAGCCTCCTCTTCAATGATCTTCGGGTTGCTGTTATTCGGTGTAAACTCACAGCTCTCCTCACGCACTAGTCCACGCTCTTTGGCGTCTACGAGATAGGAGAGAATGTCATACTTGGAGGCACCCTCGAATATGGAGCGTGCCGCTTTCTTCTCCAGCTCAGCATCATTGAGGGGTGGGGCCGTAAGGGGCAGTGGCGGTGGAACGTCTGTTATTTCCTCATAGATGGGATCCCCGGTGTGTCTAATGGATTCATAGTGATGCTCCGAGTCATCCAGTGTATGTTCCGTATGTGTCGCCAACTCGATCTCTGCCAGCGTTGCATCAACCAGCAGCTGATAGAACTTGGTCCGTGTAGCAATGTCGGCGTTTTCATCCTCGTCCAAAATACCGGCGGCTGTGAGTTCGCTGGAACAGCTCTGGTAGCAGTCCGATTCGTTGGCTGCCTCCGCTTCTGCCTCCTGCTCGAAGTCGAACAGTTCGTAGTTATGGGCCGAGGCGAAACTATTGGCGGAACTAATGCTTCCACGATTTGAGAAGCGATCCTCGTCTTTGGTCGTTGTGGCTGACACGGCCAGCAATTGTTGTTGTTGCTGTGTGGAGGACGTATTAGTTTGACTCCTTTCTGCTCGAATACGCTGCAAGGAAGCGCTGATTAACCGATTCATATCAACATGATCTTTGGTGCCGCTCATATCGATGGCCTGACGCGTTTGCTGTAATCGCTGCAGAGAGTTTTCAATCAGCTCCGCTACAGTATCAGTCTCAAGACCATCGGCCACTTGACTCAATGTGGGATCCTCCAGCAGCTTTGCTATAAAACCGCTTGTCTGTGTGGGCTCCCCATTGGGCGCTGTTTGTTGAACATGACAGCCATCTTTCATTTTCTTAGCGCGCGCTTCATCACTCGGTTGGACCGTGGCAGCGGCGCGACCGCACACGTGCGGCACCAAATTGCGTTTGACGGCTTCGACGGGATTCCGTAAAATTTTCAAAAGTTCTGTCTCGTGAGCTACCAGAGGAATGGGTGAGGGTGCAGTTTCTGCGGTTGCTCCTGTTGGTGCGGTTGGCGTATTGATTGGCGTTGACGTGGTCATCGCTTTTGTTTTCGTTGGCGACGGTTGCTGTTGCTGCTCCTTCTCATAGTCCAATGTAATGAGTGTGCGGCCGCGTTTGGACATGCCCAGACCGCTTGTGCTGCTGCCGCTCGAGTTGCTGGCCATGGAACTGCTGGACGCTGATGATGTGCTGGAGGCGGAGCGCTGTAGATTGACGTCGCTGCCCTTGATGGGAATGATGGCACCACGGCGCACCTCACCCGCAGAGCTGAGTGCTTGTTGACTCCGCAATGTGTTTAGCTTATTGTGCTGATAGATAAGCTCCTCGGCGCTACTACGCGAAGCTGGCGGCGAAGTAACGGGACTGCTCACATTGATAGTCACCGTATTGGCGTTGTTGCTGAGATTCAATTGTGGTGAAGCCTCCGCCTTCACTACAACCGAGGATTGATAGAGGGGTTGGGCGGTGTCGGAGCTTAGGTTCATGGTGGAGTAGCAATCATCGCCACTGATCAAAATCGAGGTCTTCTTCTGAGCATCACCATTGGATAGTGCCATGTGGGAGCGTAGTTGCACAGCCTCAACATCGTCCTCATTTTCGTGCGGCGCATCGGTATGTGAGATTTTAAGCCGGTGCACTTCCCCACCTCCCTCGCCCTGGCGTTTGTTGTAGGGAGCCACACGCACCACAGTGCGTTGTGCCTGTTGGTGTTGTTGTTGTTGTTGTTGTTGCTGTCGTGGCAATGGCTTATTGATTTCATGAGACTCTAAGCCATTTGATTGGTCCGCCTCAGAGCGAGTCGTGGGTGGAGGTGGCGGAGGCGGCTCCTTTGGTCGCCTTTGAAATAAATCTCTCGAGTCGTTGCGATTGCTTTTTATGCGCAACGCCATTGTGTCCTTAAAATTTAAAATGACATTTTGTGGGGCTGCCGTCGTTGCTGCCTGATGGTGCGGTCCGCGCTTGTTTGCCAACGTCTTTGTCGGTGATGATGGCGGCGTCGTCGACTCCGTCGCTGGTGTTGATTCCACCGACAAATGCCGTTCGCTGTGCGCGCGTCTGATGGGATTTCGCGATTGTGTCGTTTGTGCCACACGCTTTTGAGTGTGGCCCGTTGTCGTCATCGTCGTTGACGTAGTCGTTGCAGGCACAGTCCGCTTTGTTGCCTGCGGCGTGCCAGCGTGGTCGTTTTCATCGTTCTTGCCATTGCTCCTGCCATTCCCGTTCTCATCATCGTCGTCATAATCGCGATTTGCAGCTGTCTTCTTTTCGGTTGGCTTTGCGCATACTTCAGCAGCAGCTGCTCTTGTTGTTGGGTTCGCTGCTGCTGTTGCTGCTGCTGCTCTCGCTTCCGATGTTGTTGTAGTTGCTGTTGGTGTGCCTGCAAGTTGGCAAAAAGGAAAATAGTAAGTGACGTGTCACAGGCAGCAAAACGTTGCTTTTGCAAAGTAAATCTAAGACAGCTGAGAACGGCAGTCAGGCTACAAACCACTATTTTACTACCCACACCCACACCCACCCCACTTCTCCCCCACCACATTATTGGGTTACATGTGCTCATCGTTTCTAAATACACTGAGCAACCGGTGCAGAACTATCGACCGGAGAGTAAAGGTTCGAGTCCAATGGAGACAAGCAATTTACATATCGGTCCTTACCCTTTATATACAGAAGCAGCAAACTGAGAAATATTTTCCTATTTTATTTTGTCTGGATAAGAATAACAGCACGGGCTTAGCCCTTTAAGATAAAGAGTTGGACAGAATTTAAAGACAAGACAAACTTCCATCGGTAATAAATTCTATGGATGCAATAAATAAATTCACTTTTTTGTACAATAGATCGGCTAGTACTGGATTTGATAATCGATTTTAATATTTCCAAATAGGTGGAGTTGTTTCAGTTTCTGTGCCTTACTAAGACAGAGCTAAAACAATTTGGGACCCAAATTCTTTGTATTTCTTTCTCAGTGTAAATATGCTTCAGCCTGTACTGTGCTCCACTCTCTCATGCAGATTTATGTGCGGGCAAGTAGTGGCAAGTAGTTCGTAGCCCACTGCACACATTTCTTCTCCCCTCCCAATTCAGAGGTGGGTGGGCCACCCACGATGACAGCCACTTAAAGATGTGCTCAATGGCGATAAGGTGTTTTGTTTTGTATGTGCAGTCGCCCATCCGATTAGGTCCTTGGTCTTCGGTTTTTGGTTTTCAGTTTTTGGCTTTCGCTTGCCGCCTGTTTAGCAACCGCACCGAGCAAGACGTGCCTCATGGGCCCCCTCACCTCCTGCCGTGCTGTCCACGCTGACAATACGTACATATCTTTATTTATGGTAAATTGGGTGATTTACGTTGCGGCCGATAAGCGTCGCTTTTCAGCGGTTGCTACTAACGCCAAGCCATCACCATCGCAGTCGCCATCGCCATCGCCACCAGCAGCGTCTTTGCTGGTATCGTCGTCCTTGCATTTGAATGTCGGGCTCAAGTCGGGTGCACAAGTCAACACTGTAATGGCGCTGGCATTATTTTTCGGGCTTTTATTTTCGTTAGCCGGGTTAAGCATGCCCTCAGACAGACATTCGGACAAACCGTGAGCCTGTTTGCCTGCCTGATAGAGGGACAGACAGAGATGGAGACAGTGGCAGACCGCAGAGGGACCTGAGAAGCGACTTTGGCGGCTTTATGCGACCACTCAGCATTGTCGACGGCGCGCCAAACAATTTGTGTCGAAATTAAGATAATAGATTACATTTAAATGTTTTGAGGCTCGAAAAGGGTTCATGCTGTTGAAATTTGAGTGGCGCTCTCAAAGTCGTTGCCGTCGCTACCACAAAAATTGATGGCACTCGTCTCATGGCAGTTTGCTTACCGATAAGGCAGTTGGACACACACACCCACACACACACACACACACACATACACTGACAAAGACATACACTTAGTTGGGAATGTCCTTGAAAATTGTTGTATTTATCACCCACGCCCTGCTTTTCTTGCCCGTTTAATAAGTGTGAAAAGTGAGAAGGTTTTTATGTGTTGCGGCCACCTTTGCATTTTATGTTAATGAGTGCCATCAACGCGGTCCTTAGTACTGAGATTTCAGTCGCTATGGCATTGCCCCTTTGACCCAAATGTGTGCAAAGATAAGCGAGCTGAGATAGGCGCCATATTGTCGGGTGTTGAAGATAGCTTTTAGATTCAAAAAATCTGTATTTTTGCCTTGCCTGCCCAATTGAGTGACCCAGGGATTAGACAGAGGCTGGATATGTACTATACTAATCAATTACCGCAATACTTGAATACTTAAATTTCAATTTGAGTTTCGCATTTGATCCTCTATCCGCATTCTCGATTCACTTTCGAATGTCAATTGCGCTAATCGCATTAAATGTCAGTTGAAAGTTAGTGTTATATGCAGAGTGGCGACAAATTACAACTGCAAAGCCAGCAACTGCTTACAATAGGAGAAGTACGTTCACAGTGTTAGATAAAAAAGAAAGATTAAATAAAATAATGCTCTGAAGCAAGCAAATTAAAATGGGGTTGAATGAATCGAACCTTTTCGTTATCAGCTACTACTCTTTTCTCGAACAACCACTACTAAATGCCATTGCTTAGTACTCCATGCCGCGTTTTCTACATTTAATGAGATTTTTGTTCAACGTTACGTTTTATTGTTTCCATTGTTACTGCTGCTGTTGTAGTTGTTTTTGTTGTAATTGGTTGCCAGTTGTCTTTGAGAGCAAATATTTAATTAACGTCTTTTGTTGCTGCAGGTACAAGCAAGCGAACAATTGAACAAAGTCTGCTTACAAAAGTGCGAAAATCTAATTGTTTTCTTTTTCAATGTACACTGGCAATATTTATCTTATTTTGTATGGGTTAATTGGCAGTGGGGTTTGTTTCCCATGAAATATTTAATTGAAATATGTTGTATTGAATTGCATTGATTTCTTAGAGAACATTTAAGTGAACATATAGTACAATGCCAGGTAAGAGAATTAAATTGCAGCTTGAGGAAACTACTTGTATAGTAGGCAAATGCGGCTTTGCTCATTTGAGAAGAAAAAGTAATTAAAAGTGTAACTTGTCGGGGATTAGTAAAACATTTTAATTTAGTTGCTGAACAGCACCGCCAAAGAGCGAAAGAAGAGAGCAGAGCGAGCTAGCAATTCGTCTAGTGAAAGAACAAGAGAAAGGGCCAAGAATGCGAAGCAAGTCAAACTGAAATGGGTCAATAAATCCGAGCTTAATTTTATTGCTCTACGCCCCCATCTTCCCCTTCTCGTATGCTCACATAGACACTGCACTATTTTGGCTGTGCTGAGAGTAACGAAAACGAAGAAATATAAATCGCAATGGCAAACAAATCAAAATAAATGAGTAACAAAAGCAAGGCAAGTGTACAGACCTCCCAACCTCCACACCTTATTGACTACTATGTACTAAGCTTCCCGCATCTGAAGTGCTGACAAGCTGACAAACTGACTGAGAGTCGACTGCCAAGCTGCTGGGCAATAAAGAAATACGCTTTTGGAGGCACGATAAGGTCGTGGAAAGAGGAATAGAGGGAAAAAGTGAGGCGTGGATGTTTCGATGTAATAATATTGAGCAAAAGTACGGCAATGGCAAGAGTTACAAACATTGTGTACATTTTGGCTCATTTCAATAAGAAAATAGCAAAGTGGAGTAACTGCAAAAAAGGAAGAAAAACGAAAACTAAAGCAAAGTTTGCACATAGTAGTAGTAGTAAAAGGCGGGTCCGGGCCTGCTATGTTGTTGTTTGATGAGAATTCCAAGATAAAACATATAAATTCGCATTAGAAATGCACGAGTTGATTTGAGTTTCATTTTGGCAGTGAAAACGGCAAACAATGCCCTTTGCACACTAACAACAATATCTATAACAAAAAAACTTTGACACAAACAACTGCAATAAGTTTACAGTAGGAATGACCTAAGAAAATAGCAAAACTGAATCCAGAGAAGCCGTTCATTATTAAAAAATGTCATTGTAGCCTATTTAATATTTTTGCGGCATATTTACGAAACAATAGAAACTAAAATTGTAGCGGCCGATCCATTTTATTGGAGAACAACAACAGAATACCATTTCTAAAAGCAATTGTAATTGTAACTGACAATTGGTGTTACTTAATTGAAAATGAAGTAGAAATTTTAAATTCTATTTAATAAAGCTAAACAATTAAGTAATTTTAATTAAACTTGTAAAATTTCTATTCACAAGTAATTTTGATTTATTAATAAACGAACTTTTTTGTAATAATTTAACAGAAAATATATTTTTTGGAAGTTTTCAAGGCCTACAGTCAGGATAACAAAATATTAGCCACTTAGATATGCGGATATTTCTATGTACTAAGTATTGATGCAGCTTTCATTTTCCCTTGTTGATGCAATAAGTAATGAGTCGAAATATCAAATTTACTTTTAAATAGTTTGCACATTTATTTTGGTCAATTGGAATTGCACTTCAATGCACTCTACTGTATCAAGTAAGAAGAGTGAACGGGGGAAGAGAAATAAAATACATACTAACAACTGCTTGCACAAACACAACTTATACGACGACTTCGTCCTAATTGTTGTTGCTGTCGATGCTCTCACGACTCACGTTTCGCCGGCCTGCGCAAAATTCATTTCCTTGCCTCGGCTGAAGCAAGTTGGAACAGTGCACAATTCTTTGGATGCTCGGCCATTGTTGCTGCCTTCTTACCTATTCGTCCCCTGACATATTCTAGCCTTTGTTTTGGCCTTCAGTTTTTAAGGGGCGCTGTTTTTAAATGCGCATAAACTACTCAAGGCTCATCTGATGCCGTCGTTACTGACGATGCCGTCGCCAACTATACAGCTGCCATTTTATACCTTTTCTTTAAAGCAACTAAGGAAGTACGCGAAATTATTATAGCATACAGCCAGGCGCAAACATATTGCGGAAGCGCAAACAGCGACCATAAGATGCGTTGAAAATCTTTTATCAGCAAAATTAGTTGCAAGAGGACAACACAGTGCACATAGAGAGTGAGAGAGAGAGAGAGAGAGAGAGAGTGGGAAAGAAAATAAAACGGAGAGCGGGAGTTATGTAGAATGTTGTCGTAGTTGCAAAATAAATGTTCTAAAGAAGTAAAATGAAAATGACCGAACCACGCAAAGGAGGATAGCAAAAACAAGGCTTTAAAGTTGTTGTGTCAAATGTGTTGGAAAATTTGCACAGTTATAATAACTGTGCGAAAACGTTTGTTGCGCTACGCTCTTTTATATTTTCGCAAAGCATCTTTCCTTTGTTTAATATTTGTAGCGTGCTGAAGAAAATATTCAGGATTCCATGTTTTCATATTGACGTGTTTACCTATTCGTCTGTGTGATTGTCTCCCCATTTGTTTTTTAACCTGTTTTTGTCAGTCTGTCCTTCCACTTGCTTAAAGCAGGAGAACCAATCTAAAATAGTTGGTATATTTATCATGATCAGCTTGTAAATATAGCACCCGTTTGAATTTAAATTTTTTGAAACGCATATTAGAAAACCTATGTGCGAGCAAAACCAAATTTATTTTTGATGAAACCATTGATATATTTTAATTTTAAAAACATGTTTCTTAGATACATAATTTTGTTTTATCTTTACCAGCACAGGATTGAATTTAAGTCGAGATTGTTGAATTCTTTGGCTTTGATAAAAATAATTCATACTATTTAATAGTTGTTTCTATTTAAAAAGAAACCATAATTTTCAATTTGTTTTAAACAATTTAAAATGTAAGTATATGTTTTAAATAAATGCTTGGAGAAATTTTAAATTTTAAAAAAATCCTTAAAATTTGCCACTTTATTAGAAGAAAAATTGAAAACTGATGTTATATTTGACACTTCGTATATAGTGTTTTACTGGGTTTCCCTTTAAGGATAGTGTCGCTGCTTTTGGGTCATAAAAATAAACACAACAACAATAAATGCAGCAAAGCGGCGTGCTGGCTAAAAGGCTGTTGCTTTCATAGTTTGACGTAGTTTGGGATGGTGCTGTGCATAGAAGGTAGAACGTCGAGAGGGTTGAAGGCTCGCTCCTCCCTCGCACCACCTGACTTGCGTAATTTCACTTCCCCGACAATGCGCTGCATTATTTAGATCGTCCGTGTTGCTGCTGCACAAAGTGTAACGCGCGAAATGCAATTAAAGCGCAGCAACTTGCTTTTGTTGGGCCGCTCCTTCCCAACAGGATGCTTCAGTACGTTCGCCGGAACCTTTCAAAAATCTACTCGTAAAATTTGCGCATGCATTGGCGCCGAAACGGCGAAATAAAATCCAACAAAAGTGCACACAACAACGGGCAACTTCGACTCTTCTTCCAGCTCTTGCTAGACAGCTTCTAAAAATACTTAATTTAGCTGAAAATGTCCTTGGCTTTTGTTTTTGTTTTTCCAACGAGCACGCTCAACTTTACAGTTCGGATGCCTGAAACACTCTCTATTCTTCCTCTTTTTCTTTTTCTTTTACTTTTTCTTGTTCTTCTGCATCTCGTGGCGCTTCTGTATTTGGCAGTACGTGTTCAACGTATGTATGTGACTGCGCGCTCTATGCATGGGCATGGATATGGACGAGTGTGTGCGTGTGTAGGTGTGTGCTAAGTGCCTGCCACGACCGCGCCTTTGTATTGGTGTGCATTAGAACCGCTTATGACAAACGGATATTAAGTTCAGCAGTCACGTTTCCCAGGTAAAATTCTTTTACGATAATTTTTTCGTTAAAAAATACATGTCGAGTGCAAAGCAACAACAACAACAACAATAAGATTGGAATGTTATAGACTACGGCGCTCTTTCGTACTGTGAAAAATACGCGGGTGCTTGTGATTTCATCGAACAAAAATCGCTCGATCGACAAGGAGTAAAGGCAACTTTAAAAAAAGAAAGAAAAAAATGGCGTGCTCTTCGTTTATATTTTCGTAATTGCACTTTCTGCATAACATACAATAAAACGGAGTGCATTGCTATAGTTACATATTTGATGTGATGTTATGTATATGTGTATGTGCAGGTTTTATTGTGCCGGAACAATAGCTCTGCAACAACTACACAGCCACAGCAAGAGCAACTGAAGCAATATCGGTTACTCGAAGTTTCGTGTTCGTTCGCAATTTCCATCGCAACAATAATTAGAGGGCCTTAAATGTTACATATGTACCATTCAACACATACATACTCGTAAGTACGCACACACACACGCACACGCTTCTACACTCACTGCAGTTAACAATTGAGTTAACAGTTTTAATTGCGGCGTTTAGTGGGCATGGCCTTTACGCCTGTTCCCACAAGTGTTGGCCCACTAGCTTCACACCTGCCTGCCGTTTTAAACAGCCATATTTATTTTCGCCAGTATCTTTAATGTCGAGCACAGTCGGTGCTGTCGGACCTGCAATTTCTGCAGTTGCCAAAGCGTGCATAAATTCTCGTAACAAATAAATATTATTTAATTAATTTTCACCCTGCTCTCTAAACTTTCAACTTTCAAACACTAGGTATGTGACACTGGCTAGAGTATATATTTTGACAGGTATCTGCTTTAAACAAAAATTACTTGAAAGTGTAGAAAAGAATAAAATTGAAGACTATTATACAAGTAAATATGTTCTTTTCCACCTTTAAAAATGAAGTTAATAAAATGGAAATATTAATAAGATAAGTGCTGTTACATATTTTGATGTAATAGCCAGCTAAGTGCGTTATGTTTAAGACCCTTTTATAATAGATATGCACCTCAATTTAATTAACAAATCATTAAACAATGCAATTTACAATTTAGCAGAAATAGCAGAATAATATTTAATTTAATGTACATATACAATTGGTAAAATTAACTTGATGATGGGCAAAGACAAATCTGAGTTCTTTGTTAATTATTTTGTTTGGTTAAACATGTTGTATTTTAAATATTTATACCCTGTACTCAAAGGGTAGACCAAAATGGAATGTAAACTAATGCCAAGCGAATATCACTCAATATTTTAATATCATTGTACTAGTACCTAAACAGCACTTGAATATAAAAATACACACTTAAGAAAATATTAATTTGCGAAAAGAGAAGGTGTTCAAATGTGAATGTGAATGAATGAAATTGTAATTTGAATTTTTATTTTAAATTCATCGAATGAAGAAGTGTTTTATTTCGACTTCCCTTCAGTGTAACATACTAAAGGAGGCGTGGCAGACTCCATATTCTAAATCAGAGTAACAGGATCTGTTTGTTTCCAATTTTGAGAATTTGAGAACGATTTGTTGTCAACCAATTTGTCCCCATTTGTATAGAAATATATATTGGTTTATGGTTTAGCTTTTAAAAATGTTTTTTTCATTATTATTAATTTTTGGTCTGTTGCTTGTTTAAGCTTATTCCAGAGGATATGATATTTCCTTCCTTTCGTTTACACTATCCAAATACTTAGCATTTCTAAGCATATTTTTAAAGCCGCTGAAATATGGCTTGTGTGAAATCCCACTTTTTGTGAATTTGCAATCATAACTATTATAGTTTTTTTCAGGGGCATTGCCATATGAAAACGAAGGTTCATCAATAAAGCTTCATGAGTTGGAGATAAAACTTTGAAGCCCTAGTAATAAAATAAATTGCGCACGTAGGGAAGCGCACAAACTTTACGGTGGAGATATAACTATGAAGTGTCACTTACTAATGAAAGGGCTGTATATTTTCGGAATAAATGTAAATAGTGCTGCTCGTAAAATGAAGTAGGAGGAAAGGCTGCCACGACAAGAATTGGGCGAGCTATCATTCTGGATGTGTCAGGGTACATATGTGGAGCAGTGTATGTGTAACTGTAACTGTCGTTGCCTAGGTCAGTGGCTGTGAGTTCAGCTTGGTACCGTTACAGTTCGTGGCTGCATTTGTTGTTCGGTTCTGCACTGTTTTGTATCCATCTTCCCATTTGGCTTCCCTATTGTCCTTCCGTACTACATCCCCCAACAGCAGAGCTTTTCGGTTTTCGGTTTACGGTTTTTGGTTTTGGATTTTGTATAAAGGTGCCGAGGTTTGGGCTTGGGTTGGGCTGGGGTTGGGCTCCGGTTTCCATTCGCTACCGTTATTGTGATAACTGCCTGCGTACATGTGTGTGTGTGGTTTTTGTTACTTGTTAACTTTATTATTATTTTCCTGCATGTGCAGGCCGTGCTAATACGATTATTGCTGCCACTGTGGCAGTTTAGTTTGTACTAAGTTCATTGTGTTTATTAAATTAGGTTTTATGTAGTCATGGTGAGATGTTAACCTCCATGCTTTTTAAAGCAACTAAGCCAAAAGGAACAACAAGTACGGAGAAACAGCTGCCAATGCTAAACTGACCGTGCCGCAAACCCACACAAAATTGCCGGCAATTATGTATCTTAAATAAAAAGTACCTAACACAAAAATGCTTACTAGCTAGCTAGCTTTGTTCCTGCCACCGATGTTGTTGCTATTCAGGCTGTTTGAGAATTGCCAGCAATTATTTAATGGCCGTCTAATAGCCAACATCCGAGCGGGGCCATAACAAGAACAACAACAACAGCAACACAAACGAAAATAGCACTAACTACAGACGTTAACTTGGCAACAACAAAGCCAGTGGGGTCATAAATGAAGATAAAGAAAGAGAGATGGGGAGAGAAATAGAGAGGGAGAGCAAGAGGTACAAGAAATGGCCCGAAAACGAAATACTCTGCAAATAAGAGCAGACAGTAAATGCACTGAGGTCGGAAAAAATTCCCAGAAAATTAAAAAAGAAAAAAGAACATTTTAATTTACGAGCATTTCATATCATATGGACTAGCACATATGGTATCCATCAGCCCAACATTCAATTTGTGGGCCTCGTCCCGTTTTTCTCATTTTTCAACGAAATCCTTTAGAAGTTTATTTTTTTTGTATTTGGAGAGATTGGATTTTAATTGTTGATTAAAATTAAATTATCGAGCATAGTTGTGTGTGATTTTAAACTTTACATAAAAAAGAGACTATTCGATTTCAAATACGAACTCTTTAAATATAAAATTTATGATGTATTATTTACGATTTAGTATTAAAATTTAAAAAAATTCACAATGGATGTAATCTGACTATCTTTTATGCGAAAACTTACTAGAAGACATACTTCTTAATGCAGTAAGGTATTTAAAACATTTAATATTTCAACTAAATAGTCTTTTCAAAATGTTTGAAGAGTTTTTAAAATCAAATCTGAACTTATTTCAGATGGTTCTTATCCTGCCCTTTACCTGCGATTCTTATAGAAGATAAGAGGGCAATAAATGAGGTTGGATTTTCGTCTGTCAAACGAATTTTCCGCCTCATTTGAAGCTGTTGTCTCTTCCGGTTGCCTTAAGCTAATACAGTCTTTACAGAGCACATTGCTGGCTACTATTGGGGAGCAAGCAAAGAGCTAGACAAGTGCGAGTGAAATTCAAGTACAAATTAAAGCGGTGAAATTATTACACAACATCCAAGTACATATTGGTGTTTCCCCAATCCCCCTTTCAGCGCAGTCGCTATACGAACGCCCTCGCATTGCCAGGCAATTTAAAAAGGTTGCTTGCTATTGTTGCTCATTGCTTTTGGCAATGGTGGCGTTGCTGTTGCTCTTGCCTCTAATTGCCCAGTGCCATAAAAATGCGTTTGTGGCAAGACCCGCCCCCTGCGCCGCCCTTACGACTTGTCAGTGCTTTATATGTCTTTGACTTGACTGCCTGCTGCCTGTCTTTATGAAAGTCTTATGGCCAGACCGTCCTGTAAGCTGCTACCATCGGCGCTGGCTGTTGTCTCTTGTCTGTTTATATTTTTTAAATTCTCTGGCCAACAATAACGCGTCCAAAAAACATAAATTTGCGTCAATTAATAAGGAATTGTGGAGCGTGGCAATGCGCGGTAATAGCAACAATAACAGCAACTGTAACAACAACAGCGGAAAGAAGCGGCAACAAAACAAAATGGCGAGCGCACATGAGAGATTGTGGCACGTGTGTGTGTGTGTGTGTGTGTGGGAAAGTGCGGGGGTGTGTAATATGTATGGGCGATGGGGCGCACTTCACCTTAATTGCTCGCTAAAGAGGGCCGCTGTCAGACCAACACCCTCTGTTCCGTTCTTCAGCCATAACCCTCGATCCAGCACCAGCACCAGCAGCAGCACCAGCACCAGCCCCCCCTAAATTACGACACATTTAATTGCTCGGATTTGCCGCACAGATTTATGCCTGTGCCACTAAGTGGCCTGCTTAAGGCTTAAATGGGCGACGACGTGAGCGCCGTGTGCGTTTCAAGGACGACGCACCGTAAAAGTGAAAAGCGACACGACGAAATGAGGCATGTGCTGGCCTGGCATGTTGCCCATGCTGGGAGCCCAACCAACACCTGGATGGAGTCAGTCAGCCAGCCACCCATTTCGATGTTGCCTGCCTTCTTTCTTCTTTTGCGAATACGTGCGGCACAGTTGCGCACTCTGCGGTCGACAACGTCCGTTTAAAGTCGCGTTGGCTTGACCGTGCCAGCAGCAGCAGCAAAACCGAAAGCAACATCAGAAGGCCCCAATACCAGCATAAACGTGTTTGCGGACAGTGAGAACTCACTTTAATGTCTACTGACTACACAGATGAGAGATCATTTAAGACCATATTAGATTATTATATGATACACCATTATAGGCACCTTACAGAGGTTTTTTTTTGAGGGTCTTCTTTATTTATAAAAATATTTAAACTAAACTGTCCAACGACAATATTGCTGTCAAATTTAATGACAAACTAGCATACACTTTCACGTAAAAGATAACTTTGAAAGCACATTACAATTGTGTGTAAGCTGTCAGATCAGAAAATGATTGGAAAATGTACATTTTATTAAATGTAGATAATTTTACTAACTTAATTAATGCTAATCATGTCACCAAATTGGACATTATTGGCAGTTAAATATATTGAAGCTTCAAAATGTTCTCAGAAGGCTTAAATTACGAAATGAAAATTATTCCTTTGTGGCTCGCGAAAGTTAAATACTTTATAATGTAGTGCTTCATCGAAATGCCTATTCCAAGTACATAAGACATTGTTTTAGGTAAATTTTTTACCCTCGAAAAATGTATAGCGATAAAAGTCCAATATTAAAAAAGTTCGTATTTAATTACCACAAAAACTTATAATTCAAAGTAATAAAGAGCCAAACCAGTCAGGAAGTTGCTGAACACTGAGAGCATGTGATAGACACATATATTTCGTGTTCCGTCCATAGTTTTTGTTTCTCTCCTATACTCAGATCAACATACAATTTTTTATTTGTCCCATTTATGTTTATTTAAGATTCTTGATATTGTTGTACATTTACGTTACAAATCTCTATTTGGTTTGATTTAGGCGTATTTAAGTGGAATTCGGTATTTATATGTGATGGAAAAATATAGTCTCTATGAACGTTGGCCTTAAAGTAATATTTAAATTAAATACAAGTATATTGTAAGTTAGTGAGTAATTGGTTGATTTTGCAGACTTTAGATGCTTTTGTAAAAGCAGTAGTGTGCCTGATTGATATATCATGTCGTATATGTGCACTGTTAATTAAGTATAAGCTTGTAGAGTCTACAAGCGATTGGGGAGTACCAGAAGACAGACAGAAGAATTGATTTTCCCGCTACTCGTGTCGGATTATGGACCTGTTGGCTCTACTGTAAATAAGAGCACTCGTGTATGGTTGTATAGATGATTGTGTGTGGGTTTTGTGCACTTCAAGTGTCGCGCCACAATTTAATTGGACGTTGGTCGCGAGCGAGCTCCCCAAGTAAGCATTGCATGTAGCAGCAACATAATTTTAATTTAATAATTTCCTCTGTGCGCATGTTCTCGTGTGTGAGTGCGAGTGCGAGTGCGTGTATGTGTATGTGTGCGCGGGCGCGGGTGCCGGCATGTGCGGGTGCGGGCGTGTGCTGGCGTGTGCTCGGTGTATTACATGTGTGAGTCGGAAAATCAGTTTAGGAATGTAAATTGATTCTGCGGTAATATGCAATTTGCAGTAGACCTCCAAGAGAACGTCTAATGAGCAGTTGCTATGCAACTGCTATACGGCCAATGGTGCGTATGAGTAATGTGGGGTCGCAATTTAATGCAAAAAGTTAAATGGGAAAGCTTGCGGATGGTTTCATTTAAATGTTTGGGGCAGTTGAATTGTTCAAGTTGGCAAATATAGTAATACGCGTACGAGTGCGTCGTGCTGACCAGCGTCAATTTGAAATTGCCTGCCAGGACGTTAAGCAGGAAATTTAAAGCACTTTAAAGCAATGCACACACAAATATACTTGTACATACATTCTGAAGCGTTTTGGGCCGGCAGTAAAAACTTGCTAAAAATAAACACAAATTGCCAAACCGCAAGTAAATAAAAATGTTCAAGCAGAAAAGCGGCCTAAAGAGGCGAGTACCCAAACGACAAGACGGCCGACGCTGGAAATCGTTGTCGAGAACATAACAGGACAGGACAGGACAGGACAGACCAGGACAAACCGGGCCAGGAGCATTGCGACTTTCGCATGAAGAATTTTTGCTTTTTTATTTTTAAATTCTTTAAGTAATGCAAATTAAATTTAAATAGCAAATAGGCAAGAAGCAAACAAAACAACAAGAAAATTAAACGGCAACCGGACGAGAAGAAAAGCCGCTGAGCATGTCCCTATCGTCCTGCGCCTCCTGCGCGTCTTGCGCCTCCTGCGTTGCCAATGCGACCCAGCAAGAAACAAATTTCAAAGACAAATAAGCGCCGAAAACAGCAGCAATTAATTTGCGCCGCGTGTGAGGGTGTCCTGCCGTCCTAACGCCCTGCGAGCCCCGGAGCCTTCGTGTGTGTATTTCTAAGTTGGTGTGTACTTTTTCGAGGGTAGCTAAGAAGTTTAGGCGCACACCTACAACATCAGCAACAACATTAACAACAACAAACACAACAGTAGGATGGACGGAGAGCAGCACAGACAGAACTTTTAGTGAGACAATTGCGTACGGCACTGGGCGAAAGTTTCTGTGGACGAGAACAGTGCTCCGGACGTCCAACGGAGGATCCTCCGTTTGTATACGAGTATGTGGCACCTACCATGCCCATTAGATAACTTTTGGGCATTGCAATGACGCTTTCGTCGCTCGCTCCGCTGGCCGCTTTGCATGGGGAGCTAAGCTAGAAAACCGCACAGCAAACTGTGAAACAGTAAAAGCAACAACAAAAACAACAGCAACAACACTAACAACACACAAGCGACAGCCACAACAACTACAAGCAACTTAAGCTCAACAACTTGAAGTTGTTTCTAAAACAAACAGACGCACCCATACAAAATAGAAATGTACTGGGAGGGGTGCGGGGAGTAGAGTCGGGCAGAGGAGCTCCTGTTTCCTTTTCTTCCTCGTTGCCGCCTTGTCGCTTCGTATACTGCGTGCGGTTTAAATTCAAATTTGTTAGCAACAAACAGACAATTAATTTCGCATATTCCATGGACACGCTGGCGGCGCTTTTCTTACTTGTATGTCTTGCCGCGTGCGTGTGTGTGTGTGTGTGTGTATGTCTGTGTGTCCGTGTGTATGTGCGTCTAGAAATTGTTGCCCAGCGTCTTGCTGTGCCTCCTGTCTGCGCCCCGCAGGCACTGGTTGGCCCGGCCTGTCTTTCTCGAGCACAATGGCCGTCTAAGTGCCGCTTCTGGGCAGACGCTGCCCTCGCCCTTATTTGCAGAACTTCAATTCTCGCATATGTGCGTGGCTCAAGGTTGTATTACTAGAGGTGAGAGCGTGAGGATGTCTAGCCTTTCAAAATTGAATTTGACTCTTCCTAGAAATCTTAAATAGTTATTTGCAACACTTAAACATAAACTTTAAATGTACCGATATTCTGCAAATGTATATTAAGCTAAACATTTATTAAAATGGATCATAAGTGATATTAATGCTCCCTTTTCTCGGAGATATAACCACAAAGTATGTTTGTCGTCAGTAATTGGAATAAACTGACTGTAATAAACCGCGGCTTCACAAGGATGTTATTTGTTTTTCTTTTTTTGGTTTTATTCATTAGTTTTGAAAATGAAATTCGGATATTTTCATATTTCATATTTCATATTAGAACGATCACAGTTTTAGTCAAATAATTTCGAAAAAAGTGTCCTATTTTTATACCCTGTACCCGTAGGGTAAACAGGGTATATTAGGTTTGTGCAAAGTATGTAACATACAGAAGGAAGCATCTCCGACCCCATAAAGTATATATATTCTTGATCAGCATGACGAGACGAGTCGATCTAGACATGTCCGTCCGTCTGTCCGTCTGTCCGTCTGTCCGTCCGTCTGGATGAACGCAAGGATCTCAGAAACTATAAAAGCTAGAATAACCAAAGTTGGCATCCAGATTCTCCTAGGTCCGAGTAAGGACGAGTTTATTTTATTTTTTTTAATTTTCCCCCCCTTCCCCCGCTACAGAATTTCGTCAATAGCGTCCACATTTCAAATGCTACCTAAACCAAACTTTGCACACATAATTTATATATAATTGTCTACTGTTGTTCAAAATTTTATTCAATTCGGTCAATTCTAAGAAAAGTTATTAGCGAAACAAATTCTCGCCAGTACAACCCCCACAAACTGCAGCAACAAGTTCGCTCTTCTTCTTCCTCTTTTTGTTGCTGCTATGGGCGCATATAACTCAGTGACGGAAGTTTACCTGGGTACAGGGTATTACACTGTCGGGCTTGCTCGACTGTAGCGTTCTCTCTTGTTTAATAACAAATTTGGTTTGTTCGTTTTTATGGCTGTGAGAATACTGTTTAACTATATGCTATTATCCAATCTTCCATTCACGGTCTCATCTCTGTTGCCTCACACAATATAAATATTGCAACCTTTTATTACCTATTTATACCCTGTAACTGAAGGATAAAATGGTATTATGAAATGGTTTGTTGTTGTCCGTGATCGGTAAGATAATCCGATTCGTCCTTTGCATGTCCATCGGTCTGTCTGCCGAAAATATAAGCGCCAGAAAGTTTGGTATGCTTGTTCTTATGGGTTGGGGAAATATGAGTTTATATTTTCTCAATGCCCTCCATTTTGAAAACATCGAAAAGCATAAAAACGAAATTGTTCTTTTTAATTCCTCATCTAGATACAAGGACGGTCAAATGCAGGGTTTTTTTTTGGAGTACAGTAAAATTTTGTTGTGGCATAATTTTAGAGCCCATTTACCTATCAAATTTTTAGTTAACTTTGAGCCATAGTTGTAATCCATGCTCTGTAGCTGGCTATGATTTAGTTGTTTATTGTAGTTCAGACAAATATAGAAGCATATACGTTTAAAGTGTATATGAATGAATATTTAACCATTCGAATGGTTTTATTTATTCAATAAAATAAATTTCTAAACAGGGTACAGGGTATTTACTAGGCCGAAAGCACGCCACTCTAGCTATATGTACTCGTTTTTGTTATTCTGTTTTGTGCTTTTCCTGTTGAATTTTAGATTTTATGACTTGTTTTAAATGATCAGCTCGCGCTGCTAATTTATTCATGGCATAATTATTTGTTTAAAGGCACGAAATACTTTGTTGTATGTAGCTTAAGGCTATCATTATCATTGTTTTTTCATTCTGCATTTTTTTTTGTAAGCTTTCATTTTGTATTGTAGGCTTTGCAAATGCCTTATGGGTATACATATGGATATTTAAACTACAATTGTGAGCTGTCTGGCTCTGCTTAAATTTCAATACAAACAAACCTAAGGACATGTCAAGCGCACAACAAACACTCTCGCTATCACACACAGTTGCACACACTCGGCTACAATTGAGTGGAAATGTCTATGTGTGCGTGTGTATATGTGCTGGGGTCTATAGACAATGATTAAATGACGCTCATCATTCATATGCAAGACGCCGTGCCGAGGCCATCTCGGCCTGGGCCACCATGTAATGTAGTGCTATAATCCTTGGCGCAATTTCTGAGCCCGGTCTGTGCAAACGTTGGCAGCAATATGTCGTAATATCCGTTTCCTGTTTTTATTTGCGCCACATACATTTGTACGCACACACACACAGCCACACACACACACACACGCACTAATACTACAGGCAGAGAGAGAGAGACATACGATCTGACTGACAGACGTACGCCTGGTCGGGCACTTGGTTATAATAAAAACGAGCAGCGCAAAGCACTAAGCATGGCTATGATTTAGCGCTTTATTATATTCCGTGTGAGGCGACGATGACTGCAAGTACCGATGATGGCCAACCTGGGCAACGTGCCTTGCCTTAGGCTCTCACACACACGTATATAGTCTATATACATTCCGTTATGCGCAAATACAGAAACACACAGAAGCAAACCTGTAAAGGTAAGATGGCCATGCGCGTATAAACTTCATCAATTATTCTTAAGCATAAAATATTTGTCACTTTTAGTGAATTTATTGTGACAAGCGTTGCACACCTATCACACACACACACACACACACACACACACACACACACACACACACACACTCACTCGCACAACCATGTACATGCACAGACACGCACACCCACACACATTACAAATACAAAACACTCAAAGAAAATTTAGAAGATATCAAAGAAGAAACCTTTAAGTTAACTTTCCATGCATATTTTTGTAACTAATTAATATATTTTTGTTAGATTTATGTACTCCGAGTTATAATTCCGAGTACATTATTTGATAAATAAATTCATATGAATCAAGAATGGCTGGATTTTTCTAATAACAAATAGGTAGTAATAGGTAAAGCCTTAAATCTACGCTCAATCTACTTTTTGATTACAAACCGGATGTTTAATTGAAGCCTTTTATATATAAAGTAGTTGCTACGGGATCTTCAAATTTCGTTTAATAGCTGATATTTATCTAAAGATATATTGAACGAAAATATTTACGTTTTGCTTATTTAATTGCTTAATTACTTTTACCTTTTTTGAGGCAAATTGCCTCAGGAAAGGAAATTTCCTAAAGAAAAAGTACTTGAAAAAACTTAAGCTTTTTTTTTTTTTTTTTTTTTTTTTTTTTTGAAAATCTCCTTTGGACTAAGTTTTTCGGTCGACAATGAAGCGTGACCATCGACAGTTTTTTCATAAAATAGTAATTAATTAATCCAGTTCAATTCTTTAATCAATAGTAGTTGTTAAGACGTAAAAGAAAAATAGCCTGACTCCGACTTTTTAAGTAGATCTAACAGAGTGCTGTTCAAGAAAGCTTTGAATTATTTACATTGTAATATGTTATGTTTGTGTATGGTAACTAGCACGACTAAGATTGAAATTGAGATTAGGAGTTATGGCTATGAATTAATTAGCTTAAATTGCATTTAAGAATATCGGTTTCAAATTTATTTCGGCTATTTAGTCGCTTATGAGAATTATTTGATTAAAGGATTTGTCCGTTTCAAATGAGACATTATTCCCAAATGTGTATTCAAGTTTTCACTGTCGCATTATTTTCTGCAAGTGCACATAAATACGCGCAACACATGTATGTCGCCTTATAAATACGTGTGCATATGAATCACGTGCGTAATGGAAACTCGAGACCTGTGCCTGAGTCACTGTGTTTCGCATTTCGTCAGCTCCATCGCCGTGTGTTTCAAGTGGACACCGTTTTGTTTTTATTTGCAGATTGTTGCCGCTTCCGCCACGTTCTGTATATTTATCGTCTGTGCGTATTTGTTGCTTTATTTATGCCCTCCATCCCCAATCGTCTGGCCTGCTTGACATGCTGAGTGCATGCCAAAGGTTTTTGTTGCCCTGTGCTTTGGCGCAGGGGTCGTATGCGTAATGTAAAGGTGAAGTTGGCAAACGATCTTTTTCCTTTCAACTCGCACAAATGCATTGAGTTCCGTTGCTGTTGTTGTCGTTGTTGTAATGGATGCGGCAACTTCAAGCGCTATGCCAGGAAGCCTTTCATGGCGCACTTCATCAACATTTTCCGCTTCTACTTTTGTGCCAAGTGTGCATGTGTGTTGTTGTTGTTTTTTTTTCTTCTGTTTGAAGTGGCACCGCCATCGCCTCAACCAAATTTGATAAGCGCATGTTTTATGTTTTCGGGTGTAGTTTTTATTTTATTTTTAAGCTTAGTTTCGTTTAGGCAACTTTGTTGGTAGCAGCGACTACAAAGCAAACTTTTTTAATTTACGTCATATGTTCTCTTCCGCTCAAATGGGTGCAGTCGGTGCTCAAGGCATCTGGTGTGAGGGGAAGAGTCGCACTGCAGGTGGTGTGGGGGTCAACCAGTTACAAAAACCCATTTAATCCCGCGCTAAATGGGCGCAAAGTAAACTGTTGACATTTCAGGCTCGGCTACATGACACTCGACACTCGACTTGCCACTTGCCACTTGCTCGCTGCGGGGCGTCCTCGATGTTCATGCTGTTGTTGTTCTTGTTGTTGTTGTTGTTCTTGTTACCGCTATTTCTGCACTGCTGCCGTGTGTAAATGTCACAATTGTTGTTGCTGCACGTGATGCACCCCTTTGTTGTTGCTGCTGCTGTTGCCGTTACGCTACGTATTTGGCATTGTTGCTGTTGTTGGCGCACTCGCGACTAAACAGCAATGCTGCAGTGCAGTCCAGCGTATACATTGTTTGTTAAACACCTACACATGTCCGGCTCCATCCACATCCTGACAAATACTTTCGCGTCCAGTGTAAAATCCAATGAAATGAAATGCAATGCTAGCGAAAAATTCCTACTGGGCAGGCAGACAACAACAACAACAACAACAACAACAACAACAACAACAACAGCAACAGCAACAACAAATGTTACATGCTGGTGAAATGCAAATATTTTATTTTTGTTGTTGCTGTACTCATACACAGGTAAGGTTGTGTTGTTGGCATTTGTTGTGAAAATGCTGCTGTAGAGACTTGTACACACAACACTACAAAAATAGCTAAAGAGCCGAACGTGGACAGCGAGGCGGCAATAAAAAAAATTGCTCTCCGATTGTGAAGACCAGAAACAAGGAAGAAACGAAAGAAGCGGCGAGCGCACTAGCCGGTATCATTATACTCTTCACCACTTTCCATCCGTTTTCTAAAATATTGATTATAATTGTAGAAGAATATTTGTATCGCTCTAATTCCAGTTAGAACTTAGATTAACACTCACTTACATTTAATTATTTTGACTGCTGATAATGTTCACAATAAAAACCAATTGGAAAATAATCAGAGTATATGTAAAGTATTGTACTTCTATACACATAATAAAATCATTTTTCATCATCTGCGTGCATTACTAACGAGATAGGGATAGTTATATAAAGTTCAATAGTGTTTCTGCAATTTTCAAAAAGGAATTAATCATAGTGCTTTTTGGAAAATATAGTCTGCGCATTTTTTAACTGTTTAGAATAGAAAAAACTGTATATGGGAAATTGGTATTTTTCTAGAATACTTATACATATTTAAATAAATTTCAGTTGATAAAAGAAAGAACATATAGTGACTTTTTTAACTACTTATAGTGGCTTTATATTTTTGAAGTTTTCAGTCTTTCGTTTTTGTTTTTCACTAAAAGAAATCTTTGAAAATGCTCAGTAGATTTTTGTTTATCATGTGACTCTGATATAACTTATAGTGCATTTGAGATTGCATATTGTCTTTGCTCTGCATTCTCAGCAGGCTGACATGTTTTCATAACTTCTGCGCTCGTTCGCACGTAAAAAAACCTAACGCGGGGGCCGACACTTCCGAGTGAGTGAGTGATTCTGTGCCTCTCTACGAGTGTGCTGTCTGTTCAACGGTATGGCAAGTGAAGTGCAGTAAGGCAACACACCAGTGGCAGCAGTGGCAGCAGCTCCTGCCGCCAAGGTTCGTGGATTTTTACGCAGCGTACTAGTTGCATTTTTATAAACGCAACGCGCACTTTTTTCCGCATTTTTATTTTGCACAACAGCAGCAGCACCCATCGGCACCCACCACCCCCCTTCCCCTCCCAGCGGTGCTCGCGCGTTGCGTGTCTGCCGTGGTAATATTTACTGACGCCACCACCGCACTCGCCGGAGTGCTGTCAAGTGCACTTGTCGGCGTCATGGCTATTTTACTCGGCACAAAAACCAAAAAACGAAATCATGTCAAAACTGATTTTTTGTTTGGCTGACTGCCTGGCGAGCTTTCAGTTGTGGGTGTATCGCTGGGCTTGGGAGCGGGGCCCTGTTGACTGAGCCGATTTACTAAATATTTACCTTTAGCTGCCGTTGCCTGCCTTCCTGCTTGTCCTCCTGCCCGCCGAGATTTTATTTTATTCGCTTGCGCGCTACCGGAATTTCAATATTAGTTGCAAAAATATTCAACAGTTTTTAATGGGAGCGCTGCCTGCGGTCGACAATGCGCTAAGGGTTGGATCGGGGCAGTCGCTCACGTAACGTTTCAAAGTGTAGTTAATTGATTTTTCAACACTATGCCACTCACATGCAGCAGAGGGGGGAGGCGGTAGGGGCGGCTGCAACTGCAACTGCAATGGCAACATGAAGCACGTCGACGGAAATTTTTCAACATTTGACGCGGGCAGTTACAAAAATTGACAGCCAACAGCCATGAGTCGAGCAGCCGGCGCCGCATTGTATGCAACATACATTTTTTTTGTGAGACATAAACGCAATAAATTGGTTGTTGTTGTTGTTGTAGTTGCTACCGCTGCTGCAGCTGCCTTTTCTGCACGGTTCCTGGCTGGCACAGGCGCGCAAAGCCGATAAAAGTAGTGACAAATAAATACAAAAAATATATAAATAAATCAAATATTTGTCGGTCTTTGCAGAGGCGCCTGTTGCCAATGAAAAGCAGTGTACAATTTTTTTTGGAAAACTAACATCTACAAAAGCAGCGCCAACTAAAAATGTGCGCCAAATAGCGTGCTGTGAGCTCTTGACTGACTGACAAGCTGACTGATTGAGTGACACTCTGCTAAACACATTCACCGTTCTATCAGATTGACTACAACTGACTAACTGAGTTGACCAGCCAGTGCCAGACTATATGACAGCCCATACTCCCAAAATAAACAATATTGTCATGCCACAATGCCAGGAAGCCAAAATGTATTTTGCTGCAAATTATGACATCTAATTTAGAACTATTTGCTAATAACAAATTTTGAGTGTTTTTATACAATCTTCAAATATCGGTTAATTTTTCAAACTTCAAAAACAATTGAGGCCAGTTTTTTCCTTAGGTTTATTTATTTGCTGAATCATTTTACAAATTCTTGAAACCATTCAACAATATTTGATGCTGTAATTTTTGGATTTTTTTATGTTCTTGGCAATGCGTAGATGACACATTAAAGTAGAAATATATTTGAAGGGAAGGGAATATAATAAACATTCAGTAAAATGAAGCATATTTTACGAACTTTACAAGAATAATTGTTAAGTACGTATTTAAACGACAATATTGCATAAGCTGGGAAAACAGTCTGAATGGTCGACTAATTGGATTTCACTTTGGTCATATTCTTTCACTCTTCGCTGCTGTCTCTAGAAAGAGCAGCACACGAAGAAGCAAACCCCAACACGTGCAGTCCAAAAGCTTCAATCAAAAGAAGCAGTCATCGAAGACCAAATAAACCGCAGGAAAAGTTCAAGGCGTGGTCGAGCACGGCTGATGTAGGCAAGAAGGCTTCATAGACTTCGGAGAGTGCCATCCAATGTGTTTTATAATTTGAAACACAAAAATAGCAACAACAATGAAAACAATATATTACCAGTTGGCAAAAATAGAAAGCAGAGAGAAGAGGGATGGGTTGACATGCCTCCGTGTGTCTCAGGTCAGACCTGTCGACCACATCGAGATGAACATGTCCATGTCCATGTCCATGTCCAGCCACTCACGTGCCGCATGCTTTGATTTGTTTCGCTACGTTTCATTACATGCTTGCCCTCCCCTCCGCACTTCCTTCGCCATCGGCTCCACAACCCTCCTATCGCTGTCTCTTACTGGCTATATACATAAGTGCCTGGCATTATGTTGTTGCAAAGTTGCTGCTGCCCATCGAAAATATCCACATTCGAGTTCTACAACATGCTGGAAAAGTTGCGGTTTTGATTTGCTGCTTCTGGTTCTACTGCAGCTTTCGCTGCTTCCTTTGTCGTACAATTCTCAAGAGATGTGGCAAATTTCATTTTGTTTAAAAAGCAAGCACATGTACTCGTCCTTACTTCATTGGTATTTGTATGCATGTGCACAATAAAATGGAAAAGAAACAACAACTTTGGCATGGAAAAAACAGCAACAGCGAAGCATATAAAAAATGTTGTGGCAATCAGAAAATTGCAGTAGCCACAGCCATTGGCTCAATCCTCCCACATTCCACCCCCAGCCATCGCCATCGCCATCGGTATCGGCATCGGCATCGTGCCACCTCCCATGCACCAGCATGCACTTTTATTATTATGCCGAATATGTCTTTTTCAAACCTTCGAAGTGGCCGCCTCGAGGCATCTGCTGTCTACTGCATTGATAGATTTACTTTCAGTTGGCAACTCCTGTCTTTGCCTCTGACAAGCACTGAGAGAAATCAACAGTGACATTTGATTTTTTAGCACCGTCTATACGCCTGCTGCCATCAACCGCTTTCGATTGCAGTGCATTCGTCTTGTCTATTTACATCTTCATCTGTTGGGACAGTCTCAGTTACAGCTATTGAAGCAGCGACAGGAGCACTTTTAGTTCCACCGGCACTTTTGTGGCTTTCTTGGACTTGTGTGGGCATGGGGAGGGAGCTAGAGGTTTGGCTGGGCTCGGGCTTGAGTGTTTGCCGCTTGGTTTGCACACAAAATTTAAAGTATTTCTAGCCCGCATAAACTGATTGGACAAGATTGTCAGCAATTTGTCAATGGTAACTATGAAACACGAGGCATAACCATTCAACAATGAACTCCCTTTGGTTTTACACGAATATTGAAGCGGTCGGTCGGTCCAAAATACTGTGATTACAGCTTCGTTTTTCAGAATTATTCAAAGACTACCATAAAAAGCTTGTTAGTGTCTATTAAGATTAACTTAAGAAGACCGCAGACAGTTATTTATACGTAGAATACGATTTGATTGACAATGACTATTTATCCAGGAGCCTACAAAAGCAATAATGAGCGGGGAGAATGTGTGTGAATTAAGTACAAAGGAGCAGATATTGTTACGTTTTTATCTACACTTGGGGGCTCAAGTAACCATCTTAAGTTCCATTTTGGAAACCACTTTACAATTTATGTAATTGGGTGCTCAACCTTTGCTTGGGCTTGCATTTAGCATATCGCAAGAGCTCTCAAGTTGACGTTGTCGTTGTTTTTGCACAGGCTGCTGCCTTGAAAGGGACGGCTCGAGTCAACGTCTAATTGCAACATAAAATTGCATATGCTTTTCATAAATTGCAGCCGCCATTTGCAGGCACGTCAGCCATTTTGAAAAATGCGCATACGCGTGCACTCACACGCATTCACATATTATTATACATTCATCTGCAGCTCTTGACTAACGTATACCGTTTCTTTTTTCCCTTTTTACATTTGACCTAAGTGCAGTTTTATGTTTATGGGAAAGGCAAAAATGGGGAAAGCGCTTCGTTGTTGTTGTCGAATACTACTGACAATTATAATGATTATACTTATAGTATACTTGTATAAATATTATTGATATATCAATTTAAATATTGCGAGTTCGTGCCGTCATGTGAGCGTGTCGAGTGGCAGCAACAGCTACAGACGAGTACACACGAATTTTCATGCATTTTTCAGGCAATGGAAAGTGTCATTTTTGTATGAATGAATGTTTAATAAATACGCAAATACATGGATGCACTCATTCATTTCGCTGTTGTAGTTGTTGTACACATACATTTGTATGCATTAGCTTGTGGCAGGAAGGCAAGCGATCTACAGTATAAAGCCACAGACAACAGGCACATCAGCAGCAGCAGCAGCAGCAACAACAACAACTACAACAACAAGGGATTACTTGAACACAAATATGCATGTCGGCACATTCTTGCATAGAATTGCACTTAAATGCAGAAAATGGTATGCTATGGTGTGGCATAAGCATAAAAGTGTGGCAAGGACGCAAGATAGAAGGGGGAGCTATGTGGAGGGGGAGTGTGCATAGAGACAAGCCAGAATGGAAAAATGGAAAACCTAGAAATGGCGGCTACTACGCAAAAGCTTCAGCCATTCTGCTTACGGTCAATCCAAAGTACGTCATGAAAATCAGGAAACAGGATATATTAAGTTTGAAGGATGGCAGCCATACACACACACACACACACACACACACACATGTCCAGACAGACTTAAAGACACATATATGCAAATGTTGTCGCAGCAATTGGACAACTAGCCCAGCAGAATTGCCAGCAGCTCCAACAATAAAACAGGCGCAGCAGCAGTGAAGGCAAGCGGCAGCGCAGTCGTAAATGCTGCCCCTTGGCCTGCGCCTTGCGACAGTTTTTATTGCAACACATAAAACAGCACAGCACAGCTACCACAACACCAACAACATCAACAACGTGGCAGCCGTAAATGGCAGCAAAGTTGCCATACAGTTGTGCATGCGTTTATGTATTTTCTGTTGGTTTTTCTCTTTTTCAATTGCAGCTACATTTTCTATTAGTGTAAATATGCAAAGTACATGAAGACACGAGGCTCATAACTCGCGTTATGAGAGCGACCAAGAAATGAGCATAAAAATGTACATTGTTGCGGCTGTCAGCGCCGTGCCAGCCAATGGCAATGCCAGGACACGTCGCAGGTCCTGATCCTGACAGCAGCTGCGACTGCTGTTGGCATTTAAATAATACATTTTGCAGCTTATATTTAAAATCGTTTCATTTTGTTTACTCTTCTTTTTTGTTATAAACTCTTTATCCAGCTATATACGAGCACAAAAGTACTGTCAACAAAAATGGAGGTTGGAGAAGCAGAATTATTTAAATGCGTTAAGCTATAATTACAGATAGGACGACGGCATTAACACTGCACTAGTGTAGTGTTAAATATTGCACACTTCAATTAACTGACTAATCAATTAGCTTCGGTATTTTGTGTTGCCACCAATTGTTATACCCTGCATCCTAAAGGGGACGAGCTAAGTATGCTACAAAGTGAAAAGCCAATTTCATGACGAGACAGGTGTGGCTGCCCATCCATCTGTTCACAATATCTTCGCATACCATATTTTTAAAAAATCCATATGCATATAGGTATTTATCAGTACAATAATCCGAAGCTGTGTCCTAGGAACGACAGTCGCAGAACTTCCGTAGCGCACCACCAAAATAAATACAAACTACGTAAACTTTAGGCAGTTTTAAATGCCTTTTTAAAATCAGAAGAATTAAATTCAATATTTAATATGCACCATTGCCTTAAAGCTTGTGCTATGAAGATATTGGACATGAAATGAAAATGAAAAACATGCAACCAGTAAACAAATACCCGGCAGTGAGCAATCGGCACTTGGGGCTGTTACCATAAAACTCGAGTCGAATTCTCTTCATGTGTTTGAGTTCACTTACAGCTACACACACCAGCTTTGTTTAAAGGAAATTTATGTAAGTTTTAAAATGTACTTTTATTGCTATCGAATGCAGTAATTGATTATGGCATATTTCTTATGGAACTATACCTAACTAAGTATACCAAAACAAGTTGCCTTGTTGTGGCAGAGGTTAAAACATGGAAATGCTTGGAGACTTTTAAATACATTTCAATGGTGTGCTGCTATCCCAGATGGCAAATTGTCAGTTTGAGTTCAGGAAAATGCATTAAACTCGAACCATCTCTATACAATGAAAACGAAATAAAGAAGGAAACATTAAAGTTATGCTCACAATTGGATTGAACTAGCTGGCATTAAAGCAATGCCTGTCGCCTCAATTTCAATTTCAACTCACTGGCTTATTCAAATGAGGAGCGGCCGCTCACGTTGCTGCTTCGTTTGTGCTTATCAAAGACAAATATGAAATATTAATAATACCTCGGCTGCAGACAAAAACAAGAAAGGAAAGAAACCCAAGAATGGCAAGTCCCGACAAAAGCACGAGGAAAGGAAAAGTGCGCTCCCAGCCGTTGGCTTGGCATTAAATATGATGGCTATAGGAATGGTCGAGTAGGCGAATTCGTGGCCTCGCGCAAATGCAAATTTCACTCGCCGACGCCACTCACGACAGAGACCGGCCTGACTCTATCACTTTAATGCCTTTCACTGTGATTTGACTTTGGCTCGCTGCTACCCACGCCAGTGAATGCAACACGTGCGCTATAAATCATCTGGAGCTGCTCGATTTTGGGTGGAAAGGGTTGGGTAGAGTGGGTTCGGGGGGAAGAGGGAGTGGGGCGTGTGTGCGTGCACGCGAACTTACGCTGCGCGCCCACAGGGAGCGCCAATTTCAAAAATCAAATCAAAAATAGTTTGAAAAGTTCCAAGTGCTTAACTCTTCACCGGCGGTGGCGTCGGCCTGTGGCGGGCATAGAACGCGGGCGACAAACAATGCAACAAATTGCAGACACTGCCACCCGATAACAATGGTGATGGGCCAGGGGGCGTGCGGAGGGCGAGAGGGCCCGGCTTCTATCAAAGGAGCAACTTTGTAATTGTCTTGCAGAGACACGTGGGCGCAGGCATAACCGCGACACTGTGGTGCTATCACCTTTCTGTGTGGCAGCGTTGAAGCTGATGGCGGCGGCATTAGTGTTGTTATTGTTGTTGTTGGTGCTGGTGGCATTGTGTTGGCGTTGGCATGTTCCTGGTAATGGGCAGCCATAAGCACATTGCGCCACAGTTGCCGACAGGCACTCTAGACATTTATTTTAACCCGTTATTTGTTCTCTTCCCCAAAACCAAGGCGTGAAGCAAATTTGTATTTAATAGTAATTTGTATGGAATATTGAGTACTTCAATTGAATTTGGTGCCCATTTATTTAGAACCTTTTATATTTTTGATGTTACTTCATTTATTTAAAAACCCTTAACTTCTTGCCCCAATTCTGAAGATGCCGCTTAGAAACCTTCCACCGAGAGATGAAGTATGCCAGATCACTCACGCAAAAGATGTCATATCATTTAAGTACGGGTTGCTTTTTGTATGTACTCATTTATTTATACCATCGATGAAATGATCTTTAAAACAAATGAAAAATAAGATCGTACGGATACAGTATTGCTTCATTTCGTTAGAACCTTGAGAAATGTTGTGAGCACGTAAAAAGATATAAGCCTCCATATTTTCCACATTTGACTTTGCACGGTTTAGATACCGGAAATTAAAATTGAATTTCTAAATCAGTCTCTCTATTTCGAAATAAGGTTCTTTTCATGTTGTCGATTAAAAAGGTAATTGATTCTCAAACGCCTTAGGGAAAGTTGGTCTGTATATCCACGTACATCCAAACTAAACTCGTAAATATATTAGAAGGATTGATTGTGTACAATTAATTGAATGCTGAATGGTGGTGAGTGATGTTATTACTGGAAAACACCTAGTCAATCATTTTTAGACAAATACATAATATAATCATTTAAAAATAATAATTGCAGAAATCTGAATCACTGAAGAATAATATACTTGTATATAGAACAAGGTGTAGCTATTTCGAGCTTCGATAAACGGTAATTAATTAATTTTCGTTTTAAAGTCCTCGTAACCTAGTGGGTTAAAAAACGTTCTCCTTGGCTATTGTCGGTATTAATGCTTACTGGCGCATTTAGAAGGCCAGCCTGCAAAATACAAGTCGCTCCCACACCCCCACAACGAACTGTAATTTTTCAGCGCACACTAATTTTGGAATTCGAGTGCGAGAGTCAAAATTTAATTGAATGCAAACTTTTGTGTCGGCTGTTAATTTGCTTTGAATGAAGTCGAATATGTGTGTCCCTTAACCCCCACCCCTCCAGACGATCAAGTCATAGAGAGAAGACAGACAGTGGGGGTGGGAAGAGGTGGCTGGATGGATGGTGGCGTATGGCAGTAAGCATGCATATGAAAGCAGTTTCGGAACGCTCTGTGGATTTGCCCATTTGGGTCGAAAATGTCACGTTGACTTTGCCCGCCGTCTACAGTTCGCATGTTTGCTGTATACGTGTCACAGCGTCTGTGAATGTGTATATGTATGTATAGTAAATGTGTGTGTGTGTGTGTCAAAGGGTGTGTGGTATGTGTGCATTCGAGAATGTGTGCTTGATTATAGTGTTAACCCCGTGCACTTTGCGGCAGGTGCGCCATCACATCGCATCGCAGGCGCCACCTCGCATTCAAATGTTGTAATTTCAACTGCAGCCGCCGACTGAGTTTAGTTTTGGGGGCAGGGCGTATCGGGTGAGTTCGCATTGCATACTCGTAGTTTGTATAATGCATGAAGTGTCGTTTATTTGAAGCATCATCGCTTGTGTTTGTGCTCGTGAGTTTACCCAACTACCCACCCAGCCACCTACCTACGCACCCCTATAGGATCTGCGGTAAAGTTCGGCGTAGGCGTAATGTGGTTGAGTTCACGAGTAGTTGACAAACAATTCAAAAATTCGCTACCACAAATAAACAAGGATAGCAGAACCAGTAGCAAAACCGCCAGAGCCTGCAATGGTGTTGAATGCAAGGAGTAAGAAAAACTATACATCGTTTTCTAGTATGTAAGTGTGTATGTTTGTGTGTGTGTGTGTGTGTATCCGCTATTGTAGAAGAGTTAACGAATTGCATTTTTCGGCGACGCTGCATAAATTGCGAAAAGTGCGCGAATTGCACGAATTATGCTCATAATTAAAAGCTAACAAAAGGAAAAGGGACTTGACCACAGACGGACATGGAGAGAGAAAGAGAGAGAGAGAGAGAGAGGGAGAGGGGGAGAAAGACAAAAGGACATGGAATGGGGAAGCGCGGAATTGTGTAACTAGTTGAATGTAGAGCTTTTGATATTGGGTAAAGCTTTTAGTTTGTAAGTGGCCTACATTTGGATACCCTTAATTCGACCAAAGATAATAACAGATAATAATTAACAGATAATAATTTGACCGAATTGGAAAAGTCCCGATACACACCAACAAAGAGGTGTAAATAAATGGCTTTTAAACATTTAATCTAATAATATTTTAAGGGTCTCCCAGTTATGTTGATATTTCTCTTCATTCATCATTCCATCCATTTGTGGGTTATTCTTAAGAGTAATATCTTTATAATATATATTATATAAGAGCAGAAATATGAATTTGGCCTATCAAAAATGTCCTATCAATTACTTGTACTATTATTCGAAAGCTGTTGTTGCTCTGAAATAAATTGAATAACTCCTAAATGATATATCCAATTAAAGAAAGTTTTTCAGCAAATCGAAATTAAATTAATTTAATTAAAATTATTCAATTGATTGATTACTAATAAATGGTTCGCAAAAATCGGTTGCATGTGGAAAAATTGATTTATGGAGAGTATGTATCTTTCATGATTAAATCTGTTGCATGGACTCACAAAATGTTGACTGCACAATATTCTCGGATTTGGGACATCAAAAATATAGTGCACATGTACATATGTAGTATATAGTGGATAGGAGGTGCTCGACTTACCCAAAGCGCTGACAGCATTTGCAGTGATATGCGGTGACGTTGGCGTGGTAGCTGTTACTCCCGCTGTTCTTGCTGCTGTTGTTGTTGTTGTCGGTCCTGTTGCTTCTGCAGTTCGTATTGCTGTTGTTGTTGACCCAGGATGAATTGCGCTCGATGTCGACGGCGGCTGTGTCGGCGTTGACAATAATAATTTTGAGTTAGCAGTCGGCAACGTTGGCAAAATTTCAGTAGCTTGACTCGCATCCTCTTGACTGCGACTGTTGTTGTTGTTGCTGCTGCTGTTGGAACTATTGTCAAATATTTGCGATGCCTGGGGGTGCAGCTCGATTACTGCTCCAGGCGGACGCACCATCACATCTTCATAATGCAAACTATCTGCCGTAATATGCACAGCTAGCGATGCTTCTGTTGCTACTGCTGTTGGCTCAACGGAAGCTGTAAAGTTATACCCATCATCAACGTCACGCGCAATGGTGGTCGCAGTCGACGATTGTTGTTGGTGTTGTTGTTGCTCCTTTGACATCTCCTGCTGCGCGGACGCATTACGCTTGCGATTGTAGTACTCGTAGTTCATTGTTGGTCTTGTCGCTGACATTGCTGTTGTTGGCGACGACTCATCAGCATTTTTATCAGTTGATATTGTTGTTGTGGTTGTTGTTGTTGGCGCTGCTGCTGCGGTGTCTGGCAGCGGCGCCATGGCTATGATTTTATCCTCAACCATAAATTGCACTTTTTTGCGCGTGGCCGTCGCTGACGTTGGCGTTGGTGTTGGTGTTGAAGTTGATGCTGTTGATGAGGCTGATGTTGACATCGCGGTGGGCATGAACGGTGTGGACGAGGGCGTGCCACCACTCAGCGCTGGCAGTGGTATATAGAACTGAGATTTTCCCGTCGGCGTTGTCACGGACAGTGTAGTCGCATGATCGTCGCCTTGAATGGGACTCAAGTCCAAGCTAAGGGGTCGCTTCAGTATAGACTTGATGTTCGGCGAGGTGGGGGTTACCGTGAGCACGGTGTATGCTGTAGTATCCTCTCCGGAAGCGTCATCATCTTCTTCCCCATCTTCCTGCTCATCATCTTCGTTCCGTTTGATATTGATCATGTTGCTTTTATCGGGCAGTGAAGCTGCGGGCAGTGGTAGCTCATCCGGTCGCTTGTTCCGTGGTGGACGACGTGGTCCATTTGTTTTGGATGTTTCATCGCCGGCTGCTATGATAATTCGCTCATAATTATCGCCTTCGCCCCCACTATCGACGCTCTGTTGGATTATAGCAGTCGCCTGCTTATCACCCAGACTGATGCGCTGACCGGCAATGGCCTGCACATTATTGCTGTAGAACTTACGCTCCTCGGGCGTGGCGGTTATCCTCTTCTGCAGCTCATCATCGTCGTGCAACTGTGCATCGGCTACATCGAAATCGTCGTACGTGGACGACTTAGTTGCTGGCAAGGATTTGGCTTTGGCGCGCATCGTCTGTTGGGGCTTCGAGGCATCGATTTGTTCTCTTTTTTTGCTGCTTTCGATTGAGATCAGATCATAGGGATTCACATTGCAGCGCAAAATAGAGCGACGTGAGACGGGCTGTCGACTGCTGAGCGTATGAAGGCCACTGCATTGCAGCAAAGATTCATTATCCTCGACGAGCCAGCAATCCGCAGGCTCTGATATTTGTGATTTGGAAGCTGGCGGTGGTGGCGCCGGCTTCAGAGGTGTAAGTTCCTTGGCTGGTGGCAAAGGAGCACGAGTGCGTGTACGTCCACGTTGCGTGGGACTGGAGTTCTTGCCGCGAGTACGTGACTTGGAATCTTTGGAGGAAGCACTCGCCTCCGCCACTACTCCACTTGGCTCGGGCGACAGCAGCCGCGTGCGTCGCATTAGGTCGTACGGGTCTTTTTGTGGGTCCAAAATCGAGGGACGTGACTTCTTCGACGTGCTCACTACACGCATGGTCGCCGCCATTCCAGCGCCACCGGCGACGCCACGCATTCTGATATTGGCAGCTGTGGCTGCGGGCAGGCGAACAGTGCCACCGCCCGTGCCAATCGTGGCCAGCGGCAGGCGCGAACCTTTGCACTTCTTGCACACGCTCGCCTTCTTCACATCACGTTTCGTGCCATTCAAATACTCCGCGCACGAACAGATGACAACTGCCAAAGTGGTGGCCGTCGTGGCGCCTCCCGCTGCTGCCTCTGCAGCCTCGGCTGCGAAGATGGCGGCCGCATGTGGATGCGCGTAGCCAGCTGCCACCAGCTGGTGGTGGTAGGAGTGGCGAGCCGGTATACCGCGCACAGTGCCATATATCCAGGGCTCCGCGTACTTCATGGAGCGCGAGAGGGCGCTGGGCAGAAACTCGTAGCCCGGTGGCGGTGCACTGGGCGGCGGCAACTGATATCCATGGTGTGGTGGGTGCTGCATCTGGAGTGCCTGTTGCAGTTGTTGCATCGCCTGCATGTTGTTAGCGTGTTGCGCATGACCGAGCGCCAGCGTCTCCGACTTATCGCCGTTGCTGATTTTGAGCCTCTGACCCCAAGTTTTCTTTGATTTGTCATACATCGGCGATGTTGCAGGCTGCAATGAAAATGGCTTGATAAATTACATTGCCAAACTTTTAGATTTAATTATGCTTTCGATATCGTGCTTACTTATACTAAAACTTATTAGAAGTGGATTAAAAAACTATAGGGAATTTGCTTAGAAATTGCAGTTGATTTAGGCAGAGATGGACATTTTTGCGAGTAACTTAAAAAAACATGGCCTAAATTACCAATAGTTCTGGATACCTTCTTATGCATAGTATGTAATAAAACAATTTTTGAACAATTTTGTTTAAATTATGAATAATCTATTTACCTTCAATATCACATCAATGTGAATAGTTAGCTAAAATAGAATGTTGTTGTTGAGAAAATTCCCAAATGTGGCTTTTATTCCTCCTAAATTGAAAACATTTTTTCTATAAACAGAGGTTCTTTAAATAAATTAGGCCTGGATTGATCCAATCTATATATTTATGCAGATAACAGGCAAATGGATTGATAGGCGTCTTCATCGAATTTTTTCGGCTAATGAAGTATATACTCACTATATACTTATAAATATACAACGTTAACATAGCGCCTTGGATTTTTACTTTGAATATACCTAATTGATAAATTCTTTACTGTTTGTCTACATTCTTAAGCCAAACGTTCATTTAATGGGGTTTATACTCATAAATTCATTATTTTTTCATAACTCGAATAATTTAGATAGGCGTTCCTGCTGCAGTCTAAGAGCAGACACATTATCAATGATTGTGGCTACGTAATAAAATACTATATAAAAATTCCAATTTTTATTTAATAATGTAAACTTTTTTTAATGATGCAAATATAAACAAAAATTTGAACAAAAAACAACGACTAAGAATTAATACGCGTATGCACTAAAAAGTAAAAAAAAAAATGATTGCGTATTCTTCTTCAATAATGTAGGTACAAATTTTGATATTTTCGGAGTCGGTGTCAGCAAAACAAAACGGTGGCAAAAATATAACCAAATTGAAATGGGACCACACGGGAAGCATCAGCTTTCAAATGAAAAGAAAGAAAGAATCATCTAGTCCAATGTTCTGAGTTGACAAAAATAACAAAAGAAAAACACAAAAAATTCTTAAATTGTGCGGCAGTTGAAGATTTGAGGCGATGTGAGATGCAAAGGACATCTAGGTCGAATATATTGGGGTCCTAATAATATGGGAAATGCTCACCTTTCAATTGTTGTTGTTGTTGTTGGTATGGCTGCTCCTGCTGCTGGTTTTGCTGCACATAATCCCCAATTTTAATTAATGGCGTTACTGCACTTTTCTCCGACTTCCACCTTCAGTTTTGTTGCACGAAAGTTGCCCGGCCGCTGTCTGGTCAACTGTTGCTGCTGCTGCCCATCACACAACCTGAGCCTGAAATGAGGAGGCACACGGAATTATTAAAGCGCAACGTCCAGTGGGAAATCCGTTTAGTAAAGTTTGTTATTGAAAAAGTTTACAATGCGATTATGACTGCATAGGGGTTGAATGAGTTTGCATGGTCCCGAGGGCCAAAGGGAGCAAGTGGATGGATGCCGTATGGGCGTTTGTGGCCACTCAGTGAGTGCTGCTATTGTGGCAGCTGGCTTGATTAGCGCTTGGCCAATCCGTTGCACTATACCCATACAGGACATAATCGTAAATTAATTTTAAGCTGTTTGTGCGCAAAGCCAATCAACGTTGAAACTCAATTTTCGCTCTTAATAGACGAAAAAGTGCCGCACAAAATCTCTAGCAATTTTTTACAATTCTTTCATCCAAAATGTGACTACTACAGTGCCGTCCACTGTTGCGGACACCCAGCATCAAATCAAATAAACCAGTCAAAAGAATATCTCCCGCTGTTGTGAAAGTTCTGTTCATGCTGCTTTTCACTGGCCACCTCTCATACACTCACCAGCTGGCCAACTAGCCAACTGGTCTGGCAAGGCAATTCAGGCAACTGAGGCGAGTAACTTTGTTTTCATTTCGCGAATGAATTTTTGTCGTCATCGTGACCACTTTTCACAATCAACTGCCGTTCGCTGACACTGCTGGACAGGGAAAGAGGATGAATGGAGAAGGACGTGGGCGTGGGCGTGGGCGTTTGTTTGGCCAACACCACAAAATCTTTGTGTGGCTTATCGTTGAGTTGTTGTTGCTTTTGCTTTGATTTTGCTGTTTCTGTTGTGTATTGCATGTCGCCTGCATTTGCCGCTCCTGTCGTCTAGTTGACACCCGCACCTTTCGTGGCGACTTGTTGTTCGCCTTTTTCTGTAGCTGCCCATTACGGGCTTCCTGCGGGCGGACAGAGACAGTCGAGCGGCCCAGCCGCTTGACGTTGCGGATATTAATCAAAATGCGGTCTACGTATACGCAACGTTGGCACACTTTGGCGTGTTGCTTAGCTTAGTTACCATCGTTGTCGCTTTTCTTGCAATTTTTGTTCTTGTTCAGCTGCCATTATAACTGTACTGTTGTTGTATGGCTCCTGTTCTTTGCCCCGCCAACGCCCACTATCAAAACTGTGGCCTGGATTGCAAACAACAGTGGTTTTAGGTGGAAGTTATTTGCAGTGGCTGGTTTTTTTCCCAGGATTTTCTTTATAGCTTACATGTGTGGGCGCGTGTTTTATGAACATCTTAAGCAGCTTTTTTCGATATTTACAATGTCCGATATTAGTGTTGCTGTTGATAGCACTTATAATAGATCGCCAACACCACTTTTAGAGAACTTTTTGCGACTCGTGACATTCAAATATTGTTTGTGTCCAAAAACACTAAATTTTTAAGTTTGTGCTCCAATGTTTTCTGACTACACTGACAAGATGAAATACAAAGTAACTGGAGATCAGGCGTGGATATATGCATATGACCCCGAAGCAACCGATCAATCAAGCGAATATTGTGCCAAGGGGGTCAAAACCGAAAATATCGCGAAAAAGCCAAAATCGGTAACTGGCAGTTTTTTAACCTAGAGGCAGCATTTGTAATGAATGAAAAAGACTACTCCGGGGACACCGTTTTGACATGATTGAAGAGATTCAAGCCAACTCCAAAAAGGTACTGAAAGCCAAAAACACATTTTTCGAATTGAAAAACGAAAAATTCGTCGACATAAATTGCGCATTGCATTCGGAGGATTACTGTGAAGATTTGAATGAATACAATAGGATTTGAAAGCTTTAATCAAATTCATATTTATACACATTACTTAAATGCGGTATTTGTAATTTATTTTATAACTTTTTTTATAGATGATTGCTGCTGTTTAATTTGTTTATGTTTTTCCCACAACAAGGTGGCTAGATAATAGGAGGAATGTTTGAAAGTGCATGGAATTTTGTGACAAATTATTAACGAAGAACATTCAACCATTCGAATTATTGGATTTCGTGAATATTTATGGGTGTTCCATTTCCATTCCAAAATTGTTAGAATATGAATGAATTTCTTAAAGCTGACCTTATTGGTATTATAAGAATTCATTACTTGTAATATTGACGACTTTTCAAAGGTTCAACATATAAAAATAAATATATATCTCTTTCTGCTTCTATTAAATAAGAATTGGATCTTAATATTGAATTACTTTTGACTGTAGCAGCATAAATAAATAAATATCTCTCTTTCTGCCTCTTTAAACACGAATTGTTCTTTTGACTGTAGCAATTTTATCCTGAAAGGATTACAACGCGGACTACAGTGCATGGCCGCTTCTTAAAGTGTCGGCACACCACGTCGCCGCGCGTTGAAAAATGTTGATAAATGTTGACAATTTTTCCGGCAACCACTCGTGATAAATCTAATTTTTCTCTATCTCGCCTTGCATTGCGTTTTGTATGTAGTGCAGTTAGTTGCAACACGCCATTGTTAGTTGTTGCATTGTTGCTGTTGTTGTTGCTGTTGTCGTTGTTGTTCTTGTTATTGTTGTTGTTGTGACTGTTGCTCTTGCAGTTTTGATTACATGGCCTGGCTGTGGCTGCTGCTCCTTACATCTTGTTGCTGCAGCTGTTGTTGTTGTTGCTGTTACTATTGCCCGGAAGGTGTGCAGAAGTGTGCAGAGGTGTGTGTGTGTGTGTGTGTAGGTGTGAAGTAAAATTAAAAACGTGTCATTTTTTCTTTATCGCGCTGGGCCAAGGCAAAAGTTGCCATGACCCAGCGCCCCAAGGCATTCAGCGCACTATATCTACAAAGCAACGGGAACAACAACAAGAATAACACCAACAACAATAGCTACAACAATAGCTACAACAACCGTAGCAACATAAAAAATTGTCTGAGAGGAATTTGAGCCACTTTGTCTGGTTATTATTAACGATATCATTGTTAGCTAGTTGGGTATATTATGCATACGCACTGTTGCGCTGCAAATTGGCAATGCTCTAGATCTGAATACTTTTAAAAATTCTTCACCTTCTTAATGGGATAATAGCATGAACTGTAATTCATATAGTACATTCATAGCTCCTATTCGTATTTTCGTCAATTTAATTGGATGTTACAAAATTAAGTCGAATATCCACTCGAATACTTACATTGAACATTTTTATTTTCACATATGTAGATAATTCTTAAGTGGCTTTTATTCATATTTTCCCATGTGTAAAATTGATCTGAATTATGCTAGTGGGTGCGATGTATTTGCTTATATACGGGTACATTTGGTTCTTACTTTCATTATATTTCAAGTGAATTTAGGAAATACTTGGCCGTTAAAATATACTATATGCTATATTCCTCTGGCATTTAAACAAAATATAGAAACTTATTGAAAACAGAATGAATAAGAATGCAAAATTTCCAACATCAATATTTTTTAAAATTTTTAAGAAGAAAATCAAATTTATCATCATTAAAAAAATTAGGCAACATCTCGTACTTGTAAAAATAATTTAAGAATGCTATTTCTTTACTCTCCTCCTAAATCCCTTTTAAATTGGGAAATCATCGAATGATCTAGGCCTAACAAGGGATATTTTCCAATGTGCTGAGTCTTATTATGCAAAATATCTTATCAAAATATTTGATTGCATGAGCGCTTATCAAGGGTTTACTATTTGTTTGCACTGAAATCAATTTATTTTTTATCATAAATAGCCTTTTATTTGGCTTCTATGTCTACATACTGTTATCATTTTAACGGCAAATGCATTTTTCCGAAAATTTGGGGATGAGTTGATTGTTAAAATGCGATTTACTGGTTATCAGTGAGCTTGTGCAGAACAAAGCAGGAACCAGACCAAATTGTTTGCTTAAGATCAATTGTTTTATCAATTAAAACGTTTGAGAAAAAGTTGTTTTGGGTTCGTAAACCAACCTAAGTTTTGCTCTTTGTTTGATGCCCATTTTTATACGAAATACACAAATATACTGTCACTTATTTCACGAAATTTATTCCGAAAGTCAGTGGGAGAAGTACATTTTCAACCAACTAGTCACATTCAAATTCCGCCACCCCAAAAAAGTTATTTTTTCCAAAGTTCTGTTACTTTTAATTACACCTTGTAATAGATATCAGAGAAACTTATATAATGGCTATACCAATTTTAATAACGTTAAATTAAATGCAAGTTATGGTAATCATTTGGTTATTAAGATGTTATGTGCAAGAGAGTAAATTTTTGAAAAGCAATTTATTTAGTTCTTCCTTTACGGGTGCATCATAATTTTTCACACTCAATTGCGTTGCAACTCTCTGAACGTTTTAAGTTTAATTTTTTGCACATTTCCCAGCGCCTTTCTCAGGCAATTGCTCCAAATGCAATTTGTCATTATAAATTTACGTCAGTTTAAGCAAAAGCAAAGCCCACAAAACGCACAGCGAGGAAAACTTTGAGTCAAGTAGGAAAAAAATCTACTGCATTTTTCAATATATTTTCAACTTGACTTCCAACCAAAGTTGTGCGCCACATTGCCAAGCGCGCGGGCTAAAACTTTTTTGTTATTGTCTTGCAGTTATCTGTCGGGCGTGCGGCAACTACAAAAACTACAATAACTACAGCAACAATAGCCTGATGTACACACCCAAAGGACTTGGCCGCAGATTGATGGCCAAATAAAAAAGTAGTTAACGCAAAGTCAGAGCTTGAAAAACGTTGAGCGCAAGTTACTGGCAGTGCAGCTAATTAAGTGACTTGATGTTAAAGTTTAATATAAATTCAAGTAATCATTTGCCAATTTGCAGAACAGCAAACTGTCAATGCACTCACACAAACGCACAGACACACAGACACTCACACCCCGACGCAGCAAGCAGAAAGCAAGCTGAAACATTCAAAATGCAATTAGAGTTGTGGGAAGCATGAAAAGAAAAGCTGCATATGCAGCTGGTAAATGGGGCTTACTCATACAATAAGCCGCTTAAGAAAGACAGTTAAGCAGACTGACAAGACAGAGAGTCAGATTGACGAACGTCAGCAGGAGGCGTATACAGTGGCTGCAAAAATTACATTGCCAAAACGTAATGAGCTGGCAAAGTGAAGACACAAGGAGGCAGATAAGAGACAGACCGAGCGAGATGGATGAAGAGAGTAAAGAGAAGGAGCGGACTGCATTGCAAGTCCCTAACAAATCTTGCGCTCAAATGGCGCAAAGGTAACTAAAGACATATCAAGTATACGCAGAGTTGTGCACGCTGTAGATTAACAATTTCATTTAGCAGGTTGCATGTCTGCAAGGATAAGAAACAGGTCGGGCAGGTAGGTAAACGTCTTAATTTATTCAAGTGGCGTGCGCCTTTGGAACTAAGCAGTGTGTGGCAAAGAAGAAAAATTGGTTAGGTAATGAGCCGGGCAGGCAGCCAGCCAGACATCCAGTCGGCGACCTAAGCAGGGAACCTAAAGCAGCAAACGTTGTCGACATAATCACCGCTTTTGAGCGCCAAATTTACGCGCTGCCATCAACAGCTTTCAAATGCCACTAAGCGCGGCTCAGACTACCCAGCTCCCACATCCACTCGCAAATAGTACATCTATATACATATAAATACGGGCAACGGAAGTGGCAGCAGCGCACTAAGTATCTATAATTCGATTCAGCTGAGCATTAAACTGTGCAGACGAAAAACGAGCGTTAAAAAAGAAAAATCTGCTGAAAATCTACCAAGCTGCCGTTGCTGCTGCTATTTAGGATAGAGATGTGCGAATGAAGAAATTTATATTTATATGCGATCGTGCGTGTCACGATCCCGGCACTGAACTGAACTATCGTCATTGATATCGCTCACTGATGTAAATAGCGTGCCACTCCCCGAAACACTATTTCTAACTCGGACACCACTTTTCATTTATTTTCATGCATGTTTTGATTTTTAACATCTAGAATGGTTTGATTAAAATTGGAACAATTCGTTTGATTCGTTGATTTGAAAACCTTCTTGTAATTTTAACTTATTTTGAACTTAAAAAAACCCAATCCAATTATTTGTGATTTTCATTAAAAACTTTACGATTTTCACGCTCTTGATTGGTTTATATACGCATACCTAAAAACTGCTCCGCTGCTTTAAGCCTTGGCAACAACATGAGCTGACAGACAGGCTGAGTGGGAGACGAAACATGAGGTGGCATGGCATGGTGTGGCATAGCTTGGCTTGGCGGTGGTTGACTGAGCGACGTGTGCAACTTTGATGGCTGTAGCAGTGGCTGTGGTGAAAAGGAAGAAGATGAAGTGGCAGCAGCGTTGACAGGCAGCTGCAGCAAAGATGAAGGGCAGGGCAGGGCAGGAGATGCGTCCGCTTCTGCATTTTATTTATTTTGAATTTAATTTATTGAAAACTTAATGAGTTTTTGCAAGGCCACTAGCTAGCATGCAACTAATTTGCTTGATGCTGCTTGATGTTTCTTTTGGGGCGCGTCAAATGCAGCAGAGGCGAAATGTTCACTGGCTTTTACTTTTGAGCAGCTCGTTAAAGTGCCATCAAGTGGCATTGGCATAATTCAAACAAATTTATTTAAATTGTTTGCATTTGGGGTCGCAAAAATATGCCCATACAAGAGCAACCACAAACACCAAACAGTCAACAGATTTATGTAGCGTCTTGCAAAATAAATTAATTTATTTACGAGCGTGTGTAACATTCCCAAGTAAATTAAATGTAAAGCTGTGCAGATGATGTTGTAGATTTATTGCAGAACTAAGTGGAGCATAAGTAGATGCAGCTTTTAGACATTAAAGTAATTTGCTAAAACGCACAATGCCTTTGTTTTGGAGTGTGTGTGTTGGTGTGTACAACATGTACAACATTCTAATTGAATTTGCTACTTTCTGAAATGTGAAATGTTAACAACTTTTGTGGTGCTGCCGACACGCTGAAGAGGCCAAAACTTTGCAGCACCAGCAACAACCGACTTGCATTAAAGTGCAGCGGCAACAACAAGCATTAAATTTACGCAATTAACAAAACCTACTGACTTGGCCGAGCCTTGATCCATTCGCAGGCTGAGCGGCTGAGGGCAGCGGGGCCTTGTGATTATTTGCCCTGAGCTGCAACTTGTGCTAAACTAATTAAAATGCATATTCGCCCTACATAAATACACGAACTTTGCCTTAAGTCGTAAGAAAGTAACAGGCAGCAACAACTGCAATAACAGTAACAGCAACAGCAACTACAATAACAACGACAACTACGACGACAACTTGAACAGGTAAACAAATACATAAATGTGCAGTTTAATGCGGGTGCCAGGTATAATGAAGATTCTAGGAAGAAGCAGAAGCTTCTAGCCACTGGCCAGACCAAGACGCATACTGAGACCGGGCCCAGGTCCAGACACGTTGATGACAGTTTTGCTCACTCTCTAATTTGTGTAACATGCTCGTTGCTGAGCCCAGTTTGTTGCTCAGTTCCCTCGCTTCTGTCCTGGCACCCATTGCTACTTGTTGTTGTTGTTGTGCCTTTTGCGCATTTATTAAAGCAAAACTTTTTGTAAACTCATTAGAGCAGTTGGCCAAGCTAGCGAGCAGGCAAGTCAACCAACCAACCAACAAACCAGCCGACCAACTCTGCCAACTAAATGGGACAACAACAACACGAGCAACACTGTGGGAGTTAAAGTAGAAAGTTTCTTAAAGAAAACGATGGAAGCCACCTACATACATAGGAATAAAGGAGAATACAAATTATTTTGCAGCTTTTGAAGTTTTTCAGTTTCTTCAGTAATAGTTCAACTGGTGCCATAAAGAATATATGTATATACATACATACAGATTTACCATATGAACAAGCAATGCATGTTCTATGGATGCTTTTCCAAACTTTTGTAAGCTGTTCGACATTTAATTGAACCGTTAGAGTAAGAGAATTTTCATATTTAAAATTAAATAATTCGATGTTTGCAACTATTTACTAATTCAAACGTTTTAAAAATTATAGCATTATAATTTGTAATTTAATTTCTTTAAATTGTGTATGAAATGTGGAAACAGTACTTCTGTACTCTTCAGCTTAAGCTGACGGTGACGCGATTTGATCGCAACATCTTCTATTTTCCCACTGTAGTTATAACGACGCAAGTGGTGACAGGCAGGATACCAGGACAGCAGAATGGCAAAATGGTAGCATGGCAGGCAAACAAAGGCAGAGACGGCTAAGATAAACAGCCAACTTCTTAGGCGAGCACGGCTTACTGACGCTTTTCATGCGGCTAAACATGCCCGACGGTGCAGTTTAAATTTTATTTATTGCATTAACTTGAAACCGGTCGCTCAGTAAGGATGTGCGGCCAAAAGAGGACAGACGGTCTGTGGGATGAGTGGTGGGGGCGACAACAACTGCCAGCTGCCACTTTGCGTTCTAATAAATGTAATGAAAATGATGTTCATAATGAAAGCCCACTAATCGACTCGTTCCAGTTGTAGCCATAGTTGTGGCTATCAATTTAGCTTACACCTCAATCTAAAGAATATGCAACTGCAAACTTATTTTTGTGGTAAGGGGAATCATTGTGCATAAGATTATCTTTTAGTAAAGCTATTATAAGGAATTTTAAATAAAAGCCAGCTTAAACCAAACCTTAACGTGACCACAGTTTTAATTAAATTCAATAATATTATTTATAAAATAAAAATAATAATTTAAGAAATCAGTATATACAAGTTTTCATGTACAACAATAAGCATCACATATGAATCTGTATTTTAAGATGGGTCAAAGGTAACTAACATCTAACTACTTTTCACTGTAGATTACTACAGAAAAATGAATTATATTTAGTACCAATTATTTCATTAGAAAGTATTTGTGTTCCTCATTTTTAATTTGTTCATCCATTATCACCTTTGGCAACCAACGATTCATGTAACTTCATCCAGATGACTATATTTATTTCCTTTCATAATACAAATTCAATTTTCAGCTTAAACAAACTGATTGAATACTTTCGGTATTTTTTGCAATATACCTTATACATAAATATATGTTTGTGTATGTATAATACATACACACTTTTATCGCAATTGAAGGCAGGAAGTTGAGACGATAAAGCCATCTGCTGGCACAGCCGGTAAAAGCATAAATAAATTGCAAAATAAATTTGTAGACTTTACCATGCATTCGTTTGTGTGCGTGTGTGTGTGTGTGTGTGTGTGTGTGTGTGTGTGTGTGTGTGTGTGCGTGCGGGTATATCTGTGTTGATGTGAGGGCCATGGTTAAGAAATTGATTGTGCGGAAAATTTAATGTTTATGCCATTTTTCATAGCATACTTTTAAGTGTTTGCAAATTGTCGTGCCATGAGTACTATGCTCGTATGTATGTATGTATGTATGTATGTATATGTGAGCGGGCATATGTCTGCATTTGACAACAGCTGCATACATATGTGAGTGTGTGCATGTGTAAGTTGCGGAATTATAATTGTTAATGCACATATTATATGGTCGCGGAAGGGTGTGTGTGTGGGGCTTCGGTTTTGTTTGATCTGCGGGCATTTCAATAATAAAATTGACTTACTGGCCGCATTACGCGCACCATTTATTTATTATGCCGCATTCATTAATAATTTCACAATTTTGCAATCCCCGCTTGTTGCATTTAATATAATATATTATTATTTGGGAGAAAATAATTATGCTGGCGTTAACTTAAGTGTAAAACACTTTGTGCAAATTATGTGCAATTAAATGGCCGGCATAGTGGCTCACATTTTATGAGTATGCCGTGGCATGTGTGACATTCTCGCCTTTGTCGCAGCATCGTTTGCGGCTTTGGCGGCAATTTTTCATTTTTAGCCTGCACATGGAAATGTCTTCTTTTGAATGCCGCCAAGCAAACAAACGACGAGCATTGACACTTGCTGTGCAAATAAATTCCAGACCAGACAGCGAACCGACCAGCCAGCGAGCCAGCGAGCCAGCTAGCATGTCCAGCCCAGTCAGCTCAACTGAAGCACAGTGGTGTAAAACTACTTGTTTTGCGAAAACACTAAGGTTTGAGGCACATAATGGAGAAAAATATATACAAAATATTTAAGATATCCTTTAAATGTACCACTATTTGCAGTAAATAATTATCTTCGCCACATCTGTACGACTTCTCCCTAATAGAGTAATAGAAAATTTCGTTTTGAAAATTAATAGTTTAGGACTAGTCCAGATTTGTCGTTTTGAATATGTTCATATACATTACAAATGCAATACGTATGAATGCTAAAAGACAATGAAATTGGTTTATTTTATGTAGAGAAACAAGCAACAAGATTTGTTGAAATCTGATTTCAAAATACTTGTATTGTAGATGTGTTCCAACTTTTATTTCTTAAATTTCATTTATCGATTATTGGTTCTACAGAAAGCATTAAATTCAATCAACAGCTCCTATGTAGAATGTAAGTTACAGCCACGGTGATAAGAACCGTTTGCGATTGATGCGGCATGACACCGACGCCGCATATGACGCCAACGATTGCGCTGACGTTGCCAAAGTTCAGTGCACCCATTGGCCATAAATTGTGCATAAATTAAAACGCACATTGCCTTTGGTACGGGGAAGTGGTGGGGAAGTGAAAATAGCCTCGCGGCCTCTTTCCTTTGACAGCTTGGCATGTTTGCGACTTTCATTTGACACATGTCAAAATTCTATGGAACTCAATTAGACGTTGTCTGCGGAGTACCACGACGACTTCTTCTTCTTCTCCTCCTTGTCGTTGAATTTAAATCTAACTATGTGCTTGACTTCGTTTTAAATTTGCATTTGGATGCGCATTCCTCTCAACAGTTGTTTCACAGGGGACCAGCGGTTTGGATGCTGACGAGGAAGTGGTGGAGAGGAGATCTGAAGTGTGGCGGCGGTTAACTTGCCTGGTTCATTGTCAAGAAGAATTAGTTCCATGGAATTGACGCTAATGAAACTACTCGATGCACACTAAACGGTACATTCCGATAAATGGATTATTTACCACGGCGATGCATGTGAATGCATAGCTAATCGAATAAATCTTATAGCTAAACGGTTTATTATAAAAGTAATGTCAGCCGGTTAAATAATATCACCAAAAGCGCATTTAGCTTAGTTGAAGCTTAAATTTAAACTCATTTGCTAACTCACAAGTTCGTCTATGAAATAAGTTTGCAATTCAAACGAAGCTTTTTTCATAAAAAGCCTGAAATTGCATTCGTTTATTAGGTTTTTCTCTTCGAAATTGTTATTTATTTAAAGTGGTTTTACTTTGAAAACTAACTACAGCTATATGACAGATCCAATTGTTGAAATAACTTTGTATAAAAGATTAACTCAAAATAATGCCAACAAAAAAAACCAAATAAAGTTGCTAAGACAATTATTAATTTAAGGATACGGATTAATTTGTTACGTCATTATAATATTTTAGGTCGATTGTTTTCAAATAGTGGACAATTTTCAAAGAAAAGCAAGACTGGAATACTATAATTGGGATCACCCAACTCGTAACACTCTGTAGTCACTTGAATAAATTGGAACATGTTTAAAATTAAATTAGTTTTAAGCCAATGCAGCAACATTAAAAACAGCTGCGGGCATAAACACTAACTGGATGTAATGGCCGAAAAATGATCCATTCCCTGACCTGTCGTAGCCTAGATTTTAAGTTTATGATATAATATATATATATGTCGAGCCGGACGTAGCGAAAAAGGGAGAAAACTACTATTGGCAAAGCAGAAAGGTATCCACCAATATAGGATATTTGTACATATGTATTTAAATATTCGATTCGATCAATTCCATAAGTAAACTCATGGTTTTGCTAATTTCGACAAATTTGTATGAAAAAGAAGGTAATAGCTACACAGTCTGCTCTGCAATGCTCATTTAAGCCACCATTACCTAATACTCTGTTAGAAATTAAGCAATGGAATAAACTTGTGGCGGTCAACTTTGTCATATTTATTTTTATTAACAAAAAAGTTATATTTTTATATATCTTTATTGGAAGTACTTATAGCTATAGTAAGTATTATTGTGTACTTATTCTACTCTACCATACCACCCAGAGGTGTTATTTATAATTTTATTTGCAAAAAACAACCAAACTCCTTTTCTAATAAAAAGTTAAATAAAAAGAAACATAAGATTATGAATTGTGTGCAGTGCCCGCCACTTAAACTGGCTTAAACTATGCCAAATAAGCCAAACTCTATGCTCAGGTAATAGAGCTGCTATCGGCGCTTGAGTTCCTGTTGTTATGTTGCCTTAAAGCTCCGTGCTTTCCATGTGCGGATTGGCATTCTTGATGCCGAGACTTTGCAGTTTCCGCAGACGATGTATCTGACGCTTCAACTTATGTCGGAACACAATCTGGTGATTGACCGCTTTGAGCTCATCCACACTGCAACTCTTGAGATTGCGCACCGTCTTGGCCAGCAGCTTCTCCGTGATGAAATACTTGGCCTTAGACAAACGCATATACTCGACATTGCGTCGGGACAGTTCCTCCCGATAGAGGTACAGATGATAGGTGACGGTGGGGCCCTGTCGGCGCTGGTTCTCCAAATGTCTCGAAAGGGTTCCAGCCTCGTTGACTTGTTTCTGATATTGTGACATTTTCGAAGTTCTTAGATGTTGCTGCCTTTGCGATTGAGCTGCGTTTGTGGTCTGTGGCAAAGAATGTATAGCTTTTTATACTTTAGAAGACCAGAAGGGCTGCCTCGTCAGGGTCAGGTACCTATCCCTTTTGCCCTTTTGCTTTGCTGCCCGATCGTCCCTCTACCTGTTGCTTCGAATGCATGTCCTGCATTTTTGACTTGTACATTGTCGCAATAAAAAACGATTCATTCTTAATCTGCTTGCCGCCATAAAGTTTTCTTATTTTGCAAACACGTTCATTCTTAATCCGCTCACTAATCCGTTGTAATGGACAAGCGTTTGACGACTGCAAGCTGCGAGCATGCGCCGACGTGTTAGCAATTTAAAAAATTCATTCGGCCTATAAAAAGATTAAGTGACATTACAAAACGTACTTCCCCAAGCAGCTGATGGGACTGAACCATCGATATAAGGTGAATAGACAAGTTATTGCTCGCTCGACCTATCGGTGCAAAAGGGTAACATGGAGGGCGAACCCGAGCGATGTCCGTAGGCGTTGTCTGTCGGCCGTTTGCGTGGATTATCTGGCTGGGACAGCTGCTCGATTCCAAGAATTTTCATTAATGATCTCAGAGAGTAGAACTCAATCGAATGCTATGGTAGTTGAAAGAAGGAGTATTGATATCAAAAGAGTCACCGTTTTTATACCTTTAATAGATTGGCTGACTTGGCTTATATGCTAAGCCCCTCCAAGCCCACATAAAGTCAATGTTAATCCAAATTCCAATTTCAAAATTCATAGAATGAGAATGCTAGTTTTCTGTTTTAAGTCGCAAGATAAACTTTTTTAACTGCCTTGTCACATCGCAAAGTGCCACGAAATCGTACTCATATTTTTTGCATAGCCAATTATGTCAGTTTCTTGATCAAATAAAACAAAGTTGAACCTAGTCTTATGTAGTATATGTATATATATATCATTCGCACGCCTTACTTTGGCAAAATAAATAGTAAAGAGAAAAAAAATGTGATGGGAAGTGATAGGAAAAAAACGCTGGCAAAATTATGGAAAACTTTTGCTTCTTAAACGAAATTCAACGAACTTTTCAAAGTTTAATGTTGAAATAAGCCATTTTCGCTGCAACTACACATACACAGGCACAGACACAGACACACCATACCAATACACCGACACAGAGACAGCGACAGGAAAAAGATTGAAAAGTAATTGCATTCAAGAGCTTGTAGTTAAAAATTTATAGCTGTGAAGTAAAAGGATATAGGCAAGAGCGAAGGCACTCTGCGATGTAACAGTAAAAAAAAAAATGATGAGACGACGCTTTAGTATGTACGTTACCAGAAACGTTGAATAGTGAGCTGCAGGGGCAAAGCCTCTGGTGTGCAAAATATTGAAAATGTAATTCCAACTTCTGTTTTAGAGTTGACTGCCCCTTACCCAACATCCCTCTCCTCACTCCACTCCCTCTCCACTTGTCCTCGCGGTAATTGCAAAAATTTTTAGCACGCCGAGCAAAAGAAAACCGTTGGAAGCGTGTGCCCCGGCAACATTGAAATAAAAGTAAGTTAAATTGAAAATGAAACGAAATCAGCTCTTTAGCGTATTGCTTCATTTGCGTGCTGCTGTTGCAGCATCCGCAGCAGCAACTGTTGGCTGCCCAGCAGCCATTTGAATTATTAACTGCAAGAGTGAAAATTTCACTCTGTTCACATGAAATGTGCTATACCTCTCTAGTTGGCCAGAAAACTCGCCAAGCAGCAACTGTCAGCATTAGCATCAGCCGCGGCCCAACCTATGTCCCAGTTATGCTCCCAAGCCCACTCCCAAACCGGCTCCCGTGCCCATGGAAGCTCAATAAAATCCGCTTTTCCATTTGCCACGCCATCCCTATGTAATTGACTTTGCAAGATGCGCTGCAGCATCTCAATTACAGCGTTTTTATTGTTGCAAATTGTGTAAATTTTTGCTGCCGCTATCGCTGCTACTGCTGCTGCTGTTGCAGCTAATGCTTCTGTTGCTCATTCGCTGGATGCCGTTTGCCAATAATGTTAATTTACAAAACTCATCGACAAAGCGCACACAGTCAGAAGCAAAAAATGTTCAATTATTGCTTTCAACAGTGCATGAAAGGTATAAAGTGCTGTCTTCCATGGGGATGTGGTGGTTGTGCAAACAGACACACACACACACACACTCACTCACACCTACATATGTTGGTAAGTATGTATTTGTGGCGGTATTGTATTGGATCAGTCAACTGCGATGGTTTCGGCTTTTGCAATTGACTTCGTAAATTGATTTTTTTACTCACCGAGTTCTATGACTAATTTCCACAAAGACAAAAGCTAGAATCTCATTTTCGGGCATAATTGAGTTTGTAAAGAATGTGTTGGGACACTAATTGCCCGATTAACTGGTAATATAATAGCTGTTAATATACATCATATTTCAATACCAACTGTCCGCTTATTCTTACTAATATTATACCAATCAGCTTAAAAATGTGGCTTAAAGAAGCAAACGCATTAAGTTCTTCCAGAAACAACGTATGTGGGTTTAATATTCTTTTGAGGTTACGATGCACTTATGCATTGTAATTATCAAAATTGGAAATATAACTTATAGTATAGAAGTTGGTGGAATAAAACATAGCTGCTTACAAACCATAAATACTCGTATATATATATTTATAAATAAATAAATAATTACTATGTTTCACAGAGGCCTTCTTCGAATAGGCTGAAACGTTAATTTAGGTTTATTTTAAGTAATTAGATATGTATACTTTCGTATTCTGAACGATAAACAAAATCAAATTTTGCAATTCGTCAGATATCGTGTGTACAATTTTTGAAATGTTAAATTAAAAAGTAGGCAGTTCAGCAGTTACTTATTACATGATTAGTATTTAGTTGATGTATTATTTATTCATCAATATCCATCTTATCCCCTTCAAAGCAATAATAGTATTATTATAAGTGCATTATATCTAAGGGGATTACTTTGGAGCGTTCAAAATGGATATTGATGAATAAATAAATACTTTCAAAACAAAAATCAAAATTGCAAATTGCACCACGTATGCAGAAATTAATTAAGGGGATATTGATAAATATGTACATACATTCCCGCCTCGCACAGCACCCACAACAAATTTGAAGTGAAAGTTAGAGATACATTGAAATAGGCTTTCATTTGTTGAATTGAATACCCATCGTTGAGTAACATTTATGTTAGTTCTATTGGGAGCATACTCCTCCCAAATATTTGAAACAAAGCATTACAGACATTTGATCCATTAAAAACGTAGGTATTGAGTATGGATTTTGACGAGCATGTTGAACATCGAAAATTTGTGATTATCGGAGATGCAGTTTTGCCCACACTCCATATCAAATTGCTTTCAATAATCCCTTCTGAGTAATGCCTTAAACAGTTTGCCTGGCCTGTCATTTATAATTAAAGGTTTGATCTATTCGGCAAATGAGCAGCGCATCACACTTATCACATAATCGAGATGCGGTAATTCACAAAATTTGATATACAGAGGCGAGTCAGGCTGATTGAAGTGTTAGGTATTACAAGTTTGAGGTTTGAGGCTATTGTTTGCAAGGCCCCGAGGCGGCAGTGCAGCCCGTTAATTGTTCGGTGGATAATGGAGGCAGTGGCCGAAACATTTCACAACAAGCTCAATATGACAACAACAATAATAGCAACGACAAGAATACCGCTAGCGTGTAAATCAAATCAAACGGCAATTAAAGCACCATTCAAACCACAGGCTGGGCTGCCATCACTTTAAAATGCAAGCGGCATGCAGCATGCGGAATGCGGCAAAGACGATGACGGCTTCGGCAACGGCGACAGCGAATTGCGACAATGAGGGCTGCTGGCAATTAATTAAAGCAAACCTCAGCGATGTCGCTCCAAAGTATGCAACACACGAACCGCAAAGGCAATGAAATATTGCAATCAGCGAAAGAATGAAAAGCCACTAAATGCACAACGCAAAAGGAAAAACTCAACAGCAACTGCAGAGAAGTGGGGGATGTTGGGGGTGTTGGGGAGGCTCTGAAGGGTGCAGCCGCTTGCCGAAATTAGTTTCTGTGTCAAAAGTTTCCAATGAGTTCGGCAGGCTGAGGGGCAACCGAAGAAAGTGCCAAGTAAAAACTAACAGTGCACACAAGCCGAAAGAAAAACTCGCTTGTTAAATGAAAGAGAAAGGCAAAGGGGAACTACGAATAGAGGGAAAGCGACAGTGAGTGTGAGAGACACAGAGAGAGAGAGCAGGGAAAGAGAGAAAGAGCTAGGACAAAGTTTCAGTGCCGGCAGCATCTGCAGCAGGAGCAGGAGCAGGACTACGACCAACAACAGCTCCAGCCAGTGAGCCGCTTGGCCTGCTGATGTAGTTAAGAATTGGCAGCAAATGCTGCTTAATTTCAAAAGAAACTTTACGTATTTGTCATGCTGCGCACATTCATTGCGGTGTTCATTTGAACGTTCATTCAACGCTCTGCATCAAAGTTGATGCTGATGCTGATTCTGCTGCTGACGTTGAGGCTGACAGTGACAAAGTTGCGCCCAAACCCAGTCCAAGGGTACAGCTTCTCACTTGCTCTCAATTCGTTCTCATTTTTGAAAAATTAATCAGAATTTTTCTATGCATGGCCGCATGCTTGGTCTGTCGTTCTGTCGGTCTGTCAGATGGCCTCACAAAGAGCAAACAAGACGAATCGAAGGCTCGCGCTAATTTGCGGTCGCATTGGCTACTTGTGCGCTTCATTTCCTGCTGGAGAGCGACTGTTATTTGACTTGCAGCTTCCGTTTCCGTTTCAATGACGCTTTGATTGGCCTTGCGGTGTTCGGCAAGCTGCCGCACAATAAAGTTCATTTTAAGCGGTAATTATTATGGCGTTCAAATTCAAACCGCATGACAAACTTTGAGGTTGCCATTGCATTGCAGAACGAAAATGAACGAATGAAATAGTACTGAGTAGCTTACGTTTGCTTGCGGCATTATGGGGTGGGCCAACACCTTGAGGTTTAAACATTAAATTGGCCTTACCTGTAAATAAATAATATAAATTTCAACATTAGTATTTTGTTCATGTGCCTACATAAAAAGTATAGTTAGTAAAGTAATATGTTGTAGAATAAGTAATAGAAAAGTCACTAAGCTAAAATGTTCGTACTTTATAAGTAGGCCTAAATAAAAATTATATTTAAAAACAATCAAATAAATCTTAAAGATAGCTTGATGGACTGATTAAGATTCGTCCCAAATTGAACTTCACATAAGCCAATAATAAATTTATTGCATTGAGCTAATAATGAAATGATGCAAAAATTATAACTCAAGAAACCTCTTCTTCACCTTTTTTTCTCTCTTTTTAATATTTTTAATAAAATGAGATATTAGATGACAAGAACTTGTTCCTCTTAATTGAAATTGAAGATTAAATTAATGTAATAGAATTCTGCACTATTTAGTAAACGGATTTGTTGAATTCATATAAAGAAATACAAATATTATGCGTAATTTCTATTGGCACCATACGAGTATACAACAAATTTAAGAAAATTACCCGCTACAAGTAGCGCTTGTTGGAGTGCAGTATCGGATTCATTTCATTTCATCTTTTATATTTGTAATTGTATTTATTGCTTTTATATCTTGCACTCCCCGGTTTTATTGCTGCCTAGTCTATGGGTGCACACAATTTATTGCATTTCGGTATTTCACTGCGCACACATTTTAATCTTTACATTTAATTTGCTTGCTGAAAGATTCGCACAATTGCACAATTTGCACGCGAGCGCTGAGCGCTGCAAAATTTTAATTTAACATTTTTTTTATAGAGTCCAAAAAACTTCATTTCACGCCTATCGGCGGCGATGGCGGCGTCATTACCATTGTGGGTGCTGCGTGGGCGCCTGCTTTCTTTTGCTCCTTCATCTCTTAGTGCAAAACATTTCCGGCCCGTGTCGGAGGCATTCGTGTGTGAAAATGATTTTAAAATTGGCGTTCAGCGTGTGCGTGCACCACAAAAAGAAGAGGCCGAGAGCAGGGCCGTATCGGGCCGGTATAGACAATCAAAAGGCATTTGATTGTTGCGGAAAACAAAGCAAGCCAAAGCAAAGCGAAGCAATACAAAATTTTGACAGCTTTTAATTGTTCAACGAGGCGTGAGAGGCTGTAACATTTATTTACTTTGCGTTGTCGCTTGGCTTTGCACTTTGCCATCTGCCATCTATAAAATACAAAATAATCAAACGGCATGTCAGGCCACGATAATTGCAAAGGCATCGGCATGTCAGGGCCAGGCGTGGCAGTCAACTCAGGCCCTGGGCGTCTGATAAGCGGCCGCCCGTTTAACGCCTCACTAGGCAAAGGCGTGCGCCAAGGCATTGCCTTTTTCCTGAGCTCACCTTGACGATTGATGCACATTTATGGCACAGGTGATGGAAGCGTGACGCTAGAGCTCTAGTCAACACATCGGATGCCGGGCTGTGAACTGCGTATTAACACTTTACGTGTAAAGCATTGGTTGAGAGATGGAAACCATCAATAGGAAGGTTGCTAGACAGCACTCACTTACTGCCATAAAAGGACTTCTATCTAATATTGCTTTGTTCCAAAAACCATCCTCTGTACCATCATGGTCGACTATATTGGACTTTCAGTCAGTTCAAGTGCTAGTATAAGCATTTAAGTGTATTTTCATTTACTTATTTGCATTGAGTGTTAATAATTGTGATTTCACTTAAATAAATATGGAAAAAAGAATATATGTATATATCTTCGCGATTCATGAAAATATATCCGATTCGCTCACATCTCTAATAGTCTGCCAGACCTGGCGACGCAATTAACGCGGCATAATATTCATACTCGTACAGCTTGAAGATTTTTCATTGCGGCTGACGTGTGAATTATCATTAATAGACCAAAGTGAGAGTTTTCTTGGCACTGACGAAACTTCTACACTAACATTACGGCGATGCCGGCATTTCCCTAATGGGAAAATGAGTGCGCGTTTTGCGCCTACAGCATCTCATTCAAGTCATCAGCGATGCGTCCACGGCCCGACACTTGTGAATTGTGAATATGTGAGTATGTGAGCCATTTATCGCGATCCCGCTGGCAACCCAACATTTCAACAACAATAGCTGGACTGTGATTCGTTGCTGGAAGTGATCAAATGATCTATTCACATGACTTGTCTAAGCGTCGGTAATTTCCTCACAAAAAAAGTTAATTAAAACTAACGTTCAACTTCTTTTGCCAAAGACTGTACATATGTGCGTGTGTGCGTGTATCCCTCTGTCTCTCTCTCTTTTTGCAAGTCTATTTCATTATGCAAATGAGTTCGCTTTTGATGCTGATGCTGCCTTGCTTATTCATTTGATTTGATAAAATTTATGAGTGCACAAAATCTAAGCTTATGCCAGCCAACAGGCAGAAAGAAGAAAAGAAGCTGCCTGCAATTGCACTAAAAAGTTAACGAAGCATAAATCTTTGTGCTTCAGTATATATGTACACATACACATTAATATGTATGTGTGTGTGTGTGTGTGTGTGGGTTTGTGTGAGAGTGTGTTGGCAATATCTGATAAGCTACAATCAAATGCAATCAAACTAAATTCAATTTTATGGCCAAGCAGCTAAAGCAAAAACTAAAGAGCAGTCGCCGCCACCAAGTGAAGTGGAAAGCAAAAGCTAAAACAACGAAGCCGTGAATGCAAATTTAAAGGGCAGAAGAAGGGGGATAGGCAGAGCAGTGTGCTGGTTAAAAGCAAAGCAACAACTATACACAAATTAAAATCTGCCAAACTTGAATGCTGTAGCTGAAGTTGCTGCGAGAAGTGGAGATAGAAAGTACAGCTCAGACTCTAACCACAAATATTGCGCAAAATTGATTAGATATGCAGCACAACGGTAAACCTTAATGCAGATGGATTGAAAATGCATAAAATAAGGCACGGAATCGAATATGCAAACAACAACATCTTAAATGGCGGAACAAGAGCCGCCAACAACAAGAGCTGAGCCAACCAAAAATTAGCCAACGATACGCGTTGAAAAGCCAACGAATTGTAACGCTGCCGAGGGTCGCTGTGCTAGTGCACAGTTAAGCCCGATAAAGAGTATCAACAGTGGGGAATGATTGCCACGTTCTTAAGTATTTAAATATTAAATTGAATACAATCTTCTGAATTACATTTTTTTAAAACGGTAGTTTGAATCTACTTCAGAATAGGAAACAACTTAATCTAAAGTAACGAAAAAACATTGATTAATATTAAAAAGTGTCTGCTGTTGGAATACTGTAGGAAGAAACATGCCTGAAATAATCTTACTATCAGAAAGGATACAATATAAAGAACAAAAATGACTTCTCGTAACATGGGAGAGGTGAGTTTATTTATTTTATTTAAATTATCTTTAGACTCTAGAGTTAGAAGGGACTAATTTATAAATATTTTACTAGACATTAGTTGAAAATTTGAATTGAAATTGAAAATTTGTGCTCATTAAAATTGTCCCTTCATTTAAAACATTCTTTTTGAATATAACCTTGTTTGATATTTTTATGTGCAATTTCTATACAAATTTTCACTCGAGCTCATTCAATAGACATTAAGTAAATTTTATTGTGCCTTGACTGTATTTCCAGTTGCAGTTGCAGTTCATGCTCTCAAGCGGCAAAAGAAGAAGAAAATTAAGACGGGACGCCAAAGTCTGCGTCGACTGTTGCTGCCCGACGTCGTCACTGGGACGAACAGGCCTGAACAAGTCAAGCGTAACGAAATCGTTTTGCACTGCACTCGTTTCGTGCAACAATTGCAGGGCACTGCCAGCTTCCCCCACTACTGACAAACACACACACACATACTATTATACAGCCGGCTTATTGGCATCATTGACGACGACACACCGCAGAATCGAGCCGGGCCGCCATCCACAATCCACCATCCGCCATCCGCCAACTGCCAGCCAAGTGTTGCCAACTGCCAGACGTTTTGTCTGGTTGATCTGCCATTTTTCTTTGCGCCTTTCTTGCGCAAGCGGAAAACGCAACTTGCCGAATTTGTCTGTGTACTTGTATGTATGTACGTATGTGCGAGTATGTGTGGGAGTGTTTGTGTGTGTGTGTTTGTGTTTGCTTAACATTGTTCGATATTTGGTTCAGAGCTCGCTCAGTCCCTCGCACGCTTTGGCTTCTGTTCATTTCTTGACTTGGATGTTTATCTTCAATGATTTGCGATTTTCCGGCAATTTACGCAAAAATATGTGACGAAATTTTTACCAACATCGAAAGCAGCTGCTACGATATATACTTATGTATCTGTGTGGATGTGGGTGAGCTGCAACAATTTGTTCGCTGTTTTTTTTCCTTTTCATTTTAAAATATCTATCTGCAGCATCAAGGGTACAAGATACAAGATACAAAACACCAAGCGCCACCTTCGGCTGTTTATGCGTGCCGCGCGTGATGTCAGCCAAATTTACCGTTTACGTTGAGGAAATTAGCGTGCAAAAATGTTGATGGCAAATATTTGCGTAGCGTCTCCCACACTTTTTACTTTGCCGGCACAAATTGTTAGATTGGCTTGCCATTTTGTTGCAGTTAATTGAATTCGAAAGGTGAAAGGCAGCCCTGACTTAAGTAATTTTTCTGCTGCTGTTTGTTTGAGGAAGTGCGCGCTTGATAACAACAACGTATTTTATTGCCTGATTTATGGACTCGGTTGTACTTTCCCTGTCGGGACAAATGGTTACACTGATTGCTTGCAAGTAGAACTGGCGAGGGAGCACCTCAGCAGATCTTGCCTCAGATTTAATTTCACGTAGTAGCGCGTGATTTTGCCGAATGCCCAGTGGGTGATTTCATCAAAATCCTAAGTAAATACTACTTAGCCCCACATTACATTTAATGGTCGAAGTGTTTATTTTACAAACAAAATCTTTCGCACATATTAATGTGTGGTATGCACTTCAAAGTCAAAATAAGATGCGCAAATATAAATAAATGCATAGGTTATAAATGAATAAAAAAGCAGTCTTTCATAAAATAAAAATAATTACACTCCCTCAGACACACACACACACACACACTGGCGCGCACATAAAGTTGTTGATAATGATCATGTGATGATTTGATAATTAAAAGCAAACATTCAGCGAAAGAGAAAACATGATGAAACGTCAAAGTAATGAATGCTATAAAAACATATGAAAAGTCGCATCTGGAAAGAGCCAACTTGAAGGCACACGTCGCACAGTGGTGAGAATTTCTTAAGCTAGTTGGTCAGAAGCAACATACTATATCTACCTGTATGTTACAATAACTCATTCCCTGAAGCAGAACCAAATATATAGAGTGTGAGTGCAGATAGTTTGTATACCTATATAGTGTGATCTGAACCGTTCGGTATGATGCATTTTGAATTTCGATTATTAGTGATTATAATTATAATTCTGCAAACTCTTCCATTACTTCTCATAATACCTTCAAAGAAATCACTTGCAATACCACTACGTCGTTCTACTAATGCTACTAGATATGATACTATCATTACATTAATAACTTACTATTGCTTATTCTTAATACGGCTTCCTACTGTAGCTTTAGTACTCTTTTCCTCTATTTAAATTTACTTATTTGCATTAACATTTTTATAATTTATGTGCAGTTTTTTTTAAAGCTCCTATTAAATTATATTATTTGTTTAGCAGATTATTCCGATAATTCTGGATTATATGAAAATAATATTTTCTAAGAGCCTAAGTTAGCTTACATTATTATATTTGTATATTTATGAAACATTTCAGGGATTTAGAAATATCTACACATATTTGTATGATTCTGGTATCATTCCTTCTTTTGTCTATTATTATGTTAGGCTTTAATTTTCTGTTGTTATATGAATATATATTAAAAGTTCTAGAATTAGAATGCGAACTTTTAATATTGGTTTTAAAATTGAAGCTTTTAAAATGTTGTATGCAATTTTTTTATGTTATCCTTAAATGTGTGTATTGCTTCAATTTTTAATTCTGCAAATGTTAATTTAATTTAATTTAATTTCTACTACCCCTTACTCTAACCCACTACTGCCATTATAACTACTTAGTACTATACGCCTCTTTCGACTGAGGAACTAGCTATCTTTGGAATTGCCCATTTGGACCACTGTGTGATGCATGATGCGAGTGTGGACACACGCTATGGATTGTGGACACACAACATGAAAATGGACGTGGACGTGGACGTGTGCAGCTGGTCTCCGCCACTGACCGATAGACAGTGACAAGCTTCTAAATTAGTCAGCACAGGCAGTAGCGGCAGCAGGTAACTGTGGTAGCGATAACAACTTTCATGTGCTGGCAAAGCGGATCGGAACATGTTTCTGGCGACAATGTTTTACGGAGTTGATGAACCGCAAACTGAACTGTAAGAGCTTGGGCGTCCAGTTCGGTTCGGCCAAGTCCGGTCCGGTGCGAGTCTGAGCGGCTGGACTGGACCCGTTTGCCAGCACATTTTTCATTAGCGAGCCGCGCCGCGTCGCTGTCGCTTATCAGGCGGTGACGGCAGCGGTGGCAGTGGCGGTGGCGGTGGCGGCGGCGGAGGGAGCCGAAAAGCAGTTGATCCGCTTTTGTGGCCGTTACACATATGGTATACTTATGTATAGTACGAGTATTTATGTTTGTGAGTCTGCCCGCCTGTACGGACAATCATATGTATTTATACTTGTATATGTATGTAGCTACTTGTATCTACGAAGCCAGACCTTGTGCCAGTTAACGATTGCGCGCGCAAGAATATGAAGAAAAATAATGCTCGTAAAACCACCAAACAGACAGTGAGACAGACAGAGAGAGAGAGAGAGAGAGAGAGAAACAAAAAAAAAAACGAAAAAAAAGTAACAAACAAATTGATTAACGCTAATCGTCGCCATTTTGTGCAATTATCGTTATGGCTGGCATGTTGAGACTCGGACCCGGAGACGTCGCGTCGGTGTTGACATCGGCAGCTCTGATCAGCCGGCTTTTGGGCAAGCTGTTGTTCGTTGTTGTTGCTGTTTAAGTAATTCGTGGTTTTTAGCAATTAAGAGTGTTGGTGGCGTTCATTGCCTCGTGCCGACGCGTCGCTGCAGCTTTCATCGCCCTGGGTTCAAAGTGGGGTCGATCAGCGAAGTGGAGGGGTGTTGGCGCAGAGGGGTCGTTGCTGTCCAGTCGAGTGCAATGCTGTTAATTGAGTGATGGAGACGATAACTTAACTTAACACATACAACAAACAGATGCTGCAGCCGCACAAAAATCTCGTTTGCCCAATAGCCGAGTTCAAGTTGAATGGCTCAATTGACGGGTTTTGTGCTTTGCGCTTTTTTCGTCGTTTTCGCTGGCGTCGTTTTTAATTAACAGCCAGTAAATTATTATGAAAACTGGTCAAATGTTTTGATGGCTAAGCAATAACAACAAGAGCAAAAGCAAATTAAATGGTTTACCAAAAATGGGTAAAAGCTGCAGTTGGAGTGACTTATGAAATCATGGACGATGACCGGCACATAACTCATCAATTTTCAAATAATTAATAACAACAAACATAATTGATTTCCTTTTTAGTTAACATATAAGAATTTAATCGCATTTAAGCTCGTTATTTAAACTATGTTGTAAATAGGTAGAAAGCATGAACACTGCTTAGGTAATCGCATTTGAAATAGCCTAAAGGTTCTTATATTGCAACATTTTTTGAAATACAAACAAAATACGAATATAGTGTAGGTATGTATTTAGGGTTATTCGCTTTCAAAATGAACTGAATGCTGAAATTGAAACGAAATAGGTTGAGTTTTTAAAAACTGAATATTATATTGGAAATGACAATCTTATGTCAAGTTTTTTAATATTCAAATTTGTATAACTTGTGTTTCTTATTTACTATTAAGAATAGTAATATAGTGTTTTTCTTTTAACATTTTATTTAGAGCCTTGAGTTAAAATTATTTTTATGACAAAGACAATTTAAAGTGGAGTCATACTTGGCTTGTTGGTTCAATCGACCACAAGTATAAATTATATTTATGTCAGAAAATGAGTTTTAGTTTCTTCTTAATCTAGAACATATATTCCACTTTGAAATTCTTCTTTTTTTATTGAAATCTTAAAAAATTCATTATTAGCGCACCTTAAATCAGTGCTTTAGGTATTCTTTACTACATATCTATTCAACAGTCCATATTATTTTGCAACGTGCTTATCATTTAAATTCTTGCCACTTCGGTTGAAATTTTGCAAAATATTTACTCAATTTTTTCATTAAAATCTCATCAATATCTTCGAAGTGTGTAGACAATACAATTATAAACACGATAAACCTAAAAATATGTATTTATGTTCATTTAAATGTTATCTACGTGGGTATATAAATAAAAGTAATATCGTAGATAATATCAGCCATTTTCTCGTTTTCGCTAAACGTGATTTTTAGATTCCGTCCATTAAGCGTTGAGTTCTTTCATTGAACTTGGCTAATAAACATGTCTGAAAGGTGATTTCACATTTGAATGACACCTTTCGTTTTAGTATGATGTTCTGCCATCAATTTTGCAAAATCTTGAAGCCTATACTTTCTTTATAACGAAGTATGTCGTAAGCCTTTTACGACTTTCAAATGTTTCTCTAACTAAGTCTTAGTCAGACTGACATCAGAAAATTCGCCCACATAGTATTTCAACAGTGGCAGCGAGAAAAGTTCACGACCTCAACAAATTTTTCACACACACAGAAGTCCGCGATGGCGTCAATTACGAGTTACCGATGGCCATTGCTACTTACGGTCCACGACTTAACTTTTAACCGCACAGCAAGACGTCGACATCGTCGACGTTGACGTTAGCCACTTGACTTGACTTTAAGCGCCTTGGCAGATGGGCAGCCAAATGCCGGGCCAGTAATTAAAAGGCAACATTGGCCAGCATGAGAACGAGAGCAAGAGTAAGAACAAGCAGAAGAAAATGGAAAATTACGACAAGGCGTTGAATTTTTCGTTACGTTCCGGCTTGCCTAAGCCCTAAGCTTGACCGCCAGCTAGTCAAGACAGTCAAGATAGAGTCAGTAGCTAGTCGATGGCCCCCAACTACTACGAGAAGACATTCCTCATTTCGTCGTTTCGTAATTAATTAGTCTTAAAAGTTAAATAGCCCAAATGATTTTGGACAGCGCACAAAGTTGGCGGCTGGATCTATTCTTGGGTAATGGAAAAGCTCCTAAGAATGCCACAGATACAAACATATATATATATATATATATATATATGTATATATGTATATACACCTATATACAAACTCTCTCACGTTGAATTCAATACGACAGGTCGGCAAATGAAGATAAGATACACGCTTGGCAGTTGGTCAGCAGACGATGCGCATATTTGTGTAAACTTATTTTTATACCAAACCAACGCACTTCACACACACGCACACACACACAGACTCGTCTTTCTTAGTGTGCTTTAGTGTGTGTTTGTGTGTGCAGAGACTGCAGTAGGAATTTATTGAACGCTTCGTCGGTCGGAGAATCGGTCGCCGGGGCGTTAGCTCTGACTCGCTCCTGTCTCTGTGTATCTTTCTAACAGTCCAAAAACTTTAGCAATGGCATGCAGTTGAAGCTGGAAATAGCTTTATTGATTGAGACAGAATTTATTGGCAGTGCTTAGCGTTTTAAGCAAACATCGTTGACTTCTTTTTTCCGACATTTGCCAGCCACTTCAAGTATATGGAAAAGAAACGGTCAGTGCTAATGGCTTTCTTGATTTTGAATATCAAATAACTCCAGCTTTAGAGCAAGCCTAAAAACCTTCCCTCCATACTCATATAAAGAGTGAGAAATGTGAATGAATGAATAACATTTAAGAACATTTTATTGCATTGCCGGGTATTGGTTTTCGGTTACCAAAAACAATTAGAATAAGAGAGTACGTCAAGAATATAGCTTGCAATTAAAGCCAATTGTTTTATGATCATAAAATAATTGTATAAGTATTTGGGTTGATAATAATTAGTGGCTCATTTTAGAAAGAAGTGAAGACGTTGTCTGAATTTATCAATTTATCATTTATAATGGTAAACTACTATGTATGCTATACTATACAATATTAAAGCCATTCGTACTGTTATGAAATATATATACTGACTATTTGAAATAGGACTGGAGCTGTTCAGCTATTATTCCCGTAAGTCCTGCGATATAAATTGGTTGGTTTTATATTATTAGCACCACAGAACTTTGAAATCTCCTCATCTTTCTTTAAATCAAAACAAATTAATAGGTGCACTGTAATTTTCGTTTCTGCAATCTACAGGCACGATAACAATGCGCCATCAAAAATGATAAACACTCTTATCTTAATAGAAATTAGTATAAAAATGCACATACATTAGTTACCATCTTGGGGTTATAGCTTCTAATCCCTTTAAATTGGTATGGGTATACCTACCTTTCACACACGTTTATCCATAAGCCCAGCTTGCTGTGGGGAGTGCCTATTTTTCAGTACTATAAATATGTATGGATGTGTTAAAAAAAATGAGCTGCACGCTCTGGCTCGTTAGTTTGCTGGCAGTCGTTTTTGGTCGCCATACATATTTAAATATGGTTTGTATTTATACTATGTGTGTGCTTTTTGTGAGTATTTTATATCGTCGTCGTCAACTCGAATTGCAAATTGACAAAAATCACACACACACACACATGCCTGCACATGTGCATGTGCATGTGTGTGATACACAATCACATGCGTAGTACATAGGACATCCATATCAATTTCATTTTGCTGAACATTCTTCATATATTTTCCAATTTATTTTACACTTTGCAAAGCCATTGAAATGAGTTCTCAGTGAACGGGGCGGAGCTTTAAATACGCAAAAGTTTCACCTGGCAATTGGTAGTATTTCATTTAAATTTGCAGAGTATTGGTAATGGACTCTTAACTCTTATTTGCGTTCACTACTGATGCATATACTATATAGTAACTGGGCCAAGTGCGTTGCTTTTTGTATGCACATTTATGCAAGGCTACTTTCCAATTTGAAAAACTCTTGAAGCCTTGCGCTTGACCGCTGCTTGTAAATTGCAACACATTTAAGTGGCTGGCAAAATAAAATTGCTATTAAAAATCGTAGCCTGCGTATGGGCGCCGACCACAGACGGCCAAGTTGTAGCTGGCGTAGCTACAGTAGCTGTGGTCTTGCATAATTTATGGCCAAGTCTAGACCAAAGTGACAGACTGGCTGCGTGGCGGCACAAAATGTGCCTAGAACGCCTGCCCCCGCCCTATTGCCGTCTCGTGACGCCTTAATTGCCGCAAGCGAACTGACGAAAAATTTCTATGTGCATTTTCCATTCTATTTTTGACATTTTTGACAGCAATAACATTTGAGTGTGTATGTGGGAATTTTGCGTAAATATTTGGCCAAGACAAATTGCAGTAAACAATTTGCAACAATTTTATGCGAATGCCGGACAAAGTCAAAGTCTAAGTTCAGCAGTAAGGAGCGATGGCAGAGGGCGGCAATTACGACTCATAAGTTGCACATTTTTGGGGGTAAATATTTTCCACAACTACAACTAAATCCTTGCCTCAATATCCACGTTTCTCTGTGTGCGGTTGCATGCATGTATGCTGACTTTTTGGCAGACAAACTGCACCCGGAGCCACAGTTGACCAAATAGAGATGCAAAGTTCATGATAAAATTACCAACTTAATTGCCGAGACTTGTATACTCAGCTCTGAGTCAAAGCAAAATGCAGCTCGGCCTCGGTCAGGCCGTCTTACTGTGGTCCTAAATTTAAGTACAGCAGAAAAAAAAGCAATAACTTTGTAATAAAGTGAGTTTGCAATGCAGAGTTAGAAAATGTTTTTTCTGCAAAAATTTTAATTGCGAAATGTATGCCTTTATAATTGTTGGTTCTTAGTTCTTCTAATCTACACATCTTAACAAACGAAACAAATATTAAATCAACTTTATATAGTCTATAAGTATTATTAGCGTTGATACTTGATTGGCATTTTATTTTTTTTAAGAATTTAAGCATTTTTGAGTAAAATGGTGGGAGATTGCAAATTGCTTGTCACATTGCTAAATGAGCGACAAAACAGTATTTGTTCTTTCAATAACCTTTTTAAAATATTTAATTGGGATAGCGGTCTAAAGGGGATGGTCATTAATTAAATTAATTGCAATCCTCACATAAACCTTTTTCGATGATTTTTAGGATTAAATAAAAACCTCAAAAACAATTTTCATATAAAATAATTAATTGAAATTGGCAAGATGGTGCCAAAGCATAACAACTATTTAGTATCATTACTTAAAAAATTGCTAAGGATTCAGGTAATTTGTCTATCCTTAATAAAAAAAATGAATATTATGTAAACTATCTGATGATAACGTAAAATTATATGCGACAATCTACTTTAGCATATATTTGTCGAGTAGTATAGTAAACAGCATAAATTATATGTTTTAAAAATATTTTAGTTAGTGCTTGTGAATTTTGCAATTTTGGCTTCAATTTTGGATATACTACTCGCTACAGAGATTTGTCAGTGAAATCGTGGGCTAATTTTGGAACAACTGTAAATTCAACAGTTCTTCTGATTTTACGAATTAGTTGCAGAAGGAATGAAATAGAATTGCATTGAAGAAGCAGAAAACCCTTTAGTACTAATTATTAATTTAATTTATATTTAATAATATAATATTATTTTAATAATTTTAATTAATTTTTCCACTCACTTGTTTGTGTTGCAGCTATAAAGTGCACCGATTTTTATATTGCTTTTGATTATACTTAGATTATAAATATAAAGTTTTCTTCATCAACTTGCCAGAGTACTCTTAAGCCGATGGGTTCTTTTCAAGCTTTTTTTTTAAATATTGGTGCGATGTATGGATTAATATAAAGTGGCTCTGCTTGTGGATGTAGAAAATCTGCTTACCAAGTTTAGTGTCCCCGGCTGTAATGTTTTCAAAGCTTCCCCGTGGTTGGAGGAACAAGGCTATAACGATTCGCATCGTTATACATTTAGCGCCTGTACCATTTTTCTCTGATTTGGATACAGGGTACAGTACTCAGTACTTGAAAAATACCTCTTCACGCAACCTTCTGACCAATAAGGGCACGGATATAGTTAGCTAGACTTTCTTCTTTAGCACAAATTTAATTGAATTTGTGACCATTGTGCAATGGGTCGGTCTCCCACCCGAGCACATGCACTCCACATAATTGCTACCACATGAGCGACGTCATTAGGCAGCACAACATGGACACAACTAGTAGTCGGGCGGCAGGCGAACGACAACAGTAACAGCAACAGCAACAACAACAACAACAACAACACAAACTTCGACGAACTGGCGTGTGGCAGCATTGAGTCAACCGCTTTTTGCAATGCTGCAATCTATTCGATTGGTGGACCACCATCGCCAAGTGGCAGCAAACTTTTGAACTGGTTTCGTTTTGTGCGTCGTCGGCGAAAGGAAAAGTTGCAACCTGTCGTACAATGGCAGCATTTGCATGGCACGGTGCCGCTGTCTAAATGCTTAGCCGCCGCTTTCAAATTGGGTTAACGACACTTCAACTCCAATAGGCTGCAAAAAAACACTCACTTTCATTGCAAGTGTCGCCACGGCAGCTACAACAAGAAAGACTTTTGGCCGCTGCCCAATGCTGCGTTTTTGGTAGAAAGTGAAACTGAAATTGTGCACCAGTTACAAAGATACACTGCACCGTCCACAGAAGACAATTATGTGCATGGCACACAATACGATTTACTCATGGTTGTTGGCACGAAGAAAGTTGCAAAACATTGAGGCTTGCGTTTGATAACACTTTGGCACCATCACCTCAATTGGCAGCCGATAATTGACAGAGTGAGTTTTTAATGAAGACTGCCTGTCTATAACTCAACAGTCTAAGAACTATTCGTCAACCAAAGATGCTTTGATTGTTTATGTGAAACGAACTGAAATTAGAGTTCAACCAGGTAGCTGAATGAACGAAAAGTTAAAAGTCGAATTGCAGCTGCATTCACGAATGATTAAGAGCCTACAGTTATCATCGTATAGATTGTTCTGTTCTGTAGATTTAAAAAACTGAAAACTCCTTTTCTATGTAGAACTATATTTGTTGTAAGTTATGTTATTCTTTTTATAAACTGTCCCATAAAGTACGCGTATATATTTATTTTGAAGAGACAAATTGACCAAGCTTGGCAGCAACAGTAGTGTATTTTGTTTAATTTTGTTTAGTAAAAAATAATTAAATAAACAACTTTAATCATTTTAATTAGTTGCTCTCCTACCTCCGCTCCTGTCACTTGCACTTACTAGTACGAGGCAGTTGCATTTCGGCGAATAAGAAATTTTTTATTCGGATTAAAGTACAACGTCACTTGAAAAACATGCACTATTATTTAAAACATTTGGTCCATACGATATCTGTAAATAACGTGGACAATAACGGACTCGGATGGGTGGTTTCGTCTGGACTTCGACTTGATTGTACATATTCCTTAAGGATAACCTGTGATCTTAAATTTGTATAACATTGCTGAAAAAGTTTCGCATCGCACCAGACTTTATGTGGTTAACTACAAATGTATTAAGGTGATAGAGAAATCTAATCTTACAAATTGCTAAATTTCGCAATATTAACAGGCAAAGTGCACGCCAGTTGGGACTCATGCGTACTTATATGGAGCACACGCAAAGACTTGAAGTCGACGGCTTTGGTTTCCACTGCCACTGACGATGATTACATAATGTGAGTACGCTGAGACAGAGAGTTGTCTTCAAAAGTAGCAGCAAACAAATCAGTAGGAATTACATGCACCGGCAATGTTCGTTAGCAAGAAAATAAAATTGTACCTTCCACACCCCGCCAAACTCTCTGGTAGTCTGCAGGTCTGTCTTATGCCTTCGAGTCTCGCCATCTAATGCATGTGCAAAGTGAAATGAAATGAAGTAAATCAGCAGACAAACATAAGAGAACATGTAAAATGGAAGCGTTGTCGAGTCAAGAACCCCATAATCTCCGACAATATACTCCGAGTGCGCAGTTTGAGGTTGAGGCTGCGAGACGGTAAAGAGACGGCATGCTAATTACGACATATTTATACTGAATGCCAGCCGAAACGGAACTGAAGTTAAAGTTGCACTCCTAGTCGCACTCAAAGTCGAACTCTCAGTCTCTGTCGCAGTCAAGACCCGAGCTGTGCGTGCCCTGTGCCGTGCAGTGCTGTGCAGCGAAGTGAAGGGCATTGCTGCAGTCGCCGCGGCCGCTTAAACTCTTACATTTGCCATTTCACGTTGCCTTTGATGAGCGGGGCGGCCGAAAGCGCGGCTATCATGGCCCATTATCATGCGCCTCATCAACGACGCACCGCATTTTGCATGCACTTCTAACGCAGAAGTCATTACACTCCGACTCAGACTCAGACTCCGACTCCAACTCCGGCTACGACTCCAGCGACTAACGACCAGAGACTAATTTTCGCATATGACAGAGCGACAGCAAAGTGTGACATTCGCCAGCCCATGTCCATTTCCTCTTGCAGCACCGCGCTTTAATTAGGGATGGGTGCGTGACTCCACTTTGTGAAATGGAGTTAGATAGAATGGTGCTTTTTGTACCCTGAACACTGCTATGCACTTGAATAAGGGTAATATCCAAATTCAAACGAGTATAAACAACAAAATCGTTAACAAATTCGAAGGATCCAATTTTTCATACGATTAGTATGAAATCTCTCTTACTCTGAATGGCAGCAACCTAAACGAATACAAACTTAAACTCTAAACATACATATAGGTGATGTAAAGTAATAAAAAAGGGAGCATGTAGTTTCATAGCAATATTAATATTGGGCTTATTAATATTGTGTAACTTATTATATAAGTAAATCCGATTAAATATGTTGTATAGCTTAATGCGATTTTAGTCCAGGCACTTTTTATGGCTTCTGTAAATGACTAGATGTCTGCAAATTGACTTTCAGTCAACCCCATGCATTCTCAATCACATAGAGATCAAGAAAAGAGTTCGAACAAAAGCATTTATAAAGACCCGATTCATATTTATGTAATGGATATTTATATAGTGATTTAAAGAAACACTCTATTATTTCATTCTAGTTATTAATTAGTTCACTTCTAAGCAAAACACTTTGGTGGAAAACAAACGCATGATACATGCCCTAAGGTTGGCTTTAATATTCTTCCCGACTCTTTGGAAAAGCTTTGTAGCTGCTCTCTATAGTATGTTAATCTATTAATTATACATTCATTATTATTACTAATCAAGTTTTTATGAACTCTTGGTTGTGTTGAATGGCTGGATGTATTCCTCGACCATTTTTATAATTTAGTAGAGGATTAGGAATGGAAGCACAAATGCGTTTTTATAATCTCACGTTCCCATACCTATCGCCTGACGTTTGCCATGTGATAGCTATTGGCATCGACGTCATCGTAACGCTGGGATCGCGTTGTGGGACAACTTCTCAGTGTTGTTCGCTCCTCCGCCTACACTTCGGCCCCTCATCCGGCTTAAAGGCATGCTAAGTATGCTTCCAGCCCAACTAAACAGCTACACCAGACGCCGAGTTGAGGTCGCCACAGATGCTTGTCTGCCACTGCCTCTTCCACTGCCTCTTCCACTGCCTCTTCCACTGCCTCTTCCACTGCCTCTGCCTTGCATTTGTTTTATGTTTTGTCAAGTCCTCATGTCGTCTGTATTTGTCTGCTGCTCCTTTAAGCCTCTTTCCAATGCTGATGACTACTGCTGCTACTTTATAGAACTCGTGCAGCAGCAAACTAAATGTGCTTACATTTCTGTCAGGCGTTTATGGTTTTTAAATGGAGAAAAATGTCCTGGCCCGCGGTGCGAGGCGTAATTACAAGACCAGCTGCCCATATGGCCGATTTGTGCTTGCCCATAATGCTGCCAAATTTGATGGCACATTAAAATGAAGTTGCCGCTGTTGTTGTTGTTGTAGTTGTTGTTGCTGCTGCTTCTCCCGCTGTGGTGTATGGGCAATGTTGAAAGCTTTTGATTTGAAAAGTCGAGCCATTACAACTTACAATAAGTACTATTACAACAGGAAGGTAAAAGACACAAATAATTTGTTGGGATACATTGAGACATGTATGTAAAACATAAATAAGTACTAAATATTTTAATAGGCTCCTTCAAATAACATTATTCTAAGTGTTCTCTCATGTATTCTCAGCTTATTTAAGCGACCGGTATTGAAGAAGCTAAGTATACTTGTATGTAGGTTTCGTATAACATTGTTAAGTGGGAGGCATTGTGTAAATAAGGGAAAGGAGAAGAAAAGCCTTGGCCGCCCATCAGCTCAGGTGGTTGTGGGCTGTCCCCTGAGTTCATTGAGAGGTTCTGACCCAAGCGTTTCGAAGCATACCTTAATGTTGGTTTTCTCTACAAGGAGCATGCTTTAATCATTTTAGATAAAACAAATATTTGTTATTTTGGTATGTTTCTCCCATAACATAAAAAGCCACACTTACGAGTATGTTATCATAACTGTTTTTAAGGTGCAACATGAAATACAACTGTAAAATGTTTCAGTTATCGAAATACACCTGTACATGTACCTCCAGCTCACAAAATTGTTTAGTGATTGTATTTTCGTATGGTTATCCTTTTTAAAATTATTACAATTCTCTTCTTTATTGTGTTTTGTCATCTATCTCTCTCTCACACAAGAGCACAAGTAATTCTAATTCTAATTTACGTCTTGCATTTTGGGAGATTGTTTCCAGTTGATCTCTTTTTCATTTATATATTTTATACTAAAAGAGAAATCTACCATTCTTTTCAAAATAAGATGCCAAAAATAAATATAAAGGATAAAAGTTATCCTTGGCGGTTAGCTGAATTATATACCAGTGATTATTTTAGCGGGTGGATAACGGTTTGAATTTTATTCATTACGGCAATACATAAAATGTAAGAATTGTACCAAATCCTCTATTACTGTAATACTTTTCAGTTATGTTTTGCTTTCATTTATCGAAAATAATAAATACAGGAGTGAACCTGCAAAGGCAAATGCAAAAAACCGCCTTTAAATACTTTCAATGTACGCCAATATCCTATGCTAATCAAATAAAACCTACTGAAACTTTCAAGAGTATTTACTTTGAGCAACAGTTTGGCTGCGATTCCGATCGAACCCATTGCTTAAATTTCACGTGCGTCCGCGTGCTGGCAATTTTTTGCAATTAGTTGGTTAAATAAAGCGGTGCAAGCAAAATCGAAAAATGCGCTCACGGAAAGTACAAATAACGTTTAATTGCTGTGAAATCACGTGTCAGCCAAATACAGTGCCGGCCTCCACTCCCATATCCATACCAACAACGGTGATTATGTGCTTTTAATCTTTAAATAAAATATGCAACTGACGAGTGAATGCGGATCGGTCGAATGCTCCATATGCGTTGCGCATGAGCCTTAAAACAACATCGGCAAAAAGCAGCAGCAACAAACACCCAACAACAAAAACAATGGCTACAGCCGGTGCCTCGCCCTGGGCAGTCTAATTAAACACGATGCGCGGTACTTGCACGGCGAAATTGTGGGCGGCCCGGCTGGCTTGCTGCCTGCCATTGACACGTGTGTGCAAAAGCAGTACGCAACGCACAGTCGATAGGCCGTTAACACACAACACAGCCAACACAGCCAACACGGCCGACACAGCTAAAGCAGCAGCAACAACTACCACCCCTGATGCTTTTCCGTTTGCCAACAACAGTTGCAGCAAGGGGCACACATACATATGTACTATACTTGTAGTATATACATAGCTACGCTTGCACCTCCACGCATACACACACGCACGAGTATGCACGTGATTTATGTGCGTGGGCGCGCATTTTAACGCCGCGGCAACAATGGCCGCTGGACAGAAGCAAGCGGCAGATACCGCACATTGGTTCAACCAGCCATAGCAAACGACTGCTCAATGAATGCAATCTGGCAAAATCATTTGTACAAGGATCGATGCGTGTCCGTTATATCTTAAGTCTGTTAGCGAAGGTTAAAAGGGCATAGTATGTTTTTGCAAAGTATGTAACAGGGTCATGGATACATCTTCGACCTCATAAAGTGTATATACTCTTAATCAGAATGACAAGAGAAATCGATCAAGCCATGAGAAAAATCGATATAGACATGTCTGTCTTGATGAACGTTTGAATATCGGAAATGGCTGAGCCCACGTTGACCAAACTGGATATACTTGTACAAGTATAGCCACTCCCTCTCCAGACAACAAATGTTGATTGTATATTTTTATCTTCCCGCCCACCCTTTGCCAAAGAATTCCAAAGCTACGTCAACCAATATGCACACGTAAAAAATATACTATTCCCTACTGGATATACAGCCACTCCCTATCCTCAGAGAACACAAATTGATTTTATATTTTTATTTTCACTACCTCCCTTTGCTAAAGAATTTCAAAGCCACTTTACCAAAACTCTGCACACATAAAAAGAAATATATAATTCCCTACTTTTGTTTTAAATTTAATCCAAATGGGTTAGTTCTGAATTAAGTTATTAGCGCAACAATTTCACGTCAGTAAGTTTGCTCGTAATATCAAGTGGCACCGACACTCCTGGAATGGAATTCAAATTATATTTTTGGCACTTTAATTAATAAAACCGCATTTAAGCAGAAGCCTATCAAGTTTGAGAAACGCAGAATGAAAAGATTCACCTTTAATTTTCAGTAGAATTCGCAACCACTGTGCTTCAAAGCTGCACTCTTTCCGGTGTTGCCAGCAAACTGTTGGCAACTTTATTGAAATACGCATATTTTACGTGCGACAGAATCCGAATGGGCTGTGCTCGTGACTCGTGTGGCAATTCAATCAGGATATAATTTTATGCGTAACTTAAACACGCAGGATATGTTAATATTGTGGCGCACTCTCGCCCGCCGGCCATTGCATAAAAATCGCAATAAGCGCTTGAAATAACCGCACATATGTGTGTGTATATCTCCCTCTGTGTGAGTGTATGTGTCTGTGTGTGTTTGTGGCTTGTGTTTGCATGATTAATTAATAGTATTTAAAGGATAATTGCCTCTAGCTTTCATTTGATTAAATTTCAGTGAACGCGACATAATCAAGCGACAGGTCGACGCGCTTGCAATTGGCTTGCTGCATTTTTCATTTGGTTGCAGCCTAAAGAAAAAATTACACACCAACAACAACTACGTCCGAACCTGCTCATTTACAATTTTAATGCATGCGCGATAATGTATGCTAAAGAAAAGAGGGAAGAACAAAAGGTATGTTCATCACGTGCCGGATGATAAGCCATTTTGGGGCCATTTATTCAAAACATGGAAATGGCTGTGTACTTCTTTGGTATATAGTAGGTTTAAATAGTGGATTATTGCAGAAGTAGTATGTTGATCGCCGCTTAATAAAATCTTGATAACAAAAACAAGGGATCGATAGAGCTTGGGAAGCAATTATGTTAATTGTGCGATTTTTTCCAATTCAATACTTTTCTCTAGATATAATGGGTTAGCAAATAATGCTTGGCTTAAACCAGAATTTAAAACTTAAAACAACTACAAAAGAAAAGGCGATAAATATCGTTAGACATATATGTACATAGATATATAAATATATGTTTTTTAATATGTTCATCATCATGTTTTTGTCTGCAAGTCTCTAAATCTTACAAACTAAATACAGTTAAATACCTTATTGAAGCAAATCTATGTCTATTTTCTTTTAATACATTTTAACACTTTCGAGAAGGGCCATAAAGTTGGAGTGGTTAAGTGCTTGTACTGTTCCATTCAAGTTTCGCAACTTTAGTTTACAGCTGTGTACAAATAATAAATATTTAAAAATTTAATCTTTTTTCCTGCGCGTACGTAGAGTATGCGTCGATATGATAATTGATTAATTGCATTCATGTTTACACACAAACAATTGTCAGCGCCATTTATGCAATTTTTTGCCACTTCTTTCATTTCTTTTTTTTTTTTGTGTTTGTGTTTCTGTTTTTTTTTTGTGTTTGTGTGCATGTTTCAATATGCGCAGTTAATTCTACAGCTAATTTGCTTAATTAAATTTGCTATTTCTGTTACGTGACTTGACTCTCATAACGTTTTAATTATTAACATTAATTTATACTTTTCGCCGAACACGCCGGCAACTTGACGTGCGGCAACTGTCGCTCGGACTAGTAGCAGTTTGTCTATATGTACGAGTATGTTTATCCGTCGGACCGGCCGTCTGTTCGTTCTGTCTTCTGCATAATCGATGGCAAGCAGCAACTTTTTGGCAAAATTCACACGCACAGGGGCGTCTGTTTCGGCAGCCAACAAAGTTATGAAACAAAATACGTAAATCTCTTTAGTTGGCTCATAATTATGACATTAAACGTCGATGTGGCTTGAATTTTAATTGCTTGGCTGTAGACTGCCTGGAACGCGCATGGAGTTGCTTCAGAAATGGGGAGGAAATATTATTATTCTTGCTTTATTTATTTATGTTTATTAATAAATAATTGGGGAAATGCTCCATTCATAGCGGTTTCATTCGCTTTTTATGGCAGCTGTACATATGTTTTTTTTTTTTTTTTGCTGGCACTTACACCGCCCATAATGGTGAGAATTATTGGTTAATTATTTAGGCACGAATGTTTAGTATGATTCATGCACGAAGAGAAATTATGCCTCATGTCTAAAATTTTGCCTATTCTTCGCGAGCAATATTGTTTTTATTTTTTTTGATTTTTTAACCCACATCAATGGGGTGCGAAGTTCCAATAGCTAATGAGAATGCCACTTCTATTTATTTGCTCACTATGTACTTGTACATATGGGTATGAAGTAAGAAATTATTTCTTTGACATGATGTCAGTAAATACACGTACTACGCTTTTGAGTTCATAAAGCGAAATTAGATAAATGGTTATATTTAATGATTGATATTGTTATTGTATTCCATTTATTCGATGACGTCTAATATTTAAATTAAATAGCAGCTTATGTTGGATGACTCCATAATAATCAGTCATGAACAGTGAACGAACTTCAAGTACTACAAGTATATGTTTGCTGTATTTTTAAATCGATTTTTTATCAAAATCAAAATGTAAAATACTATATCATTTAAAAATGTATTGCTCACTCACACCAAGTGTTGCTGTTATATGTACTATATGCTAATCTAGATCACACCACACGCGTCAACAATGGCCAGGTTATTGCATAAAGGCTTGTATAAGCTACCGGTGATATGGTCAACTATGCAAATTGGAGCTAATTGCCATTTTGATTCACACGTAAAAACTTATGTAGGCCAACAATTTTTTGACAATTTTCCCAAATCAAACTCGAACACAACAGTAATGGTCTTGTTGTTGCTGTTGTCAAAGCTTATGTATTCCCATATGAAATTGAAATGAAATCGTTATGAAAATGTGGTAATTTCTTTTTTTTAGCCATTGCATGCTATTAAATTCACACAAGCTGGCATTGTGTTAGATAAGAGCTGAGACTGAAATTCAAATTGGAAGTCAAAACTAAAGTGTTTGCCCTTCACAGGCGATGCCAGACAAACACACGAGCAAGCCATACTGATATGTCTATGTACTTGTACATACATATGTATGTATGTAGATTTATGTATGTACACTTATTCGTTTGAACTTTAAGCAAGTGACGCGTTGCGACTACATTAAAAAGTTGAGGTAACAACAAAAGTAATGGTTATTAACAAGCGCAGACAACAACTACAACAACAACAACAGCGACGCCAGCAGAAGCAGTGAAAATTGTAACAACATCATTTGCAATTTCCGTGCGATTGTCTTCAGTTTTTGTGCGCTGTCTGTTGTTGTTGCTGATAGACATCTAAGCGCAACGTCGCAGGCAAAATGTTGCAATGCCAGCAGCAGTAGCAGCAGCAGCAGCAGCAACAACGAAAACAACAATAACAACATCCATGACAACAACTGAATAGAGTTATTAGCGCATTTAACTGAGGCAACGGATGCCTGCAAATGTTTGCACGACTGCATTGCTAGCTGCTGTTGATGCGACGCCGACTACGACTACGACTGCGAATGCAATTTTCATTTTAATTACTTCCAAAACACAACAGCAACAGCAACAGCAACGAACACGAGAGCCAGCAGCCAAAAGCAGACGCTCAGCAGACAATCAAAACGTTGGCGCATGCGCAAAATAGCAACAACAACAACAACAATTATAGCTGCAACGGTAGCTGCTAAAATGACATCTGCGGCAGCAGCAGCAGCAGCAGCAGCAGCAGCAAATATTAGTCACACTATAGTAAGTACTATAGTACGTGCAGTGTTTTACAAAGAGAAGAACATATATCTATGTATGTATCTATGTATGTATCTATGTATGTATCTATGTATGTATGTATATGTATGTATGTGTACTAATACTTGCATACATTTTAGTTTTACTGTTTTACAATTGTTGCTTTAACTTGATTATTCATTTTTTTATTGTTTTTCTATTTTATTACTACAGAACCGAACATACAGATATATATCTTATATTCTTACTTGTATATTTGGGCAGGAAATATTCAAGTGCATTTCAAAAATCCTGTGTTTTTAGCATACTCAAAAGTAAAACAGTGAAAATTTATAACCGTGAATCATTAAAAGCTAACTCTCAATTTAAACAGTGCCTGCTGCTGTATTCTAATTGCAACACCAAAACACATTCAAGTATTCCCAAAAGAGAAAAACACATAACAAAAGCTAAAAAATCGTGTCCCCATTCAAGTGCATGGCAGTGTATTGATAGGCTTATGCGGTGTATTGAGGAGCTAGTGCAATAATTTTTTCCGTATGCTCATTAAATTACAAATTTTTTATAAATATTATATATGAATAAATAATTTTAATTTAATTTGAACAATACTAATAGCGTAGCCTATAAATATGGAGGCTATCCTACAAAAAATTGTTTTAAAATCTTTGGAATACTTCAATATTGCAGTTGCTAATCTAATTAGGTTATAAATTCATTGCAACATTTTTCCTTTAGCGGAAACAGTTGATTTACAGAGTTCACTAATGAAAATATTTACTATTTTTCAAACAATTTTGCATCGGTGTAGAACATCTTTGAAATATTTGAACTTCCCTCATTGAATGTTCCAATGACTATATAATGTAATCACACAATTGTCTTCAACTTGTGTTGAACTTAACTTATAATTTTGTTACCTCTTTCGTTGTGGTTCTTTCTCTTTTTGTTTTGCTGCTGCTTTCGTTGTTGTTGCACTTTTCGTTCGCTAGTTATACAATTTTGGTGCATTTTCTGCATAAATATTTCAACACTTTCGCTTTTGTTTTGTGTCAGACAGAAATTGCTTTTAATTATTGCCATCGTTGCTTATTGCACGTGATGCCCAGCCCCTCCCTCCCTCCCTCCTTCTCTCTCTCCCTTCCCATGGCCCGGTTCGCCGTCTTACACGTTGTCTAGCAAGTTGTGAATTGTGTATGCTGTGCATTTTAATTACATTTATGTCAATTTTATTTTGTATTATTCACTGCATTTGTTTTGTTTTTTGCTGCTCTTGTAATTTTGTAATAATTTTTTTTGTGCTGCGCTTAGCTACTGGTTTTTGTCTTACCTTTTTTGGCAGTCATTTTTCTTTTGTATTTCTTCCCACGCACTTCGTCGTGTCTGTCTGTCTATCTGTCTGCCTGTCTGTGGACAAATGTGGCTCATTGTTGTCGTCTTGAATCTGTTTGCGTAATTTTAAGAAAATACCATGAGGAAAAAACCTAAATAAATAATAAAAAGAAAAAAATAATTTCGTCATCGCTGTCTGTTTGTCTGCCAGACTTTAAATTTATATTTGTCTGCCAGCTGATTAGCGAACTCTTTTCGCATTTACGTTTGATTTTCGTGTTCCAATTTGGATTTTCGAGCTTCATAATTAATGTGTGTGTTTTTTGTTGCTTTTGCCACTTTGTATCCGCTAGTGGCCGCGTCTGCGCAATTCTTTTGACCCAATTCCAAACCTATTTCTATAGTATTTATTGTTTGGTTTTGGTCGTGTCTAATTTATGAGGGGGTCGCCTCATTCGATCGTGGGCGTTTCGCTCTTGCACATTTATCCACGACGCATTCATTCGATTCAATTCATTTGTTTGCTCAGCTTCTTTTCTTGGCCATTTTCTATTTTTTTCTTATACTCGTATGCGTGCTTGTTTTTGTTATTTATGTGTAAGCAGCTTAAAAAATTTACATATGGCAATTATTTGCGCGATTGTGTTGTTATTTCAAACAATATTTTTCTATGGGATTCATCGTTTTGCGGAACATAACCGATTTATGCATTTGTATCAATCATTACGAAAACAATTTTCGCACAAATGTAGAATCAATTTCTGATTCAATATGCTGTCAGTCTTTCGGTCGCTAAGCTGCTATTATATAATGTAAAAAAAAAAACATATGCAAAATGTATTCGAATCGTAATTAATAAAACATCAAAAGCCGACGTCAATATAATTAATTAATTAAAGTGATATCAAAAGAAAAGTCGCCGCCAAACGCAAAACGCGCTAACACAGTTTTCTGACGGTCTGATGGTGTCCGCGCTGAAGTAACAGTAACAAATAATTAGCTTGTAAACTAAAAGTCATCATTAATAATGATTACCGTTCGTTCTGTGGCGGCTCTGTGTGGGTGCCAGGCGAGGGGCTTCAAGATTCGCGCGCCCCAGAATAAGCGTCAACATAATTAAGTGAGCGACTTCTTCTTTTGCTCCAGACTTTTTGCCGCTGCGATTTATTTCGCATTAACGTTTAATATTGGTTGCTAATTAACCGCCAAAAACTGAGGCACGCAAACTTACATTGAATCGCTGTAGGGGTCGCAGGCGGCAAGGCGAGAGAAAGCGAACACATTGCATGGCTGACATAATGATGGCAACGTCTGTGATGCTGTTGGAGAGGGGGCCAACAAAATCCGTGACAGTTCAATACAATATACACAGAGAAAGAGAACAAATATTCGGAGATTCAACCTAACTTATATACTTAATAAGAATTTGGTGAGTGTCAAAAACATTTTCCTGTTTTGAAGTCGGATAAAAATAAACATTTTAAAATCAATTTCAAAATTTTATGAATTATGATAAATCAGCAAAAGTTTTTAAAAGACTTTAGTCCAATATAAATTAATATCTCAACAACAAAAATCTTCAATGAAGACGAGAAAGGCTTTCTCGTTTTAGAAGTAACAACTTTTGATATTTTTTCCCTCGCATTCCTTACCACAAGAAAAATGTTAAAAATTTCTCACAATTGTAACCAAAGCTTCTCTCATGGGTAGACTAAACTCCTACGTGCTTGAGTGTACATCTGTTATTATTTCAACTACATTGACTTCGAAGGCAAAGTCCTTTTAGTGTGAAATGAAAAAGGCATCTTATAATGACATTTTGCTTATTTCAGTCATATTTTTATTACAGTTAACTATAGTGGGGAGTCGGAGAACATTTTGAAATTTGATTTAAAAGATTTTTCATTCAATTTTATAAACAACACACTATTGGCAAATGATTGTAAGGAAATTTCAAATATCTTTATAACAGGATGTGTTCACTTTTTGAGTGTTTCTTTTATGAGTGAGGGCGAAGAATACATAATAATGGAAACAAAGAAGAGGAATCCTCGTCATCATTTTAAAAGTATTCGAATTATAATTTTGCCATTCATAAAGACATTGATTTTTTCTCCGTGTATATATAAATACATATATATGTATAGTGTGTGTATTGATGAGTATTTTCGATGGCTGATGAGCATGATGCGGCGCATTTGCGGCCGCTAATTAGCAACGGCCACAAGAACTTTGCGAGCTGGCAAAAAGTTGTTACCGTTTTCAGTATTTCAAATGCGAGCAGAGCTTAGCTGTAGTATTGAGGTTGCTGGTGTTTCGAAACAAGCTTAACCACGGTTTGGCGTGCTGTGCTGTTTTGTGTTGTGTTGTGTTGCCGTTATAATTGCTAAGCACATTTTCGTTATAGTTTTTACATGCATGAGGCCCAAGTTGTATTATTTGTGTTTTGTTTTGTTTCGTTTTTCATTTATTTAACGACTGCAAAGTTTTCACTTTGTCAGTGCTTAAGACATAAATAAATGACGTTTTATTGCGCACATCATTTGCATATGTATGGGCATATGGTCGTCGCTGACAAACAAACACAGGCATGAATAATCGCACAAAGTATTGCTGGCCATAAATATTTAACCCATTGTGGGCGCAGACGGCAATGAACGCCCACGGCTACAGAGGCCAGGAGATGCCCAGCATACGCTGAAAATGTCGACAAAGACGAAAAGTAGAATGGCTGCAATGTCGACGACTACAACGACGCTGTGTTCGCACAATTTTTATGCATCAGCAGCAACAATAAAGCGAAATAATAAAGGAAGCAGCAACAGCAAAGAAGCAAGAGCTACAACAACAGCAACAATAAACAAGGCAAACAATTTCACTGACTACTGAGAACTTTACGTACTGTAACGAGCCCCGTTCTCATGCACGTCCTTGCCTTCGTCCTGCCACACTGCACAAAAGAGAGCGACGATTTGCAAATGGGGCGTATGCGTAATATGCAAGGTTATTAAAGCCAGGGCTGCAAGCCGTTTTGACAACTGAAACCTCTTATATGCATAACGAGCATGCTTATTAAAGCCAAGTCATATCGTTTTCAAACCTGAGTGCAGCGTTTTAAAGCACTGTGTTGTGAGGACACAGGTCGAACTTCTCAATGCCTTCAGCTTTAAAATCTTTGGACTCACGCACAAAACTAGTGGATGACTTTAAAAAGAAAACCCTAAAAATATCTAAAATTTGAGTAAAGTGAAAACTGAAAAGTTTTTACTAACACTTGCACACTTTCTACTAATTCTACTATAATTATGTTTTTTAATTAAAGGTTGAATCAAGTTTCTTGACAGAAAATTGTATATTCTATTACCTGTTTATTTATTTAATGTGTTTTTGCGCTATAAGGGAATAATTCGTCATAACTGCATAAGCTTTTTATTTTACTTTTCACAGATTTTAAAGATAAAGATTATATTTTCTTAAAAAGTTAAAAGTAAAAATACTTATGGTTTCTGCATGCAGTAAACAACTTAGGATTACATCTATTCAAATGAATAACATTACTAGTGTTGAATATGTTATAAATAAGTTAATATAAGTTTGTTCGATTTATATGAAATTTGCACTGTCTTGGTTAAAGAAATCTGTAACATTAAAAATATATTTGATTGAAACATTTTACTTTCGGTATTTGATTCAATGTTCATTTCCTTAAACCTACCTATCGTTTTAGCTTAAGTCGCTTTTAATAATGAGGAACTGGATTATAAAACGGATTATATTCCGGGAGCTTGGGAAACTAAGACTATTCTGTTTACATTTTATTTTAAAACGACCCTTCCATTACTGCATATTCTGAATGCAGATGCCACTTATTTTCATTAAAAGCCCCCACAATAAAATGAAGCTGTAGATAGTTTTTAACATTAAACGATTTAGGAAGAACCCGATATGATTTATCATATACTCAGCCCTATTTCCGATTTTGCAAATTAAATTTATTAATAAACTCGAGATAATGGTAACATAGAAGATAAACTATTTATAGCCCTGTAGCTCATGTCACACACAAATGGAAGCTTGAAAGACCCCACAAAAAATATATATTTGTTCAATATGGTAAAGAATTTCGATTTGGAAAGTAAAAGAGGTAGTGTCACCAAACTTGTTTTGCAGATTTTCGAAGCACCTTCATGTCGTTCCATCGCTATTAGCGATTTTTCATTACCACATATTCATTGAATTTTCATTTACATACTGTTAGTGCTCTTATCGCATATTTCAAAAGCAAATAAAACACAGAACAGACACAAATTCGATGAAAATTTGTTAACAGTTTCCTTGTTGCTATTTGTTCAAATTTTAAATGAAATTTTTCTGTTCCTCTCTATTTACGATTTTAATTGCTTGCATCCCTGGAATAAGCTTATATAGTAGTTTTCATGCAACAAATTGTTGACCATTTCTGACTGACGAAATATGGAGTGTAACTCAAATTAGTTTGCTCACCGTCAACTTGTGTACTTATCTACACAATCAGCTAATGTGCTTTGATGTTTACCTGAAAGAAAGCGAAATAAAGTTGAATTAGTTGGATACATACATAGCTGTTATTATACATGGAAGGATGACTTTAAGATACTGCATAATCCCAGTAGCCATTTACACTCGCTCTTAAAAATATAGGACTGTTGTTTTTTTTGCACAGTGTTTATTTTCCCCTTGTGTAATAAGTTGCTGCAGTTGTTGTTGGTCCTGTTGCTTTCATTTATTGCCCATGCCCTCTGTTTGGCCACTGTTTTAATTCACACCCCGCTTATCTCTCACCCCTCGCCCCATGCCGCGCGTCCTGCCCGTACACTCATTTACCCTTTAACCAAACGTTCAACTGCCTTCCCTCTCTGCCTTCGCCATTTTTGCATATCATTTGCGCACATCTTGTTCAGCACACCCCCTTGTAGAGAGCCTCACCCCTCGCACCAAGCAACACACAGCTCAGCAACCCATTTGGCAGTCAAGTTAAGTGCATTACAATGAACTGAACGCTGGAGCTCCCGACTTCTCGGCCCAGCCACCCCGCCGTGACTCGTAAATAAGTTTTATTGTGTTTGTGCCAACTCGCGTAACACCCGCCCACGCCTGGACGCCTCCATCCTTCCCTCACGTGCCCCAGCAAGTTGCAAGTTATCGCTTCCTTTTGTTTTGGTAATTTAGCAAGCAGGCGCGCCAAGCGGCAGCATCGTCATCGTCTAAGTTCGTCTCTGGCATGCACTCGTTCTGTGCCCACTGTGCACATTGTTGTCTTGGGCGAGCAAGCGACCATCGTCTGGCCCATCGTCCGGCCGCCCACTGGCGCCCCTGATGCGGGCAAATGACTACAAAGTGGGCTTAGTACGCGCGCTCAACTCTTTTCGGCGTTGGCGTCGCCTGAATTATGTTCCTTCTAATGTGCTCTGTTGAATGCTCGAAAGGAATGAAAGGCGGGGGCGGGTAGGGGGTAAATGTTTATTCGTTTGTTTGTGCCATGCACCTCATCTCTTGCATAGCTGCTATTGCTGTGTTGCATATTTAAGCACGAATGGGCACAATTGTTGCGCGTTTTATTGTTTTGGGAATAAGTGCGGATTTATAGAAATTTTTAGTTTTCAACTGTAGCGAGCGCTAAGCTCCCGGGAGCTGCTATTGTTGTATTGTTACAGCAGTGTTTAATGTGCATACGCTAAAAGAAATAATCCGAATTCTCTGTAATGCTACATTTTACCGAACATTAAATTTTAATAATTATCAAATGAGACTTCAATATTAGAATAAGTCCATCCCTGTATGATACCAAATGAAGTCCGGGAAATTACGGTTAGGATATGAAAGCTTTTTTATAGAAGGGACCATTACACATTGTAGAAATTTAATTTAATTATTTAACATTTATATATTCTCAAGATATTTTGAAACAATACTTGCATTTTGAGCTTAAATCAAAGTTTAGAAGCACTTCCACAATGTTTTAAATGCAGAAAACATGCACAAAAGTTTCTCAAATAGGTATTGTTTGATTTGATTATGACCATTCGACGACTATTAAAATCTTTTCCCAGTGTATAGTATTTGTTTGAATTCACTGTATTTCGTTGGATGCATTGTTAAAATTGTTATTGTGATATGAGACCACATCAAAATGACGCTGCTGATAATGAAACAGCACAACATATGGCATGAACTCAATTACCCAGTAATGGTGGTGGGCTCTCGTCTCTGGGCTGCGGGTGTGGTCTTTGGCATCGCGATGCTTTGTTAGAGTCCACAAATTGCGGACACAGAAGCGCGTTGGCCCATTGGCCGTCGCCAACTCGCATGTAAATGTGCACTTTGTTAGCGGCATCAAAATTAATATACAACTGGTAAAGAGGAAGCGAAAGAAACGAGACAAAGATAGCGGCCACGGCGCAACAATAACAATGAAAATGTTGAGAATGCGCCCGAACCGCCGCGCGTCCCGCCTCACTTCACAAGAAATTGGCCATTTGCTGGAGCGGCAGTCCGCGAGCGTTTTCGTGACATGGGCGACACTAATTGGCTGCCATGTCACTGTGTTTATGCGACGTCAACAGCAGTGGCAGCAACAGAAGCAGCAAAGGCAGCAGAAGTAGAAATAGCAGCAGCAAAAGCAACAATGATCATTACAGCAGCAGCAGCAGCCAGGCAATTAAGTTAGCAAACTGCATTCAATTTGCTTAAAAGTCGCATCAGGAGCAGCGGCCGCAAATTTGAATTATGCATGCGCCAGTCACCCAGCCAGACAGCAAGAAGGGCGCTTTCTGCATTCTGTTTCCCGCATTACGCATACGCCACGTATGACAGACAAGAGTTAGAAGTCAAGCGCATTTGCGTTTGTCTGCCAGTGTGCCCAGGTAGCCAGAGCCAGCTATTCAGATATAGTAGATACTCATACTGTATCTGCTAGACAGGCGTATCATTAACGCAACATGCCCCAGCACCGTAAACTTTGCACACAGCTGTCAGCTGTCGGCTGCCTGCCGCCGACGGCATTTGCAATTGCAGTTCTATGTTCCATATGTGCTATGTAGGTGTGCAGCAGATATTGGCTATAAGAAATCAGTTACTATTTCACAGTCCTTGCCATCAAAAACTGATTTTATATTGTAATACCCTATTATGCAAAGCACAAAGCAACAAATAACAGAAAATTATATCTTTTTTCTTACATACATTTTGCATCGATAAATTGTCATTATCTACGGTCTTCAATTTTATTAATAAAAAATGAAAAAATGTTGTGTCCTCAATCAGCTGAGCAGCGATAATTATTGAATTTAAAAGCTATCTTTGCTTTGTTTGCAACTTTAAATTACAACTCCACTTAAGGGTACATAGCTGATTAGAATGACAAGGCGAATCGAGACATCTGATATAAAGTTTTAAATCAAAGATTTAAAAAAAATTCTGTTCCATTTCAAAACGTCAGGAATCGCCCTTCAGTTAATTGCATTCCTAAAATTGTGAGACTTATTTTCCTAAGGCTAGGAAAGAGAAATTTCTCTAGTATGTATTATTTTAAAGGGGAAAACCAAGCAGGCTTAGTGGATAGAATAAATTCAACATCAAATTCCTATATCTAGAATATTCTCTATTTGGAAGAGTTCAGTCTAACTGGTGGCCCCTGTACGAATACTTCGCACAACTCATTTTGCTACAACTTCGGTTGGGTGGCTAGAAGACTAAGCTGCTACTATCATGTTCAAGTGCTTGGCCCGAAAACAGCATAAAACCGAGGCGAGGCAACATATGTAGGGCTTCTTCTAGAGTTGCTCCTACAACTGACTGCCATTTCCACTTCAGGTAGCCCACAAAGTTTCTGCTGCCACCGAACTGCCACTACCATCGCTGCTGCCGGGTGTCACATTCGTCGTCGCCGTCAGTCAGCTTTCCGCTCCATGCCGTTGCAACTGCCGCTGGTGGCGTTAGTTTTGCAATTCTTGTGGTATTTGTGGCATAAAACTTGCAAATAAAATAAAATGAGCAGCACGGCAACGGAGCAACGGCAGACAATCTCATTTGGGTCTGAGTGAAGTCAGTCGTATACGTATTGAATTCTATGCATTATGCGACGGCACCTTCAGGTGTTCATTTTCATGCCAAAGAAAATGCGCGTAATTATGGCGGCAACTGTGCAACACACACTCCAACACAACGGCGTATCTCAATTCTTTTTTGGAGGCCATTTACATACGTAGCGCTTGTCTTTTCAAATTTTGCAATTGCAACTGCAACTGGAGCGTGCGCGAGGCCATCAGTAAAATATAGTAAGCAGCACATGGAAACAAATTCCTGTCAACAATACAAGAGCGCTTGCCCTTATTGCATTAATAATAGCTATCAAGCCAAAATTGAAATTGGCACAGTCAGTGCTGGAAATTGCAAAAACTTTTACGCAACAACAATAATAAATATAAAAAAAAAAAGAAAACTAAAAGTGCGATAACTTTGCTAGAGCGAAAGAAAAAATCAACGCAGTTGGGCGAAATATGAATGAATACTTTATTGAATATTTCGCAACGTATGCAAAATGATGGTAGCTGCTGCCATTGCTGGTAAACCGAAGACCACAACTGACAGGAAACCATTTAAACTGACCTCAAATGACAGCGACAGCGACATCGGCAGTGGCAGTGGCAGAGGCTCTGCTCGGCGAGGATGCGGAGGAGTGGGCGGCGGATAACACTCGAAGCTGGCAATGGCCGCACAGTAAAATGAAAAGCAAAAGGCAAATGTTTGTTGCTATAGCTGTAGTTAAGGGGAGAAGATGTGGAAGTAAAACAACAGCAACAACAACAACAACGACAACACAAAAACAAATACTCAGTCTGTAGATGGACAATGCGAAAAATGACCAAAATGGCAGCTAGCCACATACAAATTGGCAGCAATTGGAGGCAACAAAAGGCGACAAAGGCGCACAAAATTGTATGGCCAAGCGAGTAGGCGCTCCATGACTCATGACAGGATTGTCGCGCGCAAAAATTGTATTAAAAAATGGACAAACATAGACAACAGCAGCAACAACAACATTGCAGAGATCAAGCAAAAAATACCAAAAAAAAAAAAAAGAAGCAAGTAACACGACACTCGACGGTGCCTCCGGCTGGCGCATTCTGTGGCAGGCTTGAAGCGCAGTCTTTTCTTCTCTGAGTCCACCCACCTTTTACGAGGGACCGAAATGCATTTTAAGCATTCAATGTACACGGAAATGGAACGAACAGTCTGATTATAAAGTAAGTAAGACTGTCAATATAAAATAATAAAGGACGAGTTTGATAGTTTTAAAATGAGATTCAAGAATAAGGATTAATTTGATTCTAAAGTTGATATAGGAGTACAATAGGCTTCAAAGTTTCATTAAAAATATTGGATTTACATGATTGAATTGTTTGTTTAATGATCTGTGGTACTAATACCAATACTAGTTATAGTATACAACACGTACAGTACGTCCAGAATATATTGATTAACTAATTTAAACATATTTTCAAATACGTTTTGTCAATTATTATAATCAAGTCCATCTCTGTCCAACAATAAAGTATACATTAGTAATACCGCAAATCAGAAAGTATTTTTATATTAGGGTATAAAAATTATTAGTTTGGGTTTAAACTTACTTTATATGCGAAAACATTGGATAGCAAGAGATATAAACTTTCAATCCTACGCGGAGTAGTTGCTGTTTCGAGATTAAAGATATTTAAGATATATTCGATGCTAGAAAATATTTTTGAAACTAAATCATATTGAAATGCGTTAAATATTGAATATAAGTATGTGTAGTATGTAATTGCAATTGTGCTACATCGAACCTTAATTTTAATTCGCGATTATTGATATTATTGATTATTTAATTAATTAAATGGTATTTATATAATATGTAAGGGCAATTATACTCGATCAACATTTAAATAGCATTTAAATAGTTTCCCTTTTAAAAGGCTTGACAAATCAATCTAACCACTAAATTTTCTGCCATTGAATTACAGACTGAAAGGAACTTATGAGTGATCTACATAAGCGCAAGAAACCAGTTGCTGAACAGTGCTTTGTTTCCAGTGTGAGAGTGAGGTTTTGCCAGCTCAGTGTGTCTCTCTCTCTCTGTGTGTGTGTGTGTGTGTATGTGTGTGTGTGTGTGTGTGTAAGTGGTGTGGGAAAGACACAGTTCTCCAGTCGACCCAAGCCGACTGGTCATAGTCGCAACCAAGTTGTCCGTTGCTCGTTGCCAGCATGTTGAAAGATCAAACTGGTTTCGGGTTCGCTCCTTGTGGCTTGGCATTTGCAACAATTGTTGCTCTTGTTGCTATTTTTATTTGTTTGCATAGATTTTCATATCCAAAAAAGGCAGTCACATTGATTTTTATGTGCACATATGTGGATAAAAAACATACTTGTATATACAATATATGTGTAAGTAAGTACTAGATCTTTGTATGTAGATAAATGCGGGTGGTTGAGTTGTTGCAACTTTGAGATGCTGACATTTTGTGTGTGTGTGCCATTTTTGGTCTTTTGATTGGTCGCATATGCGCGCAGGAAAAGTTTGCATTGCTTGAGAGGAGAGAAATGCATTTCACTTTATCTGAGGAATTCGAAATGAAACCACTGACTTCTCAATTTTATTTGAATGCATGAACATAGCTGCTGCCGCTGCTGCTGCAATTGCCAGCTTTGATTTTTATGGTCACTTTTTGGCAAATGGAATTGCTTCTTCTTCATTATTGTCGTCATCATCATCGTCATCATCATGCAAAAATGTGTCAAGCCAGTGAGCGTCCTTTATTGTGAAAATCGCCCTTCCAAAGAGGGAAACTGTTGCTGCTCCCTCCTCCAGCCAGATTGCACTTTTATTATCAAATTGTCATGAGCCAGCCATTTTGTTCAATTTACTTCACCGAGGTGGCTGCCACACGTGCCTTTTGTGACCCTAAGCCAACCACGCAACGACGTCGACGTCGCCAGTATATAAATCACTTTCGCCGCAAGTATCAATCTCTGACATGTAGCAAAGTTGAACTTAAACTCTGGTTGTTGCTGGCGCTGCCAAAGAAGTTGAAGAAGCGGGAGAAGAATATTCGTAAGAGTTACAAAAGCGCTGAGAGAAAAAGGAAGAAAAGAAAAGAAAGCAAAAGCAAAAGCAGCAAGCGCAGAAGCTGGCGAACGTGTGACACTGAAATGCGGATACAATAAAAGTTTATTTTTTTTCGCTCGACTGCTGCGCGCTCGCTCCAAAGTGCACCCCATGGAGCAATCACTCGATGCTGCTGCTGTTGCTGCTGTTGAGGCAGGCAGGCAGGCGAGCAGGCGAGCGGGCAGGCTGGTAACAAGAATAGCAACGAAAACGGCAACACCAACAACAAGGCAGAACACATCAACAATATTGAACATGGGGATAAACCATGGCACAAACGGACGGAAGGGCGGACACGCATTAATGGCAGCTGCTGTTGTTCAGGCTGCCATCGCTGTCGTCTTCATTCTCGTCCCCATTCTCGTCCTTGCCGACGACGTTACCCGCATCTCCAAGCTCATCAATACGTGTGCACACACAGCCAAACCTCTATAAAAGTTTATTAAATTTACAAGGAACTTTTATGCAGTTACTTTTTGACATGCTTGCTTTCTTTCATTCTTGCCGGTCCTTTCTTCCCGTCGAGTCATAAAATTGACAACGACAATGTAAATATGGTGCCCTTGTATGGGTGTGTGGGTGTGTGAGTGAAGCCGCTGCCGCCACTCATAAGTACAGATGGACGTGTGTGTGTTTTGTGTGTATGTGTGGGTCGTAGGATTTCAATTTAAATGAACTTTGAGACGACGTTTTTATTTTCGTACGCATTCAATAATTTTTTCCTCTTTCGTTTTGTTCGTTGCACCTCATATGGAAAATTACGTCACCCACAAAAAGAAACTGAAACATGTGAAAATGTCAAAATGCGAAAGAAAGAAAAGGCTGCTAAATCACTTGACTTTTTTGGCTTCCCCAGCATGCCCCTGGGTCTAGTTACATTCGAAAAGGTAAATATGGGAGCTTTGAAAATATAAAGAAACGAAAGCACGGTAGTGGACTACAACTTATTAGAAATACCCTTCTTGGGAATGTTTAGAATAAGTCCAACGATGGTGTGAACCTTGGCTAAATTAGTTCGAACACCAAATTAGTTATAAACATTGGAATAAAAGAGATTTTATAGATATTCTATATGTATAAATATGTACATATATTGGAATACTCACTGGAATGAATTCCAGACTAAGTGACTATATTTAAGTGAATTATTGAATTGATGAACGGATGCAGATACATTCAGCTCTCGATCCATTTCAGCTCCTTTCAGGTATTTATGCTACATGCAACACTTTAAATCAACAAACCTTTTCAACCCGTGAGTGGAGGGTACAAAGAGCAGAAACATTGCAATACCGGAAAAACGGCATTGAAATACAGCACACAACTTGTCACATGTCACATTTCGTCGCAGATTTTCGTTTAGCATTCGCACGCCTACGACCCCCTCCCTTCCATCCGTTGTTGCCACAAGGCAGGCCAGTTAGTCAGCCACAGAGCGAGTACTTCGCGGGAGCTCAGCCAGTGGGGGGAGGGGGTTTCCAGTTATCATGCTGTTGCGGGCAACGGCGCCGGCAACACGTCGTAAGTGAAAGGAAGTTGACCTCTAAAGTTTAATGCATTTAAATAAATCTTGAATCATGGCTCCCTACAACCACAACAACCACAACAACAACATCAACAACGAAAATTTAACATTAAGAGCAAGGCGAAGCTAAAAGCGAAAACGAATTCGTGCAAAACGAACGACACAGCGCCAAGCAAAGAATTTTTTGAAATTTTAATTTTTTCTTTTGAGAGGAGACTCAGCAATTAAAGATGCCGGCCCCAGTCGGGTGCCAAAAGTCTTTTTCATATTGGATTTGTATGTGGACCACCATATAAAGGGTGGCGGTTGGCGAAACTAAGTTCAGGATGCCATCTGGACGAATTAAAATGGTTCTATGGATTGGGAAACTATAAAAATAATAAACGCCCTGACAGAATCAAGGCAACGATTCGAAGACTCAAATGTTAATAGAGAGGACATCTAAAATGCATTTTGGTTGGTTAACTTGGATATACCATTAAATATGTCAGTGATAGGCCTTCAAAGTATCCCTGCGTTTCGGCAAGCCGGATTGTGGTATTAAATTGAAGAGTATAATAATAATACCTGATACGTACTTGTATACTAGCAAATAAACAATTTATAATCTTGCTATGAACTACTTCTATGGCTAATCATTTTTGTTTTTATGAACCATTTAGTCCCAGTACTACGCCCATTAAGCTGCAAAGAAATTCTCGATCTTCTGTTTGAATTTACATTAAGTTTTATAAATATTTTAAAGCTACGATTATAGGCCCTTCCCTTCGTTTCAAAAGCGCATTAAATTGCTTTTAAAATCACCGGATTTATGCCCTTTTCTGGCCAACACAAAGTGGCATCAGCAGCTTAGCCTTCTTGATTTGATTCTTAACTTATCAACACAAAATTTACGATTATGCTGAGACGAACTTGGCCAATTGTTAAATTTCAATTTGATGTGTGTTTCTCGTTCTCTGCTTCCTGTGTCTTGTTACATTTGAAGTGCTTTGAAACACTTTTTGCCAAAATTTGCATTTGTTGTGACCTTGTGCAGCCATTCACTCGGACACATCCATACCTACCTACATACATACATATATCATCCGCTTATCAAGTGGGAGCATCAAAGCTGATGCAGCCATAAAAACGTTTCACTTCCGTTGCTTTGTTGTGGCTTAGACAGGCGATTTGTATCCGCGGCAACAACAAAAGCACCAACATTAGCAACAAAAGAAGCTTGTGCAAAAGTTCAAACTGTAAAACTTGGCCCATGGCTGCATGGTATATATGTATATATACATACGAGTGTGCCACATGTGTGATTAGGTGTACGAGTATGTGTCTGTATACCTCGACACTACACTGGACGACGCAAAGAAAGCTCTCAAGTGACGCCCCACACCTGCCAAACTCACAAGTGGCCAGAAGTGGTCAAGGCAGCTCAGATTACATTTCGGTGTCATGTGGCATAATCGACGTTTAACGTACTGTAATGTTTGTTACTGAGATCGGATCAGTGGAGTCTATGCTCACAATTACCGCCTCGGTAGCGTTTTTCAATAGCCCTGTGACCGCAAGAGTGGATTCTGTGGGCCGTAAAGTATTGCGCGCTGGACGACTAATTGTCGTTAATAACGAAATTATGTGACACAATGCTGAGCTACATACATGGAGACAACAACAACAACAACAACAACAACAGCAACCAAATGTCACGCAAATTTGTTTAATGGAGCAGCAAAAAATCGAAAAGCAGTCGGTCTGTCAATCAAATTTTGATCAATGAGCGAGCTGAGCTCATTTTTGAAGCATTAATACACTTCCAAACCGGGTAAAATATGTTTAACTGTAAACTGGTCGCTGTATTGAACATATAGTTCCGGAAAGTGATATTTAGATAACTTGCTGTTCGATTTATTTTCATTTATTTCAATTGAATATGTACATATACTTGTATATCAGCTTTTTCGTATAAAAGACATAATACCGAATATTCTCATGTATGCAAGTAATACAACCACAAAAAATGTTTTGGTTCTTTTTCAAGTTGATCTGATTAACTTTTTAACTATTTGAGAATTTAAAACTTATATAGAGACAAAAGCAAAATAAATAAAAATCTTAAATATTTGATTTTATTACTGACATAAGTATTTCAAGACAATCTAGATTGAAAAAAGAATGATTTTAAGTAAACTTCTTATATAGTTCAATTAAAAGCGATTTAAAAATAATATTTTCCTTTCAACCTGCAAAAATTGAATTGAAAATGCTTTTCTAACATTTTTGAACAATGTAGCGTACTATATAAAATGAAGACTCGCAAGCTTTGCCATATCATTGAAAAATAATCATTTGCTAGTAGAATGTTATGTTTTCATTTTTTACGATGACTTATTATTTACTCTTTAATGAGCATAACAAAAATTTCTACTATTAAATATTTATTTATTTATTTATATTTCTATATATTTATTTATTTAGGTAACAATAATAATATTAGGATTTTCTTGCATAAAAAACATACAGAAATATTGCCTAGCTCTATATAAAAAAATCAGTGTTTGAGCTATGGATGTGTATTTATTTACTAGTTTATAATCGAATTTAAATCTAACATTAAATGCTAAACGATAAAGAAGGAATGAAAAAAGCACACCCTTTAAACAAGTCAATATATGTATGATTGTAAATTTCAGGTGTTTAAGGGCCTATTCAAAAGTAAGCTACCAGATAAATTATTTGTTTCCATTTAAACAGCACAAGAATTGTATTCCAAAAATGCAAACTGAAAAGTGTATCAAATCTTCGTGCATATTAATTCACCGACAATTTATCGCTGTCTCTTGTGACGTGTGTGTGGGTTGAACTTGTCTCGATGCTGACAAAAGCGAAGGCTATTGGCGCCTCTAATTGAGTTTCGTGATACAAATTACTTTAAATTCCAGGCAAGTTTCGACGTAGGCCTCGAGGCTCAAACTAAACTTGTGCCAATATTGACAAAGAGCTGGCGGACAATTGACAATTTTCAGTTACTGTTTGAGTGCCGATTAGAATATTGTTTTGCTATGCACACACATTTCAATGTTTGCTTTGGACCCACATTGGACAAAACTTGCATAATATTTGCCATCAAATTTAATGAGTTTTCAAACTTTGCTCCCTTCTACTTTTTTCCGCTTTTCGGTTAAACGAACACCACAAAGCCATTGGGACAGTTTGCGAATTTGTTTTTGTGCACTTTGTTTGCTTTTTCCACACTGCACTTTGTCATTAGTTTAAACAAATATGTATAAGCACATACACCAAAAACAAAAAGAGGCGAATGCTACTGCTAATTTTTATTTGCATAAATTAAAATGTAATTATAAAATTGCGTTAAACTGCAGCGTTGCATGGCAACAAAAACAACAACAGCAGCAGAAAACGGAAATGATTTATGCATGAAATAAACCCAAAGATATCGTCGACAACAACAAAATTGTCGCGCTCTCTATATAAAATATACATATATTGTTTGCATTAATAATTGCTGCAAATAAATTAACAAGTTACGAGAAAAAAATTCGCATGGACAGCAGCAACAATAACGCAGAAAAACGCATGGCCGGCCACTCAAAAAACGCACAACCCAGTCGCTTTTTAATTTTCAATATTTAACTTTTTCAACTTTTAATTATGGGCAATCAATTTTGAGTGCCTGGCGTCACGATGTAAAATATATCAAAAATAGTTTGGATATCGTAACATTTGTTTATCATGCAGTGCGTCAAGCCATTTATCAAAAATTTTATTTTAAAACGTCAAAATAAAAACATACAAAATTGTTATTGTACTGCTGTTATTGGAGTAGCTGTTATTGTTATTGTTGTTCATCTGTTGAACTCATTTTAGAAAGTGAGTTGATTATTCAGCTTTAACATTGGGCCCCAGCTCCGGCTACTGTGCGTCGTGGGCAGCTGGCGAAAAACGACAATTCAGCCAGCGCATTAATTTTCAAGAACGTGTCCGTCGGATTGAACATAATCAACAGACTACGATGCGATACGAGTATAAGACTCAGTCAGTACGGCGTCAGAAACTGAAATGTAAATAAACTTCAACGTTTTCAGATTGTTTATCTATGCTCCGAAATTCGCCCAATCATTGCCAGCTGTCACTTTTTAAATACCCTCCCATAGAGCATTATACGAACTTTAGGGTGGTGTTTGCAATTCCAAGAGAGTGTTAACGGATACCGCTTTGGAAATTATGGGAGCTGTACGATAAATATCCAACAAACTTTTCAGTGGCCACCAGTAAAACAGAGCTACAATACACACTTTCCATTTCACTGACACATTTACAAAGCGCACTGCATTCATGAAAAATAATATAATAATCGGGTGAGATAATCACATATGTACTTTAAGATAAGTATGTAAGAACGACATTTTTACTTGTGGTAAACAAACGTATAAAAATATCGATTTATCATTACCAATATGCTGTTTATCAAATTTAATGTTTAATGCATTTTATATTTATTTAAAAGAAACCTTAACCGAAACAAACTATAATTTTCAGTTTATAAAAGAAAAAAAGTGAAATAGATCGAATATAAAGTATAAAGTATTAGAAATTTTATCGGGCGCCCTCTTTTAGGCAAACAAGAGATGGGTGACAAATCCATTATAATGTTGACCCATTATATTTTCAAACAAATAATGATATTACATAAAGATAATGACCCGCCTCTCCAAATCAGTTGTCAGAAATATTAAAACAAAAAATATCCGAACAACGTTAGAGGCAGTAGTGTATATAGTCTTCGACTTGGCAAATGATTTGTTATTTATTTTCAATTTTGAACCATTTTTGGCAGCTGCCTTGTCATTGCTGCTCAAACATTTTACTTTCATTTCTAATTATTTATAATATTCGATAAGTGATCTTTATCTTTAGCGCATGGCCAGCTCATTATTTGAGACCTGCCTTCGGGGCACACTTTTGGTTGCTGTTGTAGCAGTTTTGTTGGTTTTTATTTTGTTTATATCGTTGATTGACTTTTATGGCGCTTGAATTGCTGTGGCTCACCTTTTTATAGCTGGCCGCATAAATGTGTGTGTAGATGTCTGGAAAGAAATGAAATTGAAAAGATTTCATGAGTTGCGTTTAACATTTTTTTTTTGTTAGTTTTCCTACTTTACATTCAACAATGCACAAAGTTCAAACTACTTGAGACAATTATTTCCGGCACTTTTCCTCTTTGACCAGAACAGCTTTGTGCTTGTTCTGGCCAATTTGCCTGTCGTCTAGATTACGTTGACTGCAATGAGTTCCACGGCAAATTGCCGTATAATTTCAATTACAAACAATTAACCGTCTTGAACTCCCAGACAGAAAGAGTACAGCGAATTGTTGAGTCTTGGTTGAAGTTACAACAACGGGACAACTGCAGGCCCAGCAGCACTAATACCAGCAACAACAATAAGAACAACAACTATAACAGCAAGCACGGCAAATTTGGGTAATGACGCGCAGCCTACTAACCTCAATAATGATAAAGCGTTTTATTTATTTTTTGAAGAGAAAACGGTTTTGTGTCGTACCTACGATATATACTATACGAGTATATGTACGAATATCAGATAGATTACAGAAAATGCCGCAAAACAAACTTTTAACACAAACATGCGAATTAACAGCAATTTGTGTGTCGAAAAAGTGAGTCAGACAGGCGTCTTTGTTGGAAATGTGTAACAAGCTCGTCGACTCTTTCTGGGCCCACATGGCGTATGAGCAACGACGCCTCATTGGGGTGACAGTTCAGTGACACCGATGTGGGCCACGCAACATAAATGTTGCACATGAAGTTGGATTTTATGCTAATTTATCTATCAGTTGCCACAGTTTTTATACCGCAATCGTCAGTATGCGGCAACGCGGGCGACAATTGGCCGCTTTTAATTGCAAATAAGTCAAGTAAGAAAACTGTTCTCATCCGGTTGCCACCCCGAGCCAAAGGCTTGTTTGTCGTTAGCTGGCCAGCTCTAAGCTTGGCTAAGAGCAATTCATTAACGCTCCACATACGAAAGAAACTGCAGAAAAAACAACTAAAGCATTAAGCCGTTGATGTTGATGTTGCTTTAGCTGCTGCTGCAAAGAAAAAGTTGCTGTTCCAGTTTTGTGCAACAGCAACAGCAACCGCAACGAGTCATACGTATGCGTGTGTATGAGTGTGTGTATGTGTCCGGTTGTCTGTTGCGTCTGGCGCTGGCTTAATTATTTAATTTTTGCGCTCATTTGCATAAGGCACACGCCTTTCGCAAGTGATTTACATTCAACTTCGGTCCAAACTGTTTAGAGTTGTGCACTGAGCCGCGTTTGTTGCCCGTCAACTTGCCTCAGGCTGGCACGCTCGCAGCCTGTAAGCTGATACACCCACACCCATTGCAGCAGTTGCGGGTGTTGGCACAGACTGCAGAGTCTGCTCTACGGTCCAGCCATAGAAAGCGTTTCGCAAAACAGTGGCAGCCAAAAATGCTTCCACCCGGGCTCAGCGTCTCGTCAGTATGCAAATTTTGTCAAAGGCAAAATAAATTCAAATTTTTATGAATCAGCCCAAAATGAGCAAAGACAACCATGGACGAAAGGACGGCAACGGCAACGAGGACCATGTACAGTGGTTTCATGCCATTTTCTTTATGCTCCAAATTCAAAAACTAATGGCTTTTCACTTAGGTATAATTATTATTTAAACATTAGTTTACTAACTGGTAGAAATATTATTGAATTGACAGAGCGGGGTGCGAAAGAACAAACTTCTTACACAGGCTAATTGCTAAAATTGTTACTTTAATTAAGTCATTAATTCAAATCGCACTTTAATTAAAATCATTCAGTTAGGTCTATCCTATTACTTATTTTATAAACATTATTTTGGGAGTACACTTTCGTTTCTATTTCTAAGTGATTAAATAAAGTCGAAATAATTGATGAAAGAATTTAAATTTAATTTACGATCTATGCATATGCCTTTTTGTTTGCAGACAGTATAGATAAAGGTTGCTTATATATTTTATTATTTTTTTAATTGATATTCATTAAACACAAAACCAGTTCTAAGTCATTAACGGGAAGTCTTAGAAGCCACGATGCTACATTAAAATTCGTTCGTTCTACAAGCATGAAATGGCTCTCTACTTGTGCTGCTGAGCAAAGAAGATACTATGAATATAATTAACTTCTGAAGACAAGCTGGAAAGCATTTCCTTTTGAACAGTTGAATGCATTCATCTTTCCAGCCGCACATCCCAAATACTTCTTTTGTAATTAGTTAAAGTCTTTCCGGCCTTTTGTTGTGTTTCTAAGAAATAGTGTGCACGAGTCTTGCTTCCCTTTTAAGTGCTCTCATTTCGCATATTTTTAAAGCAAATGCTCCACTGTCTGAAGGCAGTGCGAGTGCGTGACTGACCGAGTGACTGTCTGTCTGGCCAGTTGGCAGTTTGTCCGATTGCTGGTGACGCAGCCCAAGCTGTTGGCTGTTTGGCCGTCTGGTCTAAGCCTGCAAACAACTTTTAATATTTTATGCGTGGGTGGGTCGACAAGGCAAGACGACCCATAGACACGCACGCACTCACACACACACACACACAAACACATATACAAGAGCTTGAAAAAATTAATGAAAATGCCGTTCCAAATTGAAAACAATAACGGCCAAGTGTGAGCGAAGGAGACAGCAAAAGTGTCCAAACATGGCCAACAAAAATGCAGTTGACCAAATATGCGCAAATGTTGTGGTTTGTTTTTGTACAAAAGAGAAGAGAAGAAAAAACACTCTAGCAGAGAAGTAAAGGCAAAGGCAAAGGCAGAGGCAGATGCTGCCGCCGATGATGAAGAAGCGGCAGTAAAGAAGAAAGAAACAAACAAGCACCAACCAACTTGAAAACTTGATGTAGGTCAAATATTTTTTTACGCCGCCAACGTTGCAGCCACACTCGTACGTATGTGTGTGTGTGTGTGTCACTTTCGGTTTATATGGGCCAATGCAATCCAGCAAGTTTGTAAAACATACAAAAGCGGCTGAGGCTGGGCCCACACCCCCGCTGCCGCAACTGGTACCGATCGGGCCAGCAGAACAGTGCGGGGAATGGCCAAGATACAGTTGCTTCTGGCAGCCTTGATGATGACGATGATAGGCCATGACGAGCCAGAACAGGATGATGATGACGATGCAGCAACCACGGCAGCTTGTTGATTAAGCTGATGCCTGGCAATCGTATTTTCTTTGGCTTTTTAATTGAACGCACACACGAAAAAATGCATCTAAACAGTCACCAGATCCGATCTGTTCTATCTGTCAATTGTGCGCCAAGACTAAAGCTTGAAGCCAAGTTGTTTATAAAATTGCCATTGGCACTGCTTGATGTTATTTCTAGCTCAGCGAGTCACACAGTGGGCAACATAAGTAGTAAAGGAATCTATGGGCATAAAGGGACTAAAAAGGGAGCTTAGAAAAGAAAATCCATTGGCACAGGAAAAGCTGTGAGTAAAATGTGCCAAAAATGTTTCCTTGCGCTGACGGAGATATTGCTATTAATTGATAATATCATTTTGAAACAAAGTGATTAAGCAGCTCGTTGAAAATGTCCTATTCCCATTAGACTTATTTTTCTGTTCAATTAGAATTAGAAGACCCCGAAAGAGCTGTAAGAATGTGCAAAAATTGTAGCTTAGCTCATCTTCAAAAGTGTTCTTCCTTAGAGAAATTAAATTTAGTCATAGCAGCCCACTGAAATCAAGTGAAAAAACTGATGAAGCTGTTGAAGTAACTTGCTTAGAATAATATTGTAATTAAATTGCACATTCAGAACGTTGTGTTATACTCGTATTAAAATGTATTATATGACTAGTGCGTCACGAATACAGACGAAGGAATACCAAATGAAAATCAAGCAAGAAATCATCTCCAATGAAAACAAGATATATAAGCTTTTAGTTCGCAACCATTGGCACTAAGGCTCACTCGAACTTTTCTTCAACCGGGAATCAATATAAACCTGGCCTACCAACACATATAATTTACATCAAGTATTAAAATAATCAACTTGTTTAATTACAGTAAAAGTTTTTTAATAACTTTCATATGCATTTAATAAGAATTTAATTTAATTAATGTTCAATATAATAATGTATGTTTACAACCTAATGAGAATAAAACTATAGACTAACGAGTACTTGTAATTTATAAATCATTCTCTCCACTGTTAGGCGTATGCCCCTGAACACAACCCAATTGAACTCTGGCTGCTAAAGTTATGAAAATCCCACAAATTAGACCATGAACGTGATCAATTATGGCTCATTGTCGTGAATTTTTTTTTTTTTTTTTGAAAATCAATATGACAGCAACAAAAGCTCTACAAGACTAGCCGCAAGACAAAAAACAATTTCATACAAATAGCAACAACAATAGCCACAGTTGCCGCAGCGCAAGAGTCAAGGTTAAGTGAGTTTTTTTTTTAATTTTCTGTTATCAAAGTCCACACAGTCTGATCATAAATAATAACCGCCTCTATACGTACACATACACATGCACACACACACAACAACAAACAATTATGGCCAAACAAAAATGCATAGAAAATCACATCAATGTCAATATTTAATTATTTGGTGAGCATATAAAAGCGATCGATGAAAAAAGTATCCGATGAGCCATTAATAGTGGCTATTGTTCAATTTTTGGCTATGAACCTCAGCTGAAGAGTCGGCCACCGATTTGCCCGGCGGCTAATTGCCCCCGTCGAGCGATTGCAAAGTGTGAAGCTGCAATTTTTCGAGATCCATTTTAAAGACAAGTCGGAGGCACTGGACAGTAGGACGGACACAGTACCTACATTTGTTTGCTCTATGTTATGCGCTCTACTATATGTCGGTTATCATTCGCACATTCAGTCAACGAGCCACTCAAAAGGGCAGTCAGTCCGTCAAGCATTGAAACAATTGGCCAATAAGTCGCTCATTGATTTACAAGTACTTTTCCATTAACATGAGGTTTTTGTTCTCCTACCAAGTTTTGTTTAATATTAAATTTTATGTTCAGTTGTTTGAGACTTTAACTGCCAGTTAGTCACATTCTCTGCCCATCTTCTTTCTATTTAGGTTGCTGTTATTGTTGTCTTAATTTTTAATTTCGTTAATGGACTTGCTTTGCAAAGCATCTCAGACAGCTTGCAATTAAATGCATTAAACAAAGTCATAAAAATAACAATAGAAATAATGCGACTCTTACGGGGCTTGGCCATTTCTTTCAAACCGGCCTGAAAGCTTTTTCAGGGTTAATGTGCAATTTGTTAGCAGATCCAACGTTTGATTTATAACTGCTTCTTCCCAAACAGATACAAAAAGAATCTTTAATATACTTTACTGATGGCACAGATGGCATGTTACAATGGGTCTGTCCATCAAAGCTGACACAAAAATTGATACAATTATTGTTCAATTGTATCTTCTTTCATACAAGTAGAACCATAAAACCTTAAAATGTACACATTTCTAAGTATTCTTAAGTAAATGAATAAGCAATTTATGCAGTACGGTATCAAAAGGTGGATTAATTGGCCTGAATCTGGTAGTTTAGATTCGCAAATCGAGACAGTAAGTTATAATAACATAGTAACAATAAATAAACATAAACGTAAATAATTAACCAATATCTAAAAAAGACAATAAATATTTATCTAGATGTTCAAGTCTAAATTTTGGGTGATCTGTGCGATTATACAATGTACACTGAACGTTGTTGCAAATATTTTTATGTCCGTCTATATCTCTAAACATCAAAATTTTGAGATATTTTAGTGGGGTGGAATATTTGAAAACTTGGGTAGATGTCGGAAAAGACGAGGGCATGATGATGCATTTCTGTAAATTGAGCGAAAGCATCGATCTATAAAGATATATTTGTTGGAAGCATAAAGTCAATAAAAATAAAAACAATTAATTTTCTGTATTTTAGTAAGTTTCACAAATCAATAAGTTATTAATTCAATTTTTTACGATTTTATTTTTTAATTTTCCATCCATTCCGAACTCTGACCTATGCATGTGGCTGTAAAGCGCGCGTTTCAAATGAAGGCGTACCGGTCATACCATTCACAAATTGCAACAGACTGCCATTCGCATTAGCCATGGCTAATTGATAGCTACATTAAATTTGTTTCGTTGTTCAAACTTTTATAATTACAGCTCAAAGTAGCCGAAGGGCCAACGAAGCGCGCAGCACGAGAGCCGCACCAATGATACATAATTAGGCGCTAAGCAAAGTCTGTCTAACAAATGATATGTAATGGCCGCCAGAAACATGAAAGCTCGATATTGTGTTATAAAGGAAAAAATTAACAAATTGCACACAGCAATTTGGTAAGCGCCCCAAAATGTGGCGTCCAAATGGGCCAAGCTAGACGGGCGGTCCAAGATCTCGGCTCAGACTCATGTAACTTATGGGGGCCGATGCCGCAAACAGGGAGCAAAAGTCAAGCGAGCGGAGAGAGAGAGTGAGGCAGTTGTACATTTCCTTTTAAAAGTTATTAGCGTGTTGAACGCTTTTTATTTTACTCTTTTTCATTTTCATTAAAAGACATAAATTGTGCAGAAAAATGCGCGCCCGCCGCGCATCGCCCAGCCGCTGGCTCTAAAATAAAGGAAAGAATGTCTGTTGGGGGCCTCCAGCCAAAGGAGTGTCTATGCATGTGTGTGTGTGTGTGTGTGTGGAAATGTTTTATTTCTGCCTTTGCGCTTTTATTTACGATTTGTTTTTTTCTTTCATTTTGCACGTATTTCCCCACTTATTTTCCACTGGCATTGCATTCAACTTCGTCGCCATGCGACTACTGCGCGTTTTATGTGAATGAAAGTTGCATGAGTGGCTGACTGAATGAGCGAATGAATGAATAACTGAATGAATGAATGCATGGGCTGCCCCTGCACAAAAAATGCTGAATTGTAGCCGCTGTCGCTTCGCTCGAGAGCATGTTGCAAATGCCACATTAAAACACATGTTAATGGGGTGCGCGTTGTCCTTTAGCCAAAGGCTGGTTGGCAGGACGTTCGACAGCAGCCGGACGAGAGGCAGTTTGGTAAGGGCACGTCTCTTTACTAAGCTAATGGCGAGCATTATTTACACCTCAGGCGGCACCTCAAACGGTTTGAGGAACCGGGAGAGGAGACTTGTTACGTAAGTGCAACAATATCTATACTTTATTTAACTTTCTTTGTATTTAAGGACCGGAAACTCCTGACTGAGTAGCAACTGGATCGATTAAAATCGTAATACTGTAAGTAGGTCCGCCGGGAATTTTAAGTCGGTCTATTGACTTTAAACACTAAAAAAACATAAAAATGTAATACAATGCTTTCATTTAATTGGCTATAAAGCAAGATTTGCAAAGTACGAAGATTTTCTAAAAAATTGCCATTTTTATGGATTTAATTGTTGCAATAGAATGTTTTTAATTTTATATGTGTAGTGTTCTCCGCCTATAGTGAAGTTTCGAATATAATTCCACCTTAGATTAATGAATAAATTAAATGTTGGGAAATTATTTGTTCAAGCCTCAATGGGAAATTACTCCTGTGGATCTTAAACTTGAACATCTTAAATTCATTTTTAAAATAATTTAATAAATGATATTACTCATATTTGGCTTACGGACTTCTTAATATTTGGGAGTGTTAGAATAACTAGTTCATTCGATTTCATTTCAGTCCTGTCTACACTAAAGCCAGAAAACGCACAACACTGGATCAACGTGGCGTATGATTGATATGCCAGTAGCTGAACATTTTTGCATGATAAAGAGAATTTAATCAGCTGATAAATGGAATATAAATAGATGTTCCATTTCCACATCTATCATTGATCTGCATATTGCGTCCACCAGTGTCTATTCGTTATAATACACCAAGCACTTGGCGTCTTGCCTCCACACCAAAAAAGAAAACAAAAACGTTAATAAAGTCTGTTGCGGGCTGTGACTTTAACCTGGCGCGTTGTTTTCGCTTTTCTTTGGCCATTTTCGCTTTTTTTCCATTAGGCCAAAATAATAAAAATAAAAAGGCAAAAACGCTGTTCGCTACGAAAACACAAACTTGCACATTTTGTTTATTACGCTACGGCCCGTGGTCGTTGTAAACTTTCATGGGCCGCCACCGCCGCCACCGCCGCTGCTGCCGCCAGCACCACCGCCGGTACCACCGCTGGTGCCAACCTTTTGGTCGTGATCTTTCACTCGAATGAGCCACCAAGTATCTGGCCGGGCAAAGCATGCGGCATTATTACAAATTAGTTGTGGGCGCGTTTTGGCGTTTGGCCCGACTCTGGCTATAACAAACATACAACTGTCTACCTAGTGCGGTGCTGCCACCTACCTCAGTTGTTTCTGTTGTTGTTTTTGTTGTCTTTGCGCGCATTTCGCTTTTTCTAATTGTTTGCGGTGCACGTTCGTGCGTGCGTGGTGCGTGCGTTTGTTGGGGGCGCTACCTGCGTGCCTATGTAGGTATGTAAATATGTATATCTAGGGCCCATCGAAAGGCCCACCTAACTGCACCTGCACCCGCCCCCGCACCCGCACCCGCACCCGTGGGCCGTGAGAGGCAGTCCGTTTTCACTACAGACAGCACTACAGTACATGCATAAATCTCGTCAGTATGTCAATCGCATCAAAGTCACGTAATCTGTGCGACATTTTCACTGAATCGTTAAAATTGAAAAATTTAGCAGCTCGCTTGCCAAAAAATAAAACACATCAGGCCAGCAAAATTCACGTGAACAACAAGCCTGGACTATTGATGGGCAATACCTGTGACACTGTGCAACAATATATTTAAATTAAAGTTACATATAAATATGTAGTGTGCCAGTATGTGTGGCTGGTTGTATTCAGATTGTTATCACTTTATAGTGCGCCTCTTTTTGATAAACCAAAATCTAATTTATTGTAATCAAAGAAACGACAGATTTCATGAGCTGTCTGACATCGAAAGATCCCTTCTCACAATTGAAACGCTAATAACTTAGAAGACTATTAGAACAACAATATATTTAAGGTAAAGTTACATATAAATATGTAGTGCGCCAGTATGTTTGGCCAGTTGTATTGAGATTGTTAACACTTTATACTGCACATCTTTTGGATGAAACGATATCTGCTTTATTGTAATTATAATGTTACTAACTGAAAACTTAATGCTCAAAGAAACGACAGCTTCATGAGCTGGCTGACGCCGAAACTATTAGAAACTCACATCAATTTGGTTCGAGTATCATTATAACAGATTTTATTTTAGCTTTAATTGGTGTTGTTTTGGTAGAATTTGTTTAGAATTTGTCTCTGAAATATAAAAGACAAATTGTGTTGCTTAGTGTTATAAAATGGTAGCTGAATATTAAGTTAATCACATGCTTTGTCAGAAAATAGTTTTAAATTTATAGCGACAAATTGTCGAATTGGCCGCTCATCAATGTCAGAAGCGGCCGAGACAGGGGGTAGAGCAAGTCAGCATAGTTAGCACGTTGTGGCTGGCCATTACAACAGAGATGTAGACAACAAAACTGATGATTAATGTCAAAGTCAAAGTTGAAATTGCAAAAAAAGATAAAATACTGCTAAAGCGTTATGCAAGCAATGCATATTAAAGTTTCTTGCTGTTGCCTTTTTATTGGCTATGAACAGTTGCTATTAAAGCTAAAAGCATGGCATTATGTAAAGCAAATTAAGACCAGCAGTGTGCATAAAAAAATGTTAATCAAATTTCCCACAGCACGAAAATTTGTTAAACTTGTCAAACAATAAAATGCAGAAAAAAGCGAAGTAAAAACAGCCAAAAACCATTTCGCAGGAAATGGAGAGAAGATAACAACAACAATGCGGTGAAGATTGCGAAAAGGCCAAAGTGTGAAGCAAAAAGGTTAACAAGACCCGTCACATATGTATGTATGTTCATATATGTATACTATATGTATGGCCCCATAGCTAGCATAGTTTTTGTTGTTGTAACTTGTAAAAATACAACAACACCACAAATCGTGTTCATTGTCAAGCATTGTAATCAAAAACTCGAACAACCTGGTGTAGAATGTGAGCTCTGAAGATGAGGGCAACACTTTTTCCAGCACCCGCACCAACCTCTGCACGAATGGCGAGTGCGAGTGCGAGTGGAGTGTTTAGTGTTTTTTGTTGTTGTCTTTGCTTTTTCTTTTTTCCTTTCATTTCATTTCATTTGTTGCTGTTGTTGTTGCTGTTGCTGTTGGTGCTTCTGCAAACAGTTTTCAAGTTTAGCGAAACTTGAAATTAAAAACGCTTAATGTGCACTTCCGCTGGGTAGAGCACGTAGGGCGGGGGTGTGAGGTGTGAGGTGTGTACCGCAAACGAAGTGAGTGAGTGAGTGAGTGAGTGGGCCCTCCTGTGCAAGCCTTATCGGCGTCATCATCTGCAGCAACAGCAACAAAACCAGCAACAACACCAAAAACAATAACAACAACTACTACTGGCAACATTTTAATTTGATATGTTTGTTTGCCTTTTGTTTTCGCGTCTGCTGCCTTTATCCCCTTTTTTATTTCATTTTCATTCTCCCCCCTCCTCTTCTGCTTTCCATTTGTCTTTTGCACTAAATATTGTTTACTCTTTGTCATTGTTAGTGTTGCTATTTTTCCTTTTGTTTTCTCAGCGCGTACAGTTAAGTCGACAACATTGTTGTTTCTGCGGTTGTTGTTGTTGTTGTTGTTTTTGTTTCTGTTGCTGCCTGCTTAACATTCACCTACTTTTCACCTTGTTAGCTGCTGCGCTTGCCACTTTTGAAAGCAAAATTCTGCGTTGGCCGCTGGCCATGGCATCAAAGCGCTGAGGCTGATTCGCCTCGACTTCAAATGAAATTAGAAGTTGTCGCAGTGCAAAGTCGCAGCAGCAGCAGCAGCAGCCGCCAAAACAATAAAGCAGCAGCAGCAACGACAGCAACAACAACAGCAGCAACAACAACAGCAAAAACAATGGCAAGCAAACGAACAATACGAAATGCAGAGAGAAGAAGGCGAGACTCAGACCGAGGCAAATGCGGCCCAAGAGGCCCGCTTAAAGTATTGCCAACAACAACAACAACAATAGCAACTGCAAATAAATAAGCAACAAGAAAAACTGCGCACTAAGTAGAAAGTTAATTAGGCTTAAATGCAAGCCGTCGCTGCGGGTTAAAACCAAATCGTTGGCCAGTCGAGCGAGCATTGAAAGATGCGCCACTCAATCGGCATAGACGAATAGAGATGGCCGTAAAGTGTAATTGCATACAAAATTATATTGATTACCACAACAAAGCATTAGAGAAATAATACGATTGTCATCGGGCGTGCATGCTCTGTCAGGAAAGATTAGATTATTCATTTCAAAAATATTTCGATTGCAAATATACATATACAAATATACATTCGTTGTAGCTGCTTTGATTTTACATTGGTTTACATATTCTTACATACATACGAGTATTAATAGTCCACGAACCACTGCAAATGAAATGGTATTTTAGTTACAAGATCTGCCAATTACAAATAAAAATTGTCTTTTGATAATATAATTTTTCCTTATATCCAATACCAATTGTTGTTGAAATATTAATATTGTATGTATGATGTATGTGTATCTCTTGGTATATTGTGTATATAAATTGCTTCTATAATGTTAAAACTTTATCACAAATACATATAAATTGTTTTGGTTTTATCTCTGCAGAACATAATTCACTTTACAGATGTTTTCAACACGCACCCATCACTAGGCAGCAAATATCCGCCACAGCAGCCAATTAAAAATTCTTATTGCCTTGTCAATTTTCTTAATAATTTTTCATTACCTTATCGTCTTTTTATTAATTAATATTTTTCTTATGACTGTTCAATAGAAAACTTTTTAAACCTGCTGCCGCCTCGCTCTTCAGTGTTTAGGTGCAGCCGTGCGTAGAAATCAATAAGAAAAGTTTCGTCATTTGGGACTTTCAAGTAAATTTCATTTGGCCGAAGAGGTTTGTCCAAGTTGTCATTAATTGGGCCTATTTGAGTGTGCGCTCATAAGTTGTTGTTTCACAACTGCCCGGTTGTTGTTATTGGCATTAATGTTGTTTCAGTTGATGTTTGCTTGTTTATTTGTTGTTGCTGATGCTGCTGCTGCTCTCGTTCTCAGGCTTGTCCGCATTTCGAGTTGGCTAAAATCAAACGATTAACACTTTGATTGTTTAGTAGCGCATGGTCATTAAAAGGCGACCAGCGGCTGGCGTCTTGCACAACTTACTACCAAGTAGAGCAACCAGCATATTGGTACTGACAAAGGCAACTAATTTAGGGCTTAGGCCCTAATCAAGGTTGAGTAGCAATCGGGCACAGTGGACCAAAAGCAATGAGCAAAGAATAATATTTATGAATTAAGTGGAATTGAAAAAGAAGGTTTCCAATATAAATAACAAGTTGCAGTTCGAAAGCTTATATTTTGTTATGCTAAAGTATATAACAATCCAGTACTTTTTTAGGTTAGTTTTTAAGATAATCAGATATACAGTTTTATGCGATGTTCCAGAAAAGTAACTCAAAGTAACTAAAATTGGGCTGGACCCTTCTTATGTTCAGTTTGATACGCATTTTCGGATATGATTGAACAGTTTGTTAGTTAACATTATCTGTGAAAAGTACCTAAATGAATTAACGTAGGAACATTATTCCTTTCGTTATTTATGATCTATTTTAGTCAAGCTCATTGTTTGTAGCTTGTGCCCACTGTGCGAGTGCGGTCTTTATTCTCACTAGCCAAGTGTTATATTGGCCAGCAGGTTGGCAGTAGTTATGCGTGCTGGCGAATACGTTTCTGTGTGTGTGTTTATGTTGCAGTTGCGCCAACTAATGCCACAATTTAAAGGCCTAGAGTAGAGTGCTACCGTGTGGCGCGACTCGTGTATTGCAAGCCTGCTTTGGCTATCGACACGATGACGACAACGACAAAACGACCGCTGACTGTCACACGAGTGCGGGCTGCGGCCTGTGGATTGGGGATTTGGATTGGGGCTGCCCCTTTGGTCAGCTAATCTTCTCACTCTCTGCCATGCTGTCGTTGACCACAATAGGCCAACATGTCGTTGAATGGATCCATGCAGACACACACACAACAACAACATTAACATGGCCACACACACGACCACACAACAACATACATAGTTGGTTGTGCTGAAACTTTTGAGATTTTGGTGCGGAGCTCAATTTACATTTTCCACCCACTTTTGCATAATTAAAATTTGAAATTAATTTCATAATTTTGCAACGCTTTTATTTATTAACAGTTGCGAGAGATGCCTGAACAAAAGCTTTTGTGCATTGCCATGGATTGCAGCCTGTGTCCTCTTCCTGCTGTCCAGCTGCACTGCTGTCCTGGCATCCTTGCAGGCCTCAACGCTCCCTACGTTGTCCTTCCTCCGGTTGGTTGTGCATACATATTTATTATTTATGTGCATTTTGATGTGTCCAGCTTTTCAGTTGCTGCCAAAGTTGTGTGTAGTTTGTACTCGTGCTCATAGTTAAAAATTTCTGTTTCTGTTTTCTAAAAACAGAAGGCGAAAGTTTTTTTGGTCATCGCTGTGATAGAAGCAAGAGTGAGAGTGAGAGGGTGCGGAAAATTTCTGTTTTCGGACCACAATTGTAATACGACAAAGTTTTTCATTTTCACAAAAATGTTTTTTTTAGGTGCAGGCACAAAAATGTGGTCCAAATGGAGGAACAAAAGATAAAGGAAAATATGTGCAATATGTCGTAGCTAGTATGAGTGTTGCTGTTCATTTCGCACTTTGCACATTGCTGCAGGAAAATGGGTTAATTAGCATTTGGGCTCTGATTGAGGTAAGCCCGATGACTGACTGCAACAATTGTGTGACCCAACTGACAATAAATTGAAATCGCTTCGCATGCAAATGACATGCAAACAAACCAAATCATCAGGCCGGCATTCATCCAACCAACCATCCGTCCGCACATTTATCCATGCATCCAGGCAGCTCACGCACTTGTAACGATACTCGTACGTAACGAATCCATTAACACTTTAATTTCCGCATGCATAGAAATGTGCGATACATACGGTTCCAGATCCGCCTCATGCGTTGCCCTAATGAGGCAGCTTCATGTGTAATAGACGTGCCCCTCTCCCTCCACAAGCCAAAGGCATAGCTCACGAGCCGACTAAGTGCGCATTGTGTGTAAATTTGTTTGCAATGCATAAAAAGTAATTTCTAATTTGTTCATGTGCTATTGCCTTTATTGTCTTCTTTTGTGTTAAGTTGGCTTTTCACAAACGGCTGCAACAGCTTTTGGCTGACTAACATACACGTGTTATGCAACAAACGCCCGCAATTTCTGAAGCAGCGAGCCAGCAACGCAGGCGCCTCAAATTCAAATTCCATGACCATCACAACCACCATCACCAACACTATAATCACTCGCATAATGTGCTTTTATTTCTAAATACGTCATTTAAATGAGTTGTTTAGTTTCCAATGCGTGTTTCCCAATATGAAGAGGCGGGCACAGAATGCCTTTAAAAGCATAACGGCGTTCATTTATCGAGCAAATGAGCAATACTACATAGAATCAACTGGATAGCATAAAATTCGTTGGCAACGACGAAGGCAGCTGCAGCATGGTGGACAGTCGCCGACAACTGTTGCCAATTAGCAGCAACACGCAAAGCGCATTTGCAAATGGAAAACGGTGGAACACACGCTGAATAAGAACGGGACAAAATTAAGAAGAATAAAGGTAGCCAGCGTAAAACAAAATATTCCCCTCTTACACATTTTTATTAAAATGTGTAAAATATCCAAACTAGTCTCTATCAACTTCATAGCGCAATACTAGGGCTAAACCAGTTCAGTTTACTAAACTAAGTTCCCCTGCTGGACCTTATTTAAGCCTTCTTCTACAAATCATTTATAGGATCATGACGGCTTCACATCAATAAGCTGGTATAATGGCTACTCATTTCAGAAAGAGCTAGCAATATTTTGAAAGCATTATAAACAAAATCAATAGGGAAGCGCTGTGTAGTTTTCACAGCCTCAACAACTTTTGTTTGTTGTCGCTTTTCCCAAACGTCTAAGTTTCCCAATTCCTGTAGTAATATATAATTTTAATAATTACATCTAAAGAACTTCTATCCTTAAATGTATATTTAACCAGTGCTGTGATTTTATTCATTTATTTCTTCAAATATATGTAATATAATCTTGAATTTCTTACTCAGAAGAAATGCGAGGAACTAAAAAATTAATGAGGAATGTACGAAAGAAAGATACAGGTGGTAAATAAATTTACGAGTAATGTCCAAAATAAATCACAAAATGATTTGTAAAATACTTTATTCATTGTTATTTTCCTAAAGCTGTTTAATTAAGTTAGTCTTTCAATTCTCAATAACAAATCGAAGTGTATTTAACAACGATTGTTTTACTGAGTAGAAATGCAACATCCCACAGCTATCTTAATGATGTACAAGTAGTTCCCAAAATGCTTTGAGGAAGTTTTTTATTAATCTTGTAAGCTAAAAATAAATAAATAGAAGTTAAATACTAGCACAATTTCTTTGAGTGCACAAGCAAAGCCGTTGCCGCAGGTTTCTGGCTCGACTGATGCAAGAATGTTCTTCGGGGAGAAACTTTCGCATTAGAGGCATTGCAGCCGATGTTGAAATATGCCGCCATGATGCAAGAAAGTTTTTTCCAGCCTCGCTCATGGCGGTCATTAGGTGGACGTTAATTTTTCTTGGCCAATGTGAGTGCACTCTGACCGTTTATTGCCCTGCCTCTGTGTCTGGCGCAGTTCCGCTTACCTAATGATCCGAGTTACAGAACCGACCAAGTGCTCGACAGCTACCTTCTACCTAGTTGAGCTCATAAACACGTAATAGGCTAGCAACTACTAGAAGACACGTGCGTAATGAATGCATGGACCAGATCGACTCACAAATTATGATTACCTGGCCCCTTATATTCCTCTATCTACCTGCCACCCACACCTACATCATGCGCTTAAAAAGCGTGAGCACTGCCATCGGTTGCATCATTTGACGTTGGACCAGTCGTGTGGAGTTATCGTAAGAGTTTTGCATAGCAAGTGGCAACCATGTCGTACGAAAGCAGCAGCAACAACGCAGCAGAAGCAAGTGGCACCGTTAGCTACGCACTCTATTTGCATCGCCTAGAGCTGCAACGCCCAAATCGGCGCCTCATGTGTGTGGCCAACACCAAACTGCAGTTGACAAATGAGCTCATCTCGCAAACGCACAGGCAATGGATGGCTGGAAGGATGCTCTGCAGCTATCAGGAACGCAGCGCACTAAATCGCGAGCTTCAATACAGAGACATATTGAGGCGCAACATGGTGTCGCATCTGGAAAGGCAGCAACAAAGCAGACGCGAACGTTTTCAAATGAAGGCCCATCAGGAAGACGAGTGGCATTGGCCTGACCCGTCCTCGCACATCTAATTTTTATCTTCTAAGACAGACGAATCATTTTTATTTCATAAATAATTTTGATTGGGCTTCTCTTTTCAAATCAATAACTATATGCAATATTAAGAAGTTTAAAAACACTAAGGAGCTTATTTAGCAATTTTCTAAATAAAATTTGTTTTTCAAATTGATTTGTTATGTTTGAAAATTATTTATGTTTATACTCTACTCTTAACTACTCTACTCATAACTTTTTGTGAAATCACAACGAATGGAGATTAATCTACTTATCGAATTTGAAACTTTAAAAAATATATATTTGTTAAATGACCATAAATATTTTGGTACGCTCGATTTTTTCGTTTTGTTGTTCTTTAAAATCATGCAAGCATTTTAATTTTTCCTAAAACTCGACTGACTTTTTTAATCTGGTTAATTATTGAGGAACTTTTGTGTTATACAAGTTAGAGTTACAAGCAGCATCAAAATAATTTAAAATTCATCAAATGTTACTAAGATTGATGATAAGCCAAATAGTTATATAAAAAATTAATTTAGTCTTACTAAAAACAATTGTTAAAAATCATGTTATTCACAAATGATTCGTCACTTAATATGGCTTTGTGTTGTTACAAAAATTCATAATCATATCATAAATATACACAATGGACGAGCTAAGGTTTAAAGGTCTCGACTTTTCAGCGATTTTTTCAAAGCTCACATAACATTTTTGAGAGGAAGTCGCATATTTAGATATGAGAACTATTTCAGTTCTAAGAGCGGGTAGAAAAATCTTCAATACTTCTTGCTACCCTTGACGCTTTGCGGAAATGTGTGTATAGAGAAGCCAACAAAGTGCATGGACCGTTGACATAAAACACACACTCTGCAACTGGCGTGCTGGAAGGCATCTGGACAGAAAATACACCAAGAACATGCCACAAAAAGCTAAGGCAGAAACAAAAAATCAAAATGAAACTAACTCACGAAGCTTTTTTCAATTTCCTGCCGCCATTACGCGTTGCTTCTGCCACTGCAGGTTGCGAACGCGTTGGCCATTGACGTTTTGGCGCAGTCTCAGCCGGCGTCGCTGCTTGCGTTTCGTTCTCGGGCACGAGTTTTTTCTCGCTTGATTTGTCACAGTCAGAGTCAGAGTTGGAGTCCCAACGGAAAAATAAACCCGCCGCCGTGTCCGTATGGCCCAAAAACCGGTATCAGCTTGCCAGCACATCCCATTCTGAGGCGCTTTCTTTTCTTGCCGAGACGCTGTAGTGATGGCTGGGCCGGGAAAGGGGATTGAGAGATGAATCTCTCATCTTGGCTGAAGCGCACTTGTGTTTAGTTGCAATTCTTTTTAGTCTTGTGCTCGTGCCTTGCCCCAAAACGACAGTGGCGCGTGCCCCTTACCCTACCCCCTGCCGCAATCACCACTCCATTTCAACACAGGCTTGTCTGTTGCTTGTTTGCTATTCTAAGTGCTGTATTGCAGTGTTGTTGCAGTTGCAGTTGCGTTTCGTTTAGTTTTTTTTTTTTTGTGTTAATTTTTCTTGCCTGCTTCGTGCTGGTTGTTGCAAGTCGGTTATTTATGCGTCTTGTTGTCCCAATTCTTGAAAAATGCTACAACCGACCGAGCAAGACAACTCTTGTGGTTTCCATTTTAAAGTGCTGTGGCGGTTTGTTTTCGTATTACGTTTTTATTTTCATGTTTTTTGCTTTTTTCTTTCTGTAATAAGCAAACCAGTAAAAAAGTGGCAACTTTGCTTTTGCTTTTGCTTTTTCTTTCACTTTGCCACCACACTGCGGGGCACTTCTATCGATCGTCCATTAAACGGCCTGTATTGTGTGTCTATAAAAACAAATATTTATTGTTTTTATTTAACAACAAAATCAATATGAAATATTGTAGGGAACAAAAAATCTACAATGCCACTCACATAAAAGTTTGCAACTGCCGGCAAACCGAAAAAATTCCTTTTTACAAAGCCCATTTTCATATAAATGCCGTATTGGTTGCCGCCAGATAAAATATAATAGTACATACAAATATTATTGTTTTTTAATCGTTGCATTCATGGCTGCATGGGCGAAACTGCCAAAGCAAACAGTGGAAGTTACCAGTGCTGCGGTTATGAAAGCCTCTCCCTCAATCCCTCCCTCTCTGCCTGTCTCTCCTTTGAGGCAATTAGCGGAATGAACTCTATTCCTTTCCGCTATAAAGGGAATTTTTGTTTGGCATTTCGATTTTCATCAATTGGATTACTTAGCATGAAAATTAAAGCAAACAAAAAACGCTAAAAGGGCGAATCAGCAACATTTTGGCTTGAGGAAAAAACTATCAAATTTTGTAAAGTAAGTTTTATAGTTTTAAGTTTCTTCTTCTATCTACCTAAACATTGTCTGTCTATTTTATTGAAACAATTAGGTTTCAAATTAAATAAATATATATTCGATGTTATATTTATAAAATTTTCGATGGTATGGGAACTCTTCCCAAATGGTTCCAAGAAAATGCTGAGTTTGTGTTTTTTCCATAATTGGGATAATTACTGTACGTGTATTTTCTTGCTCTTGCTGCAAAATGTTGATTTTATTAAAGCAGACCGCCATTATTGATATCTTTTAATGGAAAAAATATTGCTTATTAATGTATTAGTAATACATAATCGAGAAAATAAAAAGCTGAGTTTGTTTTTTTTTCCATAATTGGGATAATTACTGTACGTGTATTTTCTTGCTCTTGCTGCAAAATGTTGATTTTATTAAAACAGACCGCCATTATTGATATCTTTCAATGGAAAACGATTGACTATTAATGTATTAGTAATACATGATCGACTTCGGTTTTTTATTTAAGATCTGGCCTGGTTTGGGCAATGGTTAAATTTTATAAGAAAACTTCGATCATGCTTCTGCGCTGATGATTGTGCCGTGGTTCGATCCTAGACTGCACATTTTGAGCATTAAAATAGTTCATTCCTTGTTGATAAGACTGTCACAACAGTCATTGGATTTGTGAACACGGGATAATGTATAGCCAGAAAAAGGATGAAAAGAATTAATGTTATGTTATTTGCCATCGTGCAAAAGCTTTATTAATAGTATTTCATCGAAATGAATGAAAATGTGGCAATTTCAAAAACTAGTTGAGGGATCTCTTTGTGGAACTCAGTCCACTTGTTCTTTCAATCTACAAGTATTTCTATATCCCTATCTTGCACTGAATGCATTGCCTGTTTGTGCTCCACATTCCTGACCTCCAATGACTGTTCAAACATGGCGCCTTTCACACCTTGCCACTGTCAACATACATACAGACACACACACCCACACACAGGCATACACAATACCCTTGTAGAACAAACGCCAACTTTGTGTGCTCAGCCCACTTCTTTTTGTTTTCAGTTTTGTTTCTTTATTTTTTTTAAACTTGTTTCATTGCGAGGTTGTGTTTGTTGCATTGAAAATTTTCTGCGTGTCAGCAGCAGCTGTGTGGCCACTAAACAACAACTGTAATAATAACAACAATAACAACCAATAACCAACAACCAGCAAGCAAGCAAGCAAGCAAACAAAAACACAAATACAACATTGTTCAAATAATAACAGCACTTTTTATTGCCAACACACTGGATGGTCCAATGATGACGATGAAGGAGCACGAACGGAGAGAGGGGAGGGGGGCCTCCAACACAAATAAACAATTGCAATTGTACTCTGTGTGTAATTCTGCGAGCGGGTAAATCGTCTGTAAATACTTTTGTACAAGTTAACACTTATAAATGGGCTTTTTATGAGTTGTGTACGACAATATTTTTGTGGGCGAGCACAAAACTCTCAGATTAAATACGAAACAAATGGTATTTGATGGGCTACCAACATCAGTATCGTATCACTATCATCACCAGTGAGACTAGCATTTGCTCCACATTTTCCATGTAACACCAACACACAACTGGCGAACTAGCAGACACAGGTGTGGGGAAAGTCGTCCGCCACAGTGGGGTGGTGTGGGGGCCAGAAGACAAGAAAAATCATAAAAGTAAAGCCAAACACTTTGCTTACGTCTGTCAAGTGAAATCGCATCATATGCCTTGTTGGGCAGCCAGCAACTGCACAGCTGTCGTTTAGTCCACCTGTCCATACGTCCACATGTCCAGTTATGTATCCAGGTCCCTCGAATCGTTTCTCTGTCATTTGTCTAGCTATATGCTTCGACTTCGGCATTGCAATCAATGGTGGCTACCGGCTGGTGATTGGGCGAGGTGGCAACTGTAGTTATTGTTACAGTTTATGGTAGACGCACTGGCACTCTTTCATTACCCTCTCCCCCTCCACACCACCCAATCACCATCCACAAACAGCTCTTTCTCGCTGTCAACTAAAATGCTTTCCAACATTTCATCTGCTTTGTTTGCTGTCTGGGATTTCTATTGATTTTTTCGCCCGTCCTCACTTCTTCTTTCCCACTAGCTGTGAGTTTTCTATTTGTCGCTTCGGCTGCTTGCCTGCTTGTCCATTACAATGCTAAGCAATGGAAATCATAAAAGTCAACAGCGGCTGCAACAGCAACAACAACAACAGCTACATGGCCATGGCCATATTACAGTTAGTTGCATTCGTCGGCTTCATTAAGAAAAGTTTTCTGTTTGCGTTGGTCGCTTGACGCTTTCGTCAAAAGAAATCAACAAGGCGGCGATGATGACGATTATTATCCTCATAATGAAGTTGTCGCAGCTTTTGGCTTTCAGGGTTGTCACGCCAATTGGCAGGTGAAAGATCCAACCTGCTGCTCGTTCATTGCTCTTGCAATTTATGACTGAAGTTGCACAAAATGAGCAAATAGAAAAAAATGCATAATCTGAATAGCAGTGAATAGCTCGATTTTGGACATAACTTGACATTAAGTTGGCCAAATGTTCGACACTATTCACACCAAGTCGCAGCTGCGGCAAAGATTTTGCGTTCACAAACATCAATTGCTTGAATATGCAATAACAAGCCAACAACGCGGGTGGCACGCTTTATAAGTAAATAAACAGATGTATGTACTATACGACCGTATATATGTACATCCGTACATATATGGAATGAACATGTGTACGTACTTATATGTATGTGACCACGCGTCGATTTGTGCGAGACAAAGAAAATAATTATGTGCCCATTAAAACATTTTGTTGCAAATTTTTTCCTTTTTGTTTTGAACGAGCAGTGAAAGTAAAACTACACACTATGCATGAATAAGCAAAGCGAAAAATGCTCGACACATTTAACTGCCGTGCACCACGCCCTTTCTGCAACAACAACGGCACGCCGGCACAAGTTGAAATCAAAACTGCAAAATTCGCAACAACAACAACAACAAAAATGCACGATTAAATGCAAAAACAATCAGCAGCCAAACGCCTGCTTGGCAAGTGCAATAGGCAGGGGTAATGGGTCCAAGGAGGGTGTGGACCACTTCCAAAAAGTGCCGACAGCCACATAATGCAATGAACACAAACAACAACAGCAATAGCAGTAAGAGAGACCGACATTTCTAACTTATCCTGAACTAGTAAAGTCTTCAATAAAGCGCCTACGAGCGCGGATTTTGCATTACGAATCACCAACCGACACCCATAGCTACTCTAAATCGGAAAAGGGCTAAGCTTCATGGCTGGATTCGAAGAAAACGCCAAAAACTTTGTTGGTGCACAAATTTAGAAAGGAGAAGGAGCAGAAAGAGTTTCCAAAAGCACAAGTCAAAAGTTAGATAAGAGAGACACGAATAAGGTAGACACATGTAGATATAAAAGAGATGTGGCATTGCATGGAAAAGATAAACCTAGGACAGAGACAGTAGAGAAACAGATGAACAAAAAGTTATTATAGATGTGAGAAAGATCAATATTACGTAGATATTACTTTAAGACTAAAAGCCAGACAGACAGAGTAAATGAGTAAATAATTATTTGTATTATATTCTAAAAGACGAGAGCATCACCTATTCTTGTATGATAAGAACTTGATAGATATAAATGCACGTTCTGTTGTACTTTAAACGTGTTAATAAAACAATAATAATTATTTTCAAAAACACGTTAATCAAAAATAAAGTTAGTTCTTAAAAATTATACTTTATGTGCCAAATATAAGTCCGGATATATTGAGTTTTTTGCAAAGTCAACAAATTAGACGCTCAGAACTGTACGTTAACATCAAACGAAGAAACATTAGAATATTCAAATAAGTGAGCGATTCCCAAGTAGTGCCACATTTTTGGCCTTCTCTTATATAGTTATGTTAATGGAAAGGTGTATCCAAGCACGAGTTGCTGCTATATATCGATCAAATGTGGTCTCCATTGAAAAATTTGAACAAGAAATGTGTGACAAACAGTGTTCACTTTAATTCAACATATGGATCAATATAAATCGATAATATTATTACAGCACAATTTTGTAAAAGTATTAAAACAAGCCAATTCGTAAGAGAGGACGAACATCAAATGACTACACAAGCCAACACATATTTCCTTTTACATGCGATTCACAACTTCACAACAAATTGTATGTCCATGTCCGTGTCCGTGTCCATGTGCTTTGTGCATGTGTTGAGCTTCAATTTGTTTTTAAATGCAATAAAAGTGCATTTTGCATTTTGTTGCATTGATTGAATGCTGGGTGGGCGGGACAGGAGACAGACAGGAGGCGAGGCGAGGCGTCGGGGGACTCTGACACATTTTGCCACACGGATTGTTTTAAGCTGTGTTTTTTTTGTTTGCCCACTTTTGTGTATTGACATGAACAATTTTAATTATATTTTACGTCAATATAAAATTGTAAATTGCATGAAACGCACAACAATGCAGCAACAACAACAACAAAAACAACAACTTCGTTTAATTAATTGAAAATGTGTGGAAATGCCAATGACCAAATGGCATTTTTACTGCAAAACCAATGGCCAGACAAAGCTAAAGACAAAAGTAACTTTTTTATATGTACGAGTATATTATACATATTTACATGGGTACGGCCCTTTCAAAAATATGCCCAAGTAATTTTCCTTCATCCGAGCTGCTTGCAACAGCAACAACAACAATCAAAACCCATACAGTGATTTTTTTTTGCAAAAGTTCATTACGCTCGTCGTTGTTGCCACAAAGACAATTGTATTGCTTTTAACATTTCTTCCATAATTATTTTTTGTTTTTCTGTCTACTGAGAGATTTATGCAAAGTCAACGCCCATTTTCATGCTTTTACCAACTTGCCTACCTACACCAGCATACGTGTACATGTGTGCTGTAATTTTTGCCAAAGTCATTTAGTGACGCCTCGACTGATATTTCGCAAAGCGATTCGAGACACTTGCCATGCAAATGAGTTGCTGCAACGACCGAGGGCATATTATAATTATGTACAAAGCCGCTGGCTTTTCCGAGGCCTGCCCTCTCGCTCCGTCTGTTTCTTCTATCTCTCCTAAGTCTCCCTGCAATGTCAACAGACACTGCGGCAGACAATGCGAGTAGTTGACTGCCAGAGCTTATCGAACTTGCATCATGGCAGCGCCACAGATAGATAGCGCCCTATCTGATATTGATACATACATTGAACTGCACCAAACACTGACACTTTGCGCACTCGTCCGAGACATTCTTGAGTGCAACAGCGGCAACATCTCGACTAACAACAAGTAGCACATGCACACACACACACACACACACACAACTTTTATCACAACTTATGGCGGTGAATGGCTGTGCAGCACAGTGGAGTTGCATGAACGACAAACTGTAGTAATTGGCAGCAGATTTGCGATTTTAGTTTTTAAAGCATATGGCAAGCGGATCAAGCTAAATATGATTTGGAATAATAATGGAATGAAAATCATTCAATCATTTTCATCACTTAAATAATAATGTTAAATCCATTTAACACATTTAACTTAGGTGAGATCTTTTTTATATATAAACTGTGACATCATGTGGACTGTATCATAAACATCCTCGCCGCATTATACAATTAATGATCAGTTCCTCAACTCCTGTCCTCAATACAATTTGAAATTCAGCTTGGTTTCTTGACTAACTTTTTTCTTATTCTTAATGAAATTTAAATAAAGATAATACACTCAAAATACTTTTAAGCCCTCATTAATTCACTGTAATTTAATAACATGTGATAAGACTATTATTTAGTGACCTACTTACTTAACTCTATTATATACTTGTACTTGTATATGAAAAATAATGCCATTCCATTGAAAAAGTATATATTTAATTAATTAGTTTTCTAAGATTTTATTTCATCATTTCATACACTACTTCATATCACTTATTATTATTTGAATCATTACTCTTCTAAATTATTCATTTTAAGAAATTTCATATACACAACAGTTATGCACATAGTTTCAAAAAGTGCTGTTGTGAACACAAATTTGAGTGCTTAGCATTCTTTCAACCCGATAATTGCATCTCTGACCAAAAATAATTGATTATTCACCACGGTGCACCGTTTGAGAAGCAAATCGAAAGGCACTAGACATCAAGCTTTACAAGTTAATAAAAGTTAGTGCAGCCCTGCAAGAGTTCTGGACACTTGGCTGGCGCGGGTCCGTCTTCGGTAGTTGCTTGACGGCTGGACTATCGAGTCAGCTATAGCTAAGTATGTATCTTGGTAGTTAGCCATGCCGGCGCAGTCATTGCTCCAATGCTCCATTGCTGGGGCTTCGGCTTCATAAATTCGTACTTGAGCGGCCAAGTGTGACGAACGAGATTACTGAAATCTTCTGGAGCAGATCCATTTTTCATAGCAGGCTACTTTGCTTGCCGCTTGGGTTGAGGGACGTACAAGATGTTGCATAGAGCTGAAGGTATAACAAGTACTCGTATGTGTGTCTGCGCAACAAATTGCTCTTGTCTTAGTTATTTGCTGTCATAAAGTTGTTGCCTTTGTACCTTTGCATTGTTGGTTGTGGTTGTTGTTGTTGTTGCTGCTGTTGGTATTGTTATTGCAATTGCCATGCTTTGCTGCTCTAGTTATGACTGAATGTGTTGCTGCTATTATTCTCGCTGCTGCTGATATATAGCTTGCAATCAGACATCAAAACATGAAAATGATATTCTCGCTTGCCCTGTCATTGTTGACCAATAGTGAGTAGAGGCAAAGCATTTGAATTCAGTTATAGTTCTAGTTAAAAATATAAACCACCTATACTATATAAATAAATGTATAAATGCACTTCACAAACACAATAGTATGTATGTATATATAAATACAAATACACATCGCAACAGGGTGATTCAGTTTTCTGGCTTTAACTGAGAGACTTCCACTTCCATCTCCACAACTTGGCCAAACAAAATTTATGGCCACAGCTTTACGAATGTGTTAATAAATGTTTGCGAATTTCTTGCACAATTTAAGTGCATAAATTACAAATGCAATAGCAAACAATTCAAATAATAACAAAACATGCAAAAACGGGCAGCAACAAAAGCAATTGTCACATAAACAAAGTCTCACGTAACTGCAATAAATACGACGATGGGGACGGCAGCGCCAAAGGCGGCTGAACAATAAGAAAGCGCGAGGTTAACATTGCGTATGGGTTATATTTTGTAGCAATGTTTTGTTTTTCGCATTTAGTGGTTTTTTTGTTGTAACTGTAGCACACAAAAGCGAAATACAAAAAGCCGCAACAACAATAAATAAAGTGTAACATATGCAAATGAAGACGATGAAAATGATGAGGATGATCATGATGAAGATGATGATGACGAGAGCATGAAGCGGTTGTTTTGGCTGATGGTGAGAAGCGGTGCTTCTTGATATGGTTGATGATGTCCTTGGCAAGAACAGAGATATGTGTATGAATATGCAGCAACCAAACAGAAAAGAATTATAAAAAACTGAAATAAAACGGAAACAATAAGAAAAAAGACTCGTGATAATGAGCATAAATATGCAGGGAAGCGTGTTAAAAATCAACACTAGACGGCATTCATACTTTGATAAAATTAAGTGACTTTTTAATATCAAATGGTGGTGAGCTTTAAGTTCGAGATGGTACAGATAACTTGGAAATTCTTATTAAAATATTTAAACTGTATTACAAACTGAATTCCTTCCACATATAAATCTATAAATCAACAATTATATACAATTATTTAAACTCGAAATTTCATTTTCTTAATATTTTGTACTTATTAGAGAAAAGAGCTACAGTATTTGCTTTCCAAATTTATTAGGCTTGCAAACTAGCTGATAATAATATGAACAATATATGCATACTTGTATATGTATTTTGTTAGCTGTAAACAATATTAATTTTAAATAAGGAAACTTTTGTGTTTTTTTTTGAATAATTCGAGACTTTATTTACAAATCATTTTTGAGAATACTCCCTCTCTTCTCTACGTTTTTCATCTCCAGTATTTGTAATACGATTAATGCAGATATTTTGTGGCTCAATTCAACAGTTCATTCCAATTCAAAATGCATTCGTATTATCGCTATTTCAGCAGATAATTTGAATCGTGTTTCATAACTCATTTTCTACGTACTTCAACATTAAATTTGTCATAATAATAATGAGGCCCAGTGTATGGGAAAATGGCGCTGACAGGCGATAAGACGTGCAACCGCCAATGGTGTTGTCAATGGCAACAGTTACAACAAATGCAATGTGAAAAGTGCAAGGAGCAGCAGCCGCAACATCCAACTCCAAAGTATCACGTAGCAGCATTAACTGTGCTAGCAACAGAAATTGGCAAAAGTAGAAGTAATTGTAACAATTTCAATCTCGTTGCTGTTGCCAGTCGCTGAGCGAAACTGAAAACTTCATCGAGCGTCGCCAAAGCAGAAACCAACGACGGCGGCGATCAACAACAATAGCAACAACAAAGAAACACCCGCACATGCCGCAATAAAACAAAGACCAAGCAGCAACAGCAACAGCATCAGCATCAGCAGCAACATGAGGCATGAAGCAGCAACTGTCGCTGTGGAGCACATGCACGTCAACAGCATGCGGCGCCAACAGCAGCAGCAGCAGCAGCAGCAACAACAGCGACAGCAGCAGCAACAGTGGGAGCAGAAGCACAAGCATCGGCAATTCGCGTATGTTGTCGATTGTACAATTCCCAGACAACATATTCCTACAGCAGCAGCCGCAGCAGCAGAAAAACTTTTTTAATAAAATTAAATTTAATGCTCGGTCTCACTCTTCTATATATTCGGTTTCATTCTGCAGCAAATTGCATTGCAGCCGCAGCAGTAACAACAACAAGCAACAACCACAAATGCAAATGAGCTACAAATGCAATGCACATGCATAAAAAATGGAAACGGTTAAATTGCTGCACACACACACACAAACGCAGACACAGACACACACACACACACAGAGATACACAGCTACACAGATACAGTAACACATAGCCTCGCATTGCCGACCGAGTCAAACAACCCACGAGCATCATTGGCATAAAGTATGTATAGTATCTGCAAGCAGCACGGTTTGTATCTCTGGCAGCGTCAGCGAACGACATTTCTGCCTCACAATAGCCCGTAGTTGTTGAACCCTCGCGAAATATGATTAAATATTGTAAATGCCAAAGTTATGGCCTGGTCGCCTCCAGAAGTAAGCCAACCAGTCATGCCGCCAGCCAGCCAGGCAGCCAGCCAGGCAGCCAGCGATTCAGCCAGAGTCAGAGCCCGAGTCAGAGCAAGAAACGAGGCTAAAAGGCAATCAGAAATTGTGGCCAACAATGCAACGCCCACACCCACGCCCGCTGCATAAAAGAAGAAAAACGGTCGAGCAAATAGGCATTTAACCCATAAATGCCTCATGGGCAGATTATTTGGTAATCCTTAATACTGTTTTAGTAAAACAAAAGCATTTAATTATTCCTCAGGATCAAAATGAGAAAGAAATACATACAAGTAGTAGTATTAAATAAAAGGAAGCTATTTGGAATGAATTTAAAATATTACAAAAATAAATACCATCTTGGATTTCAAGCAAACAACAAAAGAATCTGTTTTTAAATTAAATAGTAATAAAATAAAAGGAACACATTTCGAATTTATTTGGAATAAATTTAAATAAATACTACCTTGATATTAAAATAATATTAAAATTAATTATAATATTAATTAACATACAAGTATTTTCTTTTTTGCAGTACTACAAGAATCGACAAATATGTCCAGCTCAATGGAAGTCCGAATATAAATAAATCAATGTTATTTATTAAATTCCTTTGTGAAATTGTTTTTAAATAAAGAGTGTGCAAAAACGTTTGATATTAAAATTTATTGGAAAAGCGGATAGTTCATTTAAATTGAACCGGCAACATCAATATTCAAATACATATTGAATGAAAAAACGCCCGAAAACGCTGAATATCATGCCTAAGCTCTGTAGGATACAAAGGAAACAAATTTACCAATTCCACCACGTAGCGTTTCGTGGGTTAATAATGCTGCGGCGATGACTGCAGCCTGACCACACCTTGTTCCTTAATGGCAGGCAGGCGCTCGATTGTTCGACAAACTTTTTGGCGCGCTTCAACTCAACAGGTTGGCGCGCTTCGTCGGTCCTTGGTTCAATAAATAGTGCATAGCTCAGTGGCCTGAGCGCTGGCGACTAAGTCTCATTAGCACAGTGTCACAGTGGCATTTGTGTGGATTCATTTCCTAGCCGCAATTTGGACTTTCTAAAAATAACCACACCGGACAAGTAGGTATATGGCGTCAGCGTCAATCAGCTGTTTCAGTGTACAAGTATAGTTAATAATTTTCAATTTAATTGCCAGCAACACCTTGAAAAAGCGCGCATATTTTAATTATATGTATTCGCTGTGAACAACTGAGCAAGTTTCGATGTGGAAAAATGGGCAATTGAAGTGCAAGACAAACACACGCACACACACACACGCACACACACACACACATACACACGCACACTATGTACGAGTACATACTACTCACATAAAGAGCAAGCCAAAAATGTCGCGGCTAACGAAAGACCACTAAAAAGTAATTGTACGAGTAGTTAAATGTCAAAGCAACAATTGTTGCCTTTTTGTTGCTGTTGCTCTTGTTGCTGTTGCTGTTGTTGCTATTTGGCGTTGGCGTCGCCAACTTAAATGTCTATAAAGTGAACGGTACTAGCAGTGCAGCAACAACAATAGCACCAACAACAACAACAACAACAGCAACAGCCAAGACGACTAAACATTGGCTGGAGTAATCGAGTGCTGCACTAAATGAGGCTTAACTTCGAATGACCACGAACCCAACAAGAGCGAGCAGCTCGCCTCGAGCGGGGGTAGCGGGGGAGCGGAAGCAGAAACTGTGTGACAAATCAAAGCGCAAAGCTTCAGCCAACGCGCATGCAGACAAAAGCAAACGAGGCGAGTCGAGACGAGGTGAAGTGCCCGGTCGAGAGCGTTGGGGGGAGAACTTAGAGCAAGACTAAATATGCTAATTATGCGTTAATAAGCAAGTCGTTGCTGCTTTGCGGGGCGTGACGTGCGGCGCTGCGGCCACTCAAAACCATAGTGCGGGCTACCGTCTATGCAAACCCATTGCAACTTCGTGTTGGCGTGTGTGTGTGTGTGTGTGCGAGTGTGTGCGAGTGTGTGTAACTGTTTGCGAACGGTACGGTCTGAGATAATTTACTGGTCGGTTAGTTCTTTGCCTCACCGCAGCTCTGTCACATGGCGTGGCCTGCAGAACTAAATATTGCGAAAATGTTCAGCCTCAAGCCCCTGACTTTAATTACAATAGACTGTGCAACATGGTTCTTGAAGCTAAAGTGTAGGAAGTCACATCCAATTACAAAACTATTCGTTATAAATATAGTTTTATACTATTTGATAAAAATGTCATGAAGTCATGAAGAATGAGTCCCGGATAGATATTGAAAATATGTATTACAATATTTCGAAACAAAGCTCAGCCGAGAACAGAAATATGTGTAAAATATTATTAAATACAATTTTAATTAAATTCTGTTTTCACTGTGTTGTTGTTTCAAATTAAACAAAAAGATATCAACAAAGTAAACTTGGAAATAATATAAATTGAATCTGACATACATAGGTGGACCCGCATACATAGGTGGATCAGCAAAAAGCCTTTTTAATATATTTATCGAATAAAAACTGTGATAAAGTTTATGACACAAGTTTTAAAATAGGATCACATCAAGTTCCTATGAAATATAGGTATGTATACTAGTATATTGAACAAAATGCAATATTTCCAATATTTACAATATCCCAAGACCAATGTTGTGGTTTGAACAACTTTAGTTTTTTTACACACTTTAATGGTTTAAATTTGGACCGTTTCTGCATTCTTAAAAATATTCACATTATTTAAATAAATGGTGCTGCACAGTGTTACAAAGTGGCAGCATTTACTTGTTATTGTTTTTGCTGTTTGGGCTCGAGCTGGAGCTGGAGTTGGAGCTGAATCAGTTGTTTTATTCTTGTCGCCGCCATCATTTTGCATGTCAATCAAAAGCGCACAAGTCGTGATTTGATGATTTTTTAACGTGTTGCTCGCTGGCTTTATGGCCAGCCACTAAAGTCATTTTTCAGCCGTTAACATTTTGAAGTAGAACGAACACAGACTGCCAGACTGTCAGGCTGACACGCTGTCAACGGCACTCCACACTCCATCTCTGCCCGTAACTATTGTTTGTCCTTCGGAGAACAGCAACATTGAATTGTTTGGCATTATGTTTATTATTGAAATGATGTCTGAAATTATTTTGAGTACTGGCGCCAGATCGTCAGATTATTTGCCCGCTGGCGCTCACACATACACGTTTCCAGGGGTTTATTACAACATTTCTGGGACCATAAATTTAACAATGTCACGTTATAAATTTTGCACTGCCAAAACTAAAACAAAAGCAGCAAAAAAAAACAAATTGCTTGGGTATTAAGCTGTCTTGGACACTTTTTATTTCGGGGTTTGAAAAGAGCTTGGTTTGCTCTGAACGTTTAGTTGTTGGAGGTTGGTTATTGGTTTTGTTCGACCCGCATCTTGACGCATTGCTTGTGGTCTTCTATCTTGGCCGGTTCGTTTTTTCGGTTAATTTATGCAACTAACCAGTTTCACGAGGCTCAGAGTCAGTGTCAACCGCCAAATATACAAGTTTGCTTCATTGCTAATATGCAAAGTTTATATGTGTGTATATATTTAATAAATTAATACATTTGTTTCAGTTTTTGCACATGCGGCTTTAATTATTTTTTGCAATTTCTAATTAACTGACGTTCTTTGTTGCCAAAAATGTATTTTCAAAAATTGGAAGCTGCCGACTGGTTGTGCCGGTCCAGTGGCTCGGAGGTCTCCCCTCCAACAAAATTATTAAATTGCATGACTTTGGTTTGCCGTTAGCATCAAATTCGTTTCGCTCAGCTGTTTGCTCAATGCAAACCACTTTTTTGAGTGCCGCTTAGAAAATATTCCCATATTTTATACTGTACTCCTTCTCCTGCTGATTCAGCTACTAGTTTGTTATGCGTTTTTAAACTTCTTTTTGCGCCATAAAATGTACAAGTATTTTTTTTACCTCCATACAAGTTTAATTTGCGTATACAAAAGTGGCAAACGGGTATGCCAGAGGCTTGAACACAATGGAAAGTGCATTTTGTATAAAGAGTACATAAATAGTCAAAAGTCATATAATATACAAATAGTATCTTTTTAGGATTTCGTTGCGAAAAATATGCCCCTATTGTATGTAAAATGCCTTGCGGATGGTCACCTAAAAATCCTTTTAAGTGAATTATTGTAAAATTGATCAATTTATCGAACAATTATTTGAATAATAAATAATATGTTGTTGATTTACCGAAGCTAGTAAACCGAATTCTGTTTTTACACGGTAGATTGGTTCCTTATCTCTAAAGAAATATTTATGCAATTTTTAATTTTCAAATCGTGTAATATCAAAATCGTGTAAAAAATGACCGTGTAAAAAATCGAATTAGGTGTACTTAATATTTCCCGTTCCAAGTTAAATAAAGACCAGTGTATTGTTGATATAAATATACAATATTCATAAAAAATTATTATTCGTTCTTTGATAATTGTATAGGATACTCGTAATATAAAGCACCTCATACTTGTATATTCATGTTATATTATAGGATATCTAAGAGCAGCTGGCTTGGCCGTAAATGAAAATCTTCGCTTTATTTCTCGCATGCGGCCAAAGAACGCGAATCCCTAAATGAGATATTACTTTTCTCGAAGCCAATTAAAAATACAATTTGTACAAAAGCTTATTATTTATTTTGAATATAACATGAAAATGCCTCCATAATATCAGAAGCTAAATATTTATTTGTAAAAGGTTTGACCTTATTTTTGATTGCTTACTTAACTGTAATGGATTAAATCGAATGTTTGTTAAGCTAATTATTCAAGTAAATAAACCAAGCTTTAAAATGCTAAATTCGTGGTTTTTCGGCGACATCATGCCGAAGCTTACGCTTGAAGAGCAGCTCCCGATTCACGGCCTTCAGATCATCCACGGAGCAGGTCTTGATATTGCGCACAGTTCTGGAAATTAACTCCTCGGTGATTTCGATTTTGGTTGCTGAAAGTCGCAGCTGGCGGGCATTGCGTCGCGCCAGCTCGGATCGGTACATGAATAGGTGATATGAGACAGTCGGCTTTGCCAAATGCTCTTCCTCCATTTTTATTTGTGCTTAAAGCCCCAAAAGTATCAGCGCGATTCTCGTCGTGTGCGAAAGAGTCACGCTTCCGTTACGTTTGACTCCAATGTGCTAAATGCCGAGTCTGTGCAATGGACAGTGGTTTTTATGCTGGGTAGGCGCCGTGTCTCAGTCTACCTGAAATCTGTGCACAATGTCTGCACAGGTCACGGGATGGAACATAGCCACCGTTTCTGGCACCGTAAATATTTGTGACAAAATATTTCGTGGCTTAATCCATTCTAATCCGGTTCAGCGCTAACCGTTTGGTTTACCATCAATAATGTGTATAAATATAGTCGACACATTCAGAAAGAGTTTCCGCGGGAATTGTTTTTGAGCGTGTCCGTTCTTGTTGCATTGGCCCAGATTAACATTTGTTCAGAAAGTTGGCCAGAAATATATTCGGCCAAGCTTATAAATGAAAATAGTATCTTCACTCAAAGTTTCCCACTTTTGCAGATGTCGCAGCTCAGGTTAATTTTCTGGGTGCCATTACCATGAATATTTGCATCATTAGCATTTCTGTGCACTCGTATGAATATTTCTACACGATTCCAGAAAACTTAGAAGACACAACAATGCAGGTAATAAATGTAGGGACGGGACAATCAGTTCAGTAAAAATATTGCGAGCAGTTAACTGCGCATTGAGTTACCTTCTCAGAGCGTATTTTAATAGCAATTATTGCCCATGAGTGAACGAATACCAGAACCATGTTTCTGGTAAATTATTGTTTGTAAATTAACAAGTTCTTAGTTAATATGTATGGGTTTTAAGGTCGGCAAAAAGTCATGTTAATCAATGTATTTTCTATACCCCGATTACACGTATTAGTCCTAGGCCATCAAAATTGATCTGAATAGGTAAAGTGACGCATCAAGTGGATGTTTTTGTTTATTGAGGGATATAAAATTATAATGCCTAAGATAAGCCCCTGATATCGTATCAATTTAGTATGATAATTTGTCCATTCTAAACATATGAGTACTTGTTCTAATTTACAAATAGACATTGTTTAATTGTCAGACACATGGGATAAAAAGGCAGAGGAATCTTTTCTTCTAATTTCTTCTGCTTTCCTTGATGCAATGGGTGGGTTCTGAAAGAATATGTTCAATGAACCCATGCAATATATTCTGACGATCGTCAATTTCCCATAAATTTAAGAATTAAATTCACTAAAATTTGACACTAGTTGTCTTAGATTTCTATATATTTATTTGGATCTATTTAGTGAATAAAGGGATTGTGCAATATCAGATATTCAGAGTGAAATTATACAGTGTATTCAAATTAGCAAGCTCTAGGATTATAATTTATTTATTTCTATGCTTCATAATGCATTTCAATTCATTTTCCATTACATTATTCTCTAGAAATATTGCAATTTTTCCAGAAAATTGCATTTCATTTTAGTTTCCACCGAAACAATGCCACTTAACTGCATTGAAATTAGTTTTCCTATACAAACGAGCCACGCTGTCTATTGCAAACATTTTTGGACATATGTGCTTGCACAGACATGTTGTCCATGCTCTGTCCTTAACAACTTCCATGTATTTCATTGAAAACACAAACTGCAACATTCGCAAATGCTTTCCAAAGGCAAGTGTGTGTCCGGCCCTTGGGTTCGGGGTCGAGAGGTTGGGTCACACAACGGTGGCATAATCCTTTTATAATTGCACTTAGTAGCGAAAAATTAGAAAAACAAAAGGATTTCGAAACAGGCTTAGGGCACTGGGAAAGACCACGCGCCGGATTAAGAGCTGTGCCGCATCAGCGTTTTATGACGGACAACGCATTCGTTTAACGGTCGTGGTCAGGCATGCGAGTGATGAGAGGTCAGTCGCAGGTAGCAGAGGTCAGAAATGAGAAAACTTGCCACTGACTAACTGTACAAGGGACTGCTGCTTTGGCTGCATTTGACAGCTTGCCGACAGCAACGAAAAGCATTTTGAGGCATTTCGGTCAGCCGGTCAGTTTTAAAATTTAGACTGCTAGCCACTCTAATCCCAATATAAGAGACGTGCGTGCCGACCCATATACACGACCTATGAATATCGGCCAGCCAGACATCATTATCAACATCTACACGGCTCAGCTAGCTAGCCAGTCAGCCAGCCAGCCACTCAACAGAAGATTGTATCATCGGCTTTACAATGCTTTTCACATTTTTGTTGGCACTGGCTGAGCTTTGTTTGCTTCTGTCTGCCTGTCTGTTTGTCTGTCTGTCCTAGCCTGGCGGCGCTGAAACGTTTAGCCGCCCCATTGCACCCCAACCCATTTCAAAACCATCCCATCCCACATTGAACATTTAACATATGAACAGCTAAAAAGCGGGCTGTGAAAAATAATTTATTGTACTTTGTTGCATTTGACCATTATGAGCGGAGCACTTGAAAAACGCAGTAACGCAGTCGCAGCTCATGAATTAACATAAAAGCGGTTAACTGCGCTTTTAGACATCGACATCTACATCGGAATCGACATCACGGCAACTTTCACTGCTCGAATGCTCACGATATTTCTCTTGTTATTATTATTGCTGGCTTACCTAATGCAGCCCAATATTTCTTCTTTAAAGAATTTTATGTGTGGCCCAAAGGGGCTTATGTAAAGCTTCAAACCAAAAAGTTGCAACAGCGGTCATCACCACATTTCACTTTATACAATATTCATAGAAACACTTCAATTCGAAATGCAAAATCGATTTTTAAAGCAGACATTTTAAAACGGTTTTAATTTATCTCAAGCTGAAAACAGTACGAATTAAATATATGAAGCGTTAATTGGAAGTCCACAACTCAGACTGTTAAAAGTTCAGAACAGCATTGAACTACATTTAGTATTAAAGTTCTAATTTTTATTTGATATAACAATGGAGCGGTTTTCACTGATTTAGTATATTTTCAGATCTTTCATCAAGGCTATTTGACAAATGTCTAAAAGTATTTGCGTTTATGTTATAAGAGTAGCCATTTATAGCCATAAAATGCGAAAATCACATAGGCAGACTAAAACTGTTTCCGAGCAAATTATCCCTCAAGATGCTAGTGGCATCAGTTATATGGCCTTCAAATAGTAAGATTATCACAGGCAAAAAAAAGCCAAACTTCTTTTTACAGCTTACATTTTTATGAAAAAAAATGCCAAATTAAATATTTACAGAGTCGATATTTAATAACAAATTAGAGTGTTCACATATTAGTCTACATTTAAGACTCTAAAATATGTGAACAAAAATATACATTCCTTATTTTGGTACACTACTTGATAATAGTAATGTCATTCCAAATAAAACTCATAAAACCGTTTGCGAAAACAAGGGCTTATAATTTGAAAATCCTTTAGACTCGGAAACATGTATAAATAAGTTAGCTCGGCCGTTTCTTGTATGGAGCTGCACAATGTCATCTACAATTTATTACATAATTTCAAACCAGAATAAATAAATAAAAAAAACAGCAAAGGACCGTTCTTATATGTTTATATTAATGATATACATTTATATACCCCAAAGTAAAGAGAGAAAACTGCAAAATTGAATTGTGCAAAATGTAAATTCTAGTATGCAAACGACTTGACCAAAAGTTAATTGGTTAAAGCATATTTATTTATGTATTTAGTGCCTAACTTCATTTCCAAAATAAACTGTGTATGTATGTTGAAATGAATGCTCTTCAACCAATTGATTATATTTGGATTAAATTCTCATCTCAAACCGCTCGAGGACAGAGTTATTCTAATTGTAGTGGCTTTAGTGAATGGCTTAAATAGCTCGTTTACATTTAATTGTAAATTGAAGAAGATTAACTTAACTTATGCCATCCATTAAAATTGGGAAATGTTTCAATTACTTTAAGTGAAATTACACGGAAAACATATTAAAATTAGAGTCCACGTGGACGCCAACAACGACAACGACAACGGCAACAGCCCAAGCAAACGCGTACCAGCTACTAAATATTTAACACACTTTTTTGCATTACAACGACAGGCACAGCACAGTCGCAGTCAGAGCTCGCTATATTTACGTAAAGGTCAAGCCATAAATTTTTAATGGGTCTCAAAATACTCACAAGCTCAAAATCAAAGACGAAGGGAAAATTTGTGAGCTGCTCGCGCTTTACAACCTCAGCAAGGAGCGATGGGAAGTGCACAGGGCTCAGTATTTACCTATGCCAACGCAAACGCCGCCGCATTTTCGCGACAGGTAATTACGCGCCACAGGTCAAAGAACAGGTAGAAGGCGCCGTTTGAGCCTGCACTCACCTTAAGCGCCCTAGATATAAATAATCCTGGAAAAGTACGACAGGACATCATTCACAGCCCTAACTGCCAAGCAGTCACAGCTCTGAGCGAACACAACTTATCGTTTCAATTCAACACGTTTTTTTCTTTTACAAAAATAAATAAAACGAAAATGGAAGCTCATCGCCATATCAAACGCTCCGATCGTCCTAGTGTGGGCTATTTGCTGTTCCAGTACCAGAGCGAGCTCACCCGCCGCCATGCGGAACCCACACGACTCTCACGAACAAAAATGCACATCATCGACGGACTGGTATCTCGCACCATTCGACACCTGAAGCACTGCAGCGTCGAGGAGCTGCAGGCCTGCAAACGGGAGCTGGTCTATAAGGAGCAACTGCGAAATCAGTTGCACGGCATGAAACGGAAGAGGAGCTCATCGCGCAATAGTAAGACGCCGACCACGCCACCCAAGACCAAGTTGCTGAACGCTTCTAAGCAAAAGTTGTACATTATGGGACCTGAGATATTCGTTTAAAGCTTGGCTTAAGAATTAACGTTTACTTTTAGGTTTTATCTCTTTATTTCGTAGATCTATTTTGACATTAATTGTTGACGATTAAAAATCAAAGAAAAACAGAAACTTAAAGTAATTTCAAAGTTATTTTTGAGCTGGCAATTACGAGTTCAGACAGGTAATTGGCCAAAAATTGTGCAGCAACGACATCGGCGTGCTTTGTTGTAGGAGTGGAAATTCCTGTTCTCTCAAGCCTGTTTTTTGGTCTAGGCTAAAATGTGTGCCGAACAGCATTCAAAAAGCCAGCCAGTTAGTTAGCCATTGAGTTCCCACGAAGAGCTAGTTGAGTTGCTTCGAAAAATTTGCCAGCAGCTTGATAGACGCGGCTAAAATAAAACTTGCCAGCCAGCAAAGAATGTGGCTTAAAGTTCAATCGTGCAGCAAGTGTTATTTCTTTATGCACTCAACTACAACCTAGCGCTCTGGCCAATCGGGCAATGATACAAATACTTTCCAGCTGTTTCACTGTGTGTTTGACTAACTGACTGACTAACTGACAAAGGGACTGCCTGTTGAGGCATTTGTGAGTTTATAAATTATTAACGTGTGTCTTTCTGATATGCAAATTGTTAGTAGCTCGTCATTATGAAGCAGCAAAGAGAAATGTATTAATGAATATATTAACGACAGCCGAAGAAAAAGAAATGCCCAAGTCCACTGACAATTTGGCTCATTAGCAGCTGACAGACAACAGAGAAGATATTACAGTTCAAAGCAAAGGTCGTTGGGCTCGTGAATGGCTTGCATCTGTTATTAGTCATAGAATGTTCAGAGTACGAGTATGTATGCATATACTTGTAATTTATGCTGCAGCACAAAAATCGACAGGTTGCAGTTATCTTGAGACACATTCTATCTACATATTTATATGCATTTACCTGAATAGTGTGCTGTAGATTTTCTTTTTCCGTTCCTTTGTTTTTGTTGCTTCTTGTTATTCCACTAGTCCCCAGTTGCTTGGAAGTTTTCTCGCCTCTGTTTGCTCACTGAATATTATTGTTGCTTTCTATTTGCATATATTTTGTTGTAAATTATGAGCAGAGTGTTAATTTGCTCTACTCACTATCATATGATTATTTCTTATTTCTTCGAGTGAAATTCAGATATTCTCGTGAAAATAAAAACTCACAAATGCACAATTAACATGGACACATGACACATGGCAGCACACCAGCCAAGGGAAATGGTGATGGTAATTATTTTAAAGGCTATTTTAAGCCTAGTTTATGCAGCGACGCAAAGCAATGCGCCGTCAATTTGGAGCACAGCGAATGGAACGAACCAAAGCTAAATGCAAATGGTAACACACTGGCACAGACACAGAAACAGAAACTTGTACACTTGGACAGGGACACACTGCTAACTGAGAAATTGGATATGGGCAGGGGGGGCGGTATATTGTAGTTGTAAGACGTTCGTTCTTCGTCGCCGCGAATGTCGAAGTAGAAGAAGTCGACGATACACACACGGGTCTTTCGTTTCTGCACTTTTGGGGGATCGTTTTCAAAACCGGCCACAAGATGGCAACGCGCGCGCTTTCGAACGCCACGACGACTCACTGATGAATGACTTGGACGGCTTCAAAACTTTTGGCCTCTGACAATGGCCAATATGAATTTCGAAAAGCGCAAAGCAGCAGCAACGGCCAAGTTCGAAATTCGATGAGAGCGCATTGAGCGAAGCTGAGCATCAAGCTCTACAGCGATCGTGAGAGCGGCTTCAGCTTGCTCTCCGGTTTGCTGCTTCAGTCTTTCGTTTGCATGTTTCTGTGTGTGTGCGTGCGCCTAGAATTTCAGCTATTGATTTATTGTCTTGTAATAACTGTTTTCTTGTCATTGTGTAGCACACGCTTATTTTTGCGACGGGCTTATTTCTTGTATTCGTTCTGTTTTTCGGCAGTTACAGTTTAGTGACGCACTAATGATGATTCGGTATTGGTTTTGGCTTTGTGCGTAAAACTGGAATTGGGCTTAGGACTTGGTCAGCGACCGACGGTGACACAGATCCAATAAGCCAGCTCACAAGATGTCTAGACCTATTTATGAGTTTATCTTTATAATTTTTATATGTTTGCAAGTTCGCTCAGCCCCTAATATAGTAGATTCGACTGCTCGGCCAGCTTGATTTCAACTTTCGCTGCTTCTTATTTGCGCAGCGCTCACCAAACTTTTACTCTCAAGCTCAGCAGTCGGTGCTCTCAGGCTTGCTCTGTTTACTCCACAAATTACCACATTATTTCCCCTCACTTTTTCACTCACTTCCTCCACATCGGCTTTAACTCTTCCACTTTAAGTGCTGCTGCAGTTCATTGCTGTTCAGGTTTTAGTTTACCAATGACTTCTTAACGGTGCGCCACTTAATGCCTTGTTTTTTGTGTACTTTGTTGAAACTCAGCAACAACAACTATAGTACAACAACAAACCAGTTGCTTTTTGTCGCTCATTCGACTCTCACGACACGCTGCTCTGCTAGAAAAGCCGCAGCCCGCAGCCCGCAACCCACAACCCATACCACGCGGTCCGCGTCTGCTGCCGCTGCCCTCAGCGGGAGGAGGAGTTGCAGCTGTTATTGTCATTTTGCTTTTCCTACAGCTTCGGCTTCAGTTCTACTTGGCTGTGTTGCTGCTGCTGATGTTGCTGCGCTCAAGCGTGAATTTCTGTGGTTTCCATGCGATTCTTTCAGCCGCAAAGTTGTCTTCTGCTCACTGCCAGCTTGCGCCTTGCTCTGCGCCTCTCTGGAGCCATTATCAACGGCATCGCCGTCGTTGTCGTTGCTTAGCGCATTTCTTTTTCTAGTTTTTTCTTTTTGTTGTTCTACTACGCTTGTAGGGCTTTTTCTCTAGACCGCCGTTGTAACTGAGCAGCGTGCTGCTGTCGCAAAAGCCACAACAACCGCAGCAGCTGCCGCTGTCGATATGATCTGATTTATTGTAGTTGTACCCAGTTTGTTGTTAAAATATTTATTTACAATTTTCGCAATTGACATTTTAGTTGTTGCTGTTGCGAACTTTTACTCTCTTACCGCTGATAGTTTGACTTGTTAACGGCCAAATGCGGCAAACTTTTGCTTATTGCCATACAACATTTCACAATTTATTGCCATTTGAGTTCGCTTTGCGTTTCTTCTCGAATGATTTTTCCATATGCCTAAAAGTATGCCACACTATTGCTACGCTGCATAAGAGCTTTCTGCTCGCTTTCTGCCCGCTTCTACGTATACACATACATACGTACATACACGTATACACAAAATGTACTCCTCTTGTCAACAAATGCAAACATTACATGCTTTTATAAAGAACTTCATAGGGGTATTATACGTTTTTTATTCGTACTTTGAATAAAATAATATGCCTTATACTGAGTACTGAGAACACATTTGTGTAGAAAGAAACGCCAGTCTGACAAGTAGTTCCTTTATTAGTAGCTTGAACTCTAAATAGTATTTATCAAACAATTACATATGAATAATTCCTTAAATTACACGTGAATGTTTATAACTTGTACCCGAAGGGCAGAAACAAGTGTCTCCGACAGAAAGAAATACCACCGACTTAATATATTCCTAATAAGTATACCGAGAATAATCGGAACTTGTCCGCCTGTCTGTATGTCTGGACATTTACCAAACTATATATGTACGCAACATGGGCTAATAATATTTATTGACAGCAAAACATACATAATTCATATACATATAATTCTCTCATTTTAATTCAAATTTTAAGCCAAATTATCATAACATATCAATTTTACTCCAGTACTACGATTTTTTTTAAGCGCGCTGACAACTACGCTTATATCGCAGTGAGGGAACTTTTCTTCTTGAGTTCTGTCCTATTTAAAGCACAGTTTGATTTCTTGCTTGCTATTACATACTATTCGATAAATGTAGGTAAATAGTTACTTCACTTACTACTAGTATCAAGGTACTTAGATCGCTTGAAGTAACTAGTTTAAGTTACTTTCCTAGCAAACAGTCAATTTTTTTACCGCAAGTATTTCTCTCTGTTCACATTTTCCAACACTCCATTTAGTGTTTCCTTGCATGGTGAGAAAACTCGTGTAGCCAAATTTTAGCTATACATGTATATATTTATGTATATTCAGCGGCTGGATAAGTGAACTAGTCAGTCTGGGTAGTTGAAATAAATAGTAGATGCTGATATAACAAAAGCTAATTGTACAAGTATACAAGTATGTGAAGGAAAGACAAATTAGAAGTGCTGGCGGTACGGCACTCTCCTGCCAATCCTGTCAATGACACCGCATAAAAGTTACTAGTTAATAGTTTGGGCACGATATGTGGGTGGAAGTAAGTAGTTGTGGTTCAAAAGGAAGTAGGGAGTATTGCCTCTGCAATAAAAAAGCACTTGTTCCATGCGAGTTTTCTATGAAGTGCGCGAAAATCAACACTGAACGCTAATTTTACTCAGCCGTCATTGTTATTATTGTGGCTGGTGTTGTTGTTGCTGTGGTTGCGAGCATGAGTTCTTAATTAGCTCGCAATGAGTTGTTGATATGAGCAAGTTTAGAAGTGTGTTTGGCTTGGTTTAGTCGATTTTCAGACTGAGGCTGACGTAACAATTTTTCCTTTTTTCCTTTTATACTTAAAGGGCGCCAAACTTTCTCACCACCCATCACCTGCCACCACAATATTCTAAAGTGCGTACAAGTTGGGGTAATGGTAATGAGTTGCCCCACCCTAATTTCTTTGATTTTGGGTTATGCTATATACAGCTAATGACGTCCAATGATCGTCGATAATGAGCAGTTTGTTAGGGTGTTGTTAATTCTGAGGCCACATGCACCATTCCACAATTATACGATGTGTGCTGAAAATTATACAGCGCCGTTAATTGGTCGTGGGTGCTAACTGCGAGCTGGTTCAATTGCAATCAATGCTGCGGTAACCCAAATTTACAAGGCTATCTCTGCATTTTTGAATATACACATACATAGTTTGCTAAATACATAAAGTTCTTTAAAACACATTTGTACATAAAATTAAAATGTATGTACTATATGTATCAAGTTGCTTTGTTATTTGTACAACTGGTTCACCTATAACTATTACCACAACTCTCTAATTTACTTATTTCATTTAGATTTTTACTTGACAACGATTATTTTTCTCTGGCATACTAAAGCAGTCCTGCTTCTATTTTCGATCAACCGAATAGACCCGAAACCAATCGACAGTAATATTTCAATCGTATACTATATATTTTAAATTTATATGCAATTTATTAAACTAGTATTCTTCTACCAATATGGCAGCTTAGGCTAGTTGCAAATTAATATGGAATACAAATATTGTCCATAGGTATACATCAATAGGAAATACTTAAATCTATGTAAATTTACAATGCAATATTTACAACTATATATGTAAGATAGTAATTTAAAGAACATATTCCTTTATAAAAAAATTCTAGGGGATTTGCATAACTCAACGAGCTAGTGGGATTGCCACAATTTGAGTTGTGGAGGCTAGGGTTCGAACCACGGCGCTACCATCATTGCAGATGCATGATTGAAGTTCGAATAAAATATATGCAGTCCTAAATGCTGTGGGTGTGATCTCTTGTAACAAAATGTACAACTCTGTCGCGTTATGGACAACGCCACACAATACGAATAAAAGAATAATTTTTAAAATATTAATAATATTCTATTTGTTATTTGGAAATATCATTAAAGCAAGGTTACCTTTTATATTTATATCAAATACATATAATTTCATTATTCATAAGACACCCAAACACACCACACATCAACACAGTCTAGACGCGTTTTTAAATAATTTACAAATATTATACGTACTACTTCTTTTTTAAGAGAATCCTTCTCGTATGTAAGCAACTAACTAAAAATGGTATTCCTTATTGAAGTAGAAAAGAAGACAATTCCAAATTACATGAAATATGTATTTGGTGGACTCGCTGGAATGATGGGGTCCTGCATTGTCCAGCCCCTGGACTTGGTGAAGACGCGCATGCAGATCGCCGGTGCCAGTGGCAGCAAGGAGTACACCAGCTCGTTTGACTGCATCGCCAAGATTTTCAAAAATGAAGGATTTCTGGCATTCTACAATGGATTGAGCGCGGGTCTGATGCGTCAGGCCACCTACACCACCACGCGCATGGGTGTCTATCAGATGGAGATAGAGTCATATCGCAAGCAATTCCAAAAGGCTCCTACTGTGCTGGCCAGCATGGGAATGGGCATTTTTGCTGGAGCCATTGGGGCCTTCGTTGGCAATCCTGCCGAGGTGGCACTCATACGCATGATGGCTGACAATCGCTTGCCGCCAAATGAACGACGTGGCTACAAGAACGTGGGCGATGCGTTTGTGCGGATCGTAAAGGAGGAAGGACTCTTTGCTCTCTGGCGTGGCTCACCGCCCACCATCGCTCGAGCCATGGTTGTCAATATGGTGCAGTTGGCTTCGTACTCCCAGCTAAAGAACTTTTTCAAAAAATACTTGAATGAGGGACTCATGCTCCATATTTCTGCCAGCATGATGTCCGGATTGCTCACCACCATTACGTCCATGCCGTTAGACATGGCCAAGACGCGCATTCAAAATATGAAGGTAGTGGATGGGAAGCCGGAATATACAGGCACTGCCAATGTCCTGGTCAAGGTGCTAAAGAACGAGGGAGTCCTAGCATTGTGGAAGGGCTTTACGCCCTATCTTTGTCGGGTAGGACCGCACACAGTATTTGCTTTCGTATTCCTCGAACAGCTGAACAAAGCTTACTACAAGTACGTCCTGGGGGAGGAAAATACTGGCGCTGGAATATAAAGAGTGAACTGTCAGAAGTGCTTCCACTAATTTCCATTCTCTCATCTGTAATTTATGACCCACACCGTCGTTATGTAATTTTACAAGGCAACTACATGCCAGGCTTTTATTTTTTGTTAAGGATCTATTTAAAAATTGTAATGCAAATAAAACAAAAAGAAATGCCAAAACAATAGTTTCCTTTTCACTGATGTTGATTATGTTTTAGTTTAGCAGTAATAATAGAATTAATAGCTGATAAATATTTTGTGGAAACTGGTTTTGAGCAGAACCTGACCATTACTCTTTAAGGCGCAAATATGGGTCATGATTGACCAAATAGCTGCAAAATTGAGGACTTAGCATTTCTGATATTTAGTAGCTAGAAGGTTAATGAAATATGGGTAGAAACTTTTCTGTAAGAAACAGCAGCTATCAAGAAAAGTAATTAAATTAAACTAATTAAACGCACAAATCGTTTCACAATTTTAAAAAAATCATAGAAAGCAGAACAGCATCAAAAAGAAAATTAGGCCTATATATGGGCATTTCCAATCTGACTTGATATGACATTGGTACGACAAAATATTATATAAATAAATTAAAAAGTAAAATTAAAAAAAAAATTTTTTTTGTTGAGTAGTAGTTTAAAAAATTATAGTATTCGACCTTAAAGGTAATAAGATGTAATCCATAGGCTCTGACGTGACGTTACAAAAAAGTGGGGTTTGGCTTGAATTACAAAATTGCAAAACTAAGGAAAAGTTCGTGCAATGAATTTATTTTTACATAATTTTTCCTTTTTTTTTGATGATTCCACCTGCTTAAGCCGCAATTAAGTAAATTAAAAACAAGATAGAACGCTACAGTCGAGCAAGCCCGACAGTAAAATAGCCTGTACTCTCCACAAAAAAGAAAAATTAAAAAAAAAAAATTTAAAAAAAAAATTAAATTATTAAAAAAAAATTAATGAATTAATTAATTAAATTAGAATATATGTTTATGTTTAGTTTTAACAGCATACATTTACATCACGTGTCTATGTGTATTTATATGCGTGTATGTATGCAGCACAAAGTTGAACCAAAGCAGCAACAACAACAACAGCTGCGGGCAGCGCTGCCGACAGAGGCAGCGCATGAGCAGCGATTTTACTTATGGCTATAACTTTCTTCAGAATTGACCTATCATGATGAAATTTGGCACACGGACACATTAGTACTAACTGGATGTACCTACCAAAATTGATTTCAAAATTCCGAGAATTACGGAAGTTATAAGAAAAAACACGAATTGCGGGGGAGTGGGGGGGTGCATCGAAAAAAAACTAAAACTCGTACTTTCTCGGTCTTAGGAGAATATGGAAACCAAGTTTGGTTATTCTAGCTCTTATACTTTCTGAGATCCTTGCGTTCATACGGACAGACGGACAGACAGACGGACAGACAGACGGACAGACGGACGGACGGACAAGGCTATATCGACTCGGCTTCTCATCCTGATCAAGAATATATATACTTTGTGGGGTCTGCCACGCCTCCTTCTGTGTGTTACATACATGCGCACAAAACTAGTATAGCCTTTCACCCTTTGGGTACAGGCTATAATAAACAAAATACCATGCAAGGAAATGATTTAAAATCTGACGTTACCTACTTTTGAAAATCAAAATAAACATCACTATTTGCTAAATTTCTGATATTTTTATTAAAATTAGTAAACTGTATTAAACTTTGTCTAATCATCAGCGTAGAGATAATGAGAATACATGATATTTTTCTAACGTAATGTTACTCTTAACGCAACGTTTGCTCTTCTGCATTTATTTGAAGGTTTGTTGTTGTTGTAGCTAGCATTTTGCAATAAGAGCGCAGATGCACAATAAGTCTTGGAATCGTAAATGGTAAAGATAAAATGCTCTTAAAATAGACAAAGGATGACCAAAACCTGAACTTGAACTTTGTAGGTGTTTATTTCGCCATTGCAACTAGGTAGAGCTTTTAGTTCATTTAATAAAATTTGAACATTTCCCTTTAATATTACAAGTAAAGAAAAACTGTTAGTTAACTTCAAACTTTTCTGTTATGGTGCACTTTTCTGTGGAACTGCGCACCCATATCCAAACTCTCTCAATTGATCTAAAATCTAAGTATAAAACAATATTTTCAAAACCAAAATAACACTTTAAAAATTTTCATAAATTATATATTATACACATACAAATTATTCAAATGTAATTTATTTTTCAGAGGCGTGTAAGCGCGGAAATGTTGTGGATTTTCATTTTTCGAATGCATGATAAATCATGGCGAAAATAGAGCTTTGAGAACCACATAAAGGGGCTTTGACAACATATTCTCATTTGTAAAAGCATAATATTATATCAGATGTAAGACTTGAAATACGTAATCATGTGAACAGATCTCAAAGTTTGCGCAGTTGTATTTTTTCTCGCATGCGATAATTTACAATTGATCTCTCCTCCACTCGCCTTCTCTCTCATTCTGTCCACAAATTTCCAGCTGAGCGACTTCTCGTCGTTATCAATATGCCGGTCGGATTCCAGTTGTCAGTTGCGATTTAGCGGCGCGATCGTGCGGTCGGTTCGGTGCTCGTTGTGGCGTTTGTCTTGAATACAAAGATACATACGTTCGCGCATCGCCGGTGGCTGCTGATCTGCCACTAGTCTAAGTCTAATTCAGCATTGGAAAAGCTCCTGTGCGAATGACACCTCAGTCAGCTGCGGCGCTTAGACTGTGAAATCTAAATTAAAGCCACTTAAGTTGTCCACAGAACGGCGCACTAAGTCCACTAAGCAAAAGAAATCTCGGAACGGCCGGCCGCTTACTTGCCACTTGCATGAATCAACGCCAGCCGCTCCGCCGCGGAAGTGTTAATTTAAAATATAAATACAGAACACAAAAATCTGTAGCTGTGTGTATTATTGTTGTTTTTGGGCATAAAAAGTTCCACGAAAGTGCATCGATTGTGCGGTTCAGTGTCTGTCCGATTGTCGCCTGAATACAGCCGACCTTCCGGCAGTCTTCGAGTGAGAAGATCTACCAGTGTCATAAGTATTAAAAATGTGAGCATATCTTACGAATAAATTATATCTGTACGTCAAATGCGTTTTACTCGTATGTGAGTTCGTTAATATAGATCGAAAAAAGGTGCTAATTATTGATTGTGTGAATTAGACGTGCCATTGACAAAGATAGGCTGTCATAAATCGTAACGAAGCTCCCAAAACGCCACTTATCTTACAGAAGTAGCCAGGTTGTTGGATTTTTTACCGTGCCCCATTCTGAGCACGCAAGGTGAGTAAAAGTCGCCGATGTCGTGTGAACAAGAAGATACTAGTACCAAATTGTTATCTCAGGCGCTCACTTGTGGGACGCTCTGGAATAGATTAGCGTCGAACCCACTTATTGCTAAGTTGGTCGTTTTAGTTGATTAGTGTCTTATACTTCAATTGGTTTGCAAAGACAACTTGACATTCTATTTCAAACCGTATCATCATTCTGGAAGACTCATTGTTCCACCTTACATTTATATATATGTACACATATGTATATGAATATAGAGTAATGTAATGGTAATTAATGCTGCAAGCCATTCTTGGGGTCAAGCTTAATAAAAGTAATAAACAGAATATGATGTGAAATGGGGAATAGTTTTCTTAAATACAAGATACATTGTTGTATCCACTTGTATCTCTCTGAACTCACCCAAATCTGTTTATACTTATTACTTTATTATTGATAATTTGTTATCGCTAATACAACACCTTATCGTGTCACAGCTTAAGATAAAAAAGTCCCAACAATGAGTTGTCTTAAAAAACGGTGCTTGTTGGGGCTTCAGTCTACATGCAGTCGGTAGTTGTAGGATCTAATCATTATAATGACTTGTTTAATGGCGCTAATTTCTGATTGATGGATGATTATCTTTTTATGGCATTAACAATAAAGTATTATCTCACGCATTGGCGATAAGAGAAATACGTGTTTTACGTCTAATTCTAATAAAACAGTTTCCCCTGACTGGCTGAATGAAAACTAGGAAATTTGTACTTAAGTTTACTTTCATTTAGGTAATTCCAGTTCCAAAAGGGGAAAGGGGACTTCAATGTTTGTATGAAAAAAAAACCCCAAAGATTTGATTGTTATATTTTTCTTGCTTATGAGTTTATTGGGTGAAAAAATTCGAACATCAAAAGGCAATTCGTCGCAGAGAGGGAATAAGGTGGAATGCTTGTATAAAAACTGCATTTCGATTTTGTGAATTTTTATTGGGGCATGAGAGAAGCAAGTATATATGTATGTACATAAGAATGTTTATTTATGTGCTGTGCAGTTGCACAAGTTGAGCAAATATCTTTGTCAAATAATACAGCTTGTAATTCTATAAATTGTGCTGTCGTTCAACTCTTTTCCTACTTCTTTCATACGTTTTGAGACAGTATCTAACAAACAGCGCTCTTCAATGTTGTCTTCTAAGTCTTTAAGTACTACGTGTTATCGTTGTACAATCTCCAAAGATTTCTTTTATCGTTGCTTGGGCGTAGTCTGTGAAAAATATGTGCTTGGAAATACCCTTTGTAAAAATAACGTGTAAAATACAACAAACAATTGAAAATAGCTCCAACTAAGTATTTTATCACACATCTTACATATTTTGCTGCTCTACAACCCTATTTGAATCTATGTATCTGAGCTCGGAGAAACGGACCACTGCCTTTTTCCGTAAATATTGACAACTATTATATCATAAATTCCAATTAACAACATTGTTCTTCCCATCGTGTATATAATTGCATTTTGTGAACGATTTGCAAGTCAAAAATAAAAGTTGAGCGTGTATCATAAATAAGTCGGACAGATTTGAAAGATTTAGAAAGAAAAGCACATAAACAAGACACTTTGATTATCGCACAGCTCGACTGCCAATTCCACTGCCCCTTTCGTAATTGCAACTTGTCAGCTGTATGAGAGAAGTGTCTGAACACGGCACGGGCTCTAGAATGCAACACCCATGTGTGATTGGCGGGCAGGCGGCAATTATTTAAATGTATTATTTGAATTTTGCTGATAATCACAAGAGCTGGCACAGACGACCAATGTGGATATTTGCTTATTATAGCACCTTAGATAGGAGACAGAAACAGCAACAGCAACAGCAACAACATCAGCAAGAAGGAGCTGCGTAACTATTTGCACTAGCTTTGTTTTTTATTTAAATTTTAATTGCAATTAAAAGTTGTTTACTTTTGGGGTATTATGAAGGGGTATTATAAAATTTCGCTAAGAGCAGCAACAAGAACAACATCATTATATGCTTGGCAACCAGATGTTGTTCGGGATCTTCATACAACTGTTGCTGTTATTGTTGTTGCCGATGACGATGTTATCAGCGTGACTTCAATAAACTGCGCCAAGGCAAACAAAATGTTTGCACAAGCTTAACTCGGATTTTTGTATGGTTGCCCAAAAGGGAGATTGCATAGTAGGTGTGTGTGTGTGTGTGTTCATGCTCTTGCGTTTGAAAACTTAATTGCTAAATATTGTGTGGTTTTTGGCGTTCGTATAATGTGTGCATGTGTGCAAGATAATGGAATTCGGCTGTTAAATCGCAAGCCAAATATAATTTTAGCTTCAGTAAAATTGTAATTGCTTTTCGTGTAAGCCTGTGTAAGCTACTCATTGCCGTGAAGTGCATCCTTAAGCGTGTACTTATAGAAGTTTAAAGTACAGCTACTTCTTGCATCAAAATTCAACTTATAAATGCATGCCCACAAGATGCAAATGAAAGGCATATCGTCTAGAACAATGACATTCAGAAGACTACTTTGTTTGGGTTGCTATACTAAGTACATCGTTTAAAATAAATAGCGTACAATGACTATCGACTGAACTGTGCCATTCCCTTATATTTATCTTTTGACAAGTTTCTTTTAAAATGTACCTTAAAGAACTTAAAGGTTCTACAAAGCTATTATAAATGTTTTTGATTATATCATCACATTCGTTATTTATGCTAAGTTTTTGTATTCATTTTGAATATTTAAAAATACCTTTCTGATAAGTTTGGTATTACTATATGAAAACAAACAGAATATTTCTGTTATCTCAAAAGTCATTTTTACTAAGTTTTTCTATATATAATTAAATTTAAAAAAGAAAGAAAACAAAAATATACAGCTGCCCAGTACTAAACTGTCAATATTTGAGGATTCATTGCCAAAACTTCTTATCTTGCTCAGATCTATAAACTAATTTTTGAATTAATTTTGATTTACGTGAGAACATGAGAGTACACATACACATACATAAAATATTTTACATAACTTACAAATTGCTCATAGCACTTTAAATAACGGTAAATATAGAAAATTCAATTAAATGCATGAAATTATTCGCGCGGAATTTTATTTAGGTGTCTAACATCAGCTTTGTAAAAAAATTTAATGTAGAAAAAATATTTAATTATATTCTATATATTTTGTTTTGTTTTTTTTTTCTTTCTTTTTGAGTGCAATTAGTCACACTGTCTGTTCATATACGTATATTAATTTGTCAATAATAGGAAAAACAGCAGCAACACGATGACAGCATTGCCGGCAAAAAGAGCAACAACAAATACACTTGCCAATGGCCATACGACTTGTCGATTATTTAAATCTAATTGGAAATAGAGCCAGTGGCTAATAAATCAAATTATTATAAGTATAAAATGATGTGCAATGAAATGCACTTTCGTTTAGTTAATATTTAGAGTGGCAGTTGTTTTGAGTAATGAGACGACTTCGTTGGCTTTCAGATGGCTAGCGGCCTCTGGTTAACTCTATATCAAATAAAACCAGTCTACAAACAACACATTTGTGTTTACAGACGTGTGTACCACAAACGTATTTATTTAAAACAAACAGAAGAGATAATGAAAAGCGATGCACCGTGGGAGATATTTAATTAAGAAACTAATCAAATAATTCTTTGGAGACTCTATTGAAATTAATTGCATTGCAGTGCTTTCAATATTTCACAATTTGCAGCTAACGTCTGGGAAGAGTGAAGCTCCCAAGAGCAAGAGCCCGATGGTGGATAGGCCTAAGAGCAAGTTGTCATTAATATGCGGAGGTCGCTAATACAAATACATAGGTACTTAAATAAAGCTGCTCTTTCATGTGATTATGGAATCATACGTTTGGCGTATAAGGCATTATTTTCAAACATTGATGTATATTTCTAGATTTATATTTCTTGATATTGTATTGTCATGCCTTGGCTAACAAAATAAAATATTGAAAATAGATTGTCCGATCCAAGTAATATATATCTTATTTGATAATCTGCCCATAATTATGTTTAAGTTACAATGAATCGATCGAACACTTTCTGGTTGGTTGCTTTAAAATTGTTATAAGCTGGCCTGATAATCATTATTGTTGTAAACGAGAATGTTGATGCCGATAAAGGGTGAACCATAGACAATTGTGTGATAAAAAATGTTGCTTTAAAACTAAATATTCACCCACATAAAATACCCCACTAATAAGTATTTGTTTACTGAAGCTCGAAAGTCTGCTCCCCCATCGCCACACACACTTGCCACCACTGTGCGTCGAGTGTGAACGAGCAAACGATCTCTCTTTTATCATTTGGAGCACAGCTGTTGGCGATGACAATAACATCGAAGCTGCACGTGATCTGAAACAAGCTGTTGTCGTCACCCACACTCACCTAACTGGTTTATTGAGCTCATCGCAGTCGCTGCTCTGTCGCGGTTAGGTCACATGATGACAATAATGACGACACACTTCGTGGTGTTGAATGCAATTAACTAATAAGCAAATGAACGTTTTGCTGGAATTAAATTAATAATGCTGTACAAGTACAAGCCGGCAAGCCATAAAAAGTTCCGAAGTTTCATGTTGTTGCCCCGTAGCTCAAAACTCAAACTTGATGAATTAAGCAGCAGCTGGGGCTGTGACAGCAGTTTATTAGTCAAGCACACGCACAGAAGCCCCGGCAACTGTGTCCAGTTTAAAGGTCGGACACACATACACACACACACACGCATGCATATATCCATCCGCACAGATATTCAGAAAATGGCAAATTGCCCGGCTACAAATGTTTGTTCATCGAATGGGCGATGGACGAGCGCAGATAAGCGCAGCTTTAGCTTCGACGTTGACGTTGACGTTGACGTCGCATCTTCAGCATCATCAGCGATAGAGACGAGATTTTCGAAGGCTTCACAGCCGTCATCATTATCATTGCCAGTGCGCACTCGTGCATATCTTCAATTTGTCTACAACTGCGTTGCAATTTTCGAATTAAGACAATTGTGACATAAATTATTTAGCTCGAAATAATCAAGACGAAAAAATCAGAAGAAAAAGGGGGAAAGAGAAAAGAGGCATAAAGGAAAAAGAAAGCGAATTTTTCAAGCTACGAAATCAATGCCAAAAATATGCAAATTCTCGTTTTACGATTGACAAGCCCTAGAACCTATTTACTTCATGGCGTCAAAACAAATTGAATTTTAAATCAGTAAGAAATTGAACCAACGCCGGAGAAAAACAAAAGGAAAAAAGGGTTGTCAGCCGATTTGTGGCCCAACAAGCTGCCGCACACAACTTTCTAATCTCATCAAATATTTACGTCAGAGAAACCAAAGAAGGCGCAAAACAAAAGGCGACCGAACATATCAGTCAGACAACCAGTTGCCGCATATCAAAACAATTTTCCAATTGCCGCCCATTACGGTTAATCGTAGCAGTGACCCAAGTCCAGACGAACTTAAACTAATAATGTGGACAGTTTAATGGCTAAGCCGCAACGAGTTGCAGTCGCAGTCACAACCAACACAAGCAGCAAAGGGATGACAATATATATACAATATATATGTCACGTGAGTATCGCTCACGACATCCAATTAGCATTAATATATAATTAAAGACTTCACATTGCTGGTAGTTTAGTTATTTTCGCAGTCGAACTAGCTGCCGGCAGAACATACACGTGTATGATCACGCGAATATCTAATTATCATTGCTTCATAATATTGACTGTGTCAAATCATATTTTCTATTTCTTAAATACTTAATATTATTCAACATCATTAATCAAAATTGTCAGTTTGAAATTAGCGAGGGAGGCTGCCTAACTTTTGCAATGTAGCTGTTTGAACTCCGAAGGGAATACCAATTAGTAAGAATATTTAAGCTTGGCATGAAAGTTCGAAAGAAAGAAAGTGTATTTTCTTTTGGTTCATTTTTATGTTCAAGATCAAGAAGCTCGCCTTCTAAAACTTAAATTTTAGATAAGTAAATATAATATAAATATTTTTTTTAATATTAATATTGTTTTTTTTTTTTTGGAAACAGAACATTTCTTGACTATTTACTTTTATGCAAAGTACTTTTAATTACTTTATATGCTAAGAAAATTGTTTCTTCTATTTCCGCCATTATAGCACAAAGGTCTAGTTTTGAGGCTGAGAGTTTAGGATCGAGTTTTGGCGCTTTAGAAGGAATGTTGGATGTGCTGTGAGATGGTTAAGGTACCTGCGATTGTTTGAAACGTTCGAGTTTTCATATAAATTAATTTATAGTGATAAAGTAAATATGAAGGACCTATAAGTACAGGGTGCGCCATCTTTTATGTCGGTATGTAAATATTGAATAACTTTGTCATTAGTAAACCGATTGACTTGAGTAGACCAGTGTTGAAAAATTAGTCTGAAGAAATTGTACGGAACCAAATTAAATAAAAATATGTCATACTTGAAAATCGGTTGTTTATTTTCAAAGATATTCAATGTTTACATACCGACATAAAAGATGGCGCACCCTGTAGACACAAAAGTCGTATCTTCTTCATTAGAAGCAGCTGCAGACATTGTTCTCAGAAATGGTTTTCCCACAACTAGACGAGTGGCACAAAAATGCAACTGAATTCTAAAAAGTTTTCTAGTCATTTATTCTGAGAAGCCGTAACTATATTAATATCGCTTTCTCTTATCAGTGTATATATAAAAGTTTTGGGTCAATGTTTATAGAAGGGAGAAACAAGCATATCCGACTTATAGGCAAACATAATATATACGAGAATGTACCCTTATCTCTAGCATACGTGAGTTTATTTAATTTTTCCACAACATCTATGCTATTTTCAAATTGGCATACAGAACAGCAGTTGATGTTTTTGGTTCTAAGGTACTTATTCGATTGTGAAATTTTTTCGTTTTAAACCCAGCTTTTCCACAGATGCCCTAACTAATATTTTTTGTGAACTTTGTGAGTATTAAAATCACAAAATAAATGGACAAATTAGTCATCGTAGCGCCTTATTAGCCATGCAACCAGTTTATATCCACAATTACATACTTACTATACGTTGTACGCTCATCTCTAAATCCGCTATACGTCTAATCTCACTATCAGACTTCTGTGTGTGAGTGTGTGTGTGTATAGGTGTGTGCGTGTGCGTGAAAACCGCGACAAGACCGCACGGTAATGGCGACGATGTGTGCGTGCCGTTGTTGGTGCTTTGCCCAACACGCTAACCAGACGACGGGTGCGCAACAATCGAAACAAACGCTCGCCGACAGGCGACAGACGACAGACGCTGGCGACGTCGTTTGCCCCGACTTTGAGCGTAAAGCAACGCTTTAGCATTTCACACAATTTAGTCGAGCCGCGTAGGTCAAACCAAGTGGATTAAATGCAAACGTTAAAGAGCGCAATAGTCGCAGTAGACGCCGATGTCGTTATGTTTGTGTTGGTGTTGGTGTTGGTGTTGCTGGTGAACTTTTCATTATCCTGGCCCACAAGCAATTAGCACGTCACTGAAAGGGTCAATGCTGACGCCGACATCGTGTCAAAAGGCCCGATGAGCCACTGCGTATACGTAACAAGCTTTGCTGGCAACAAACATTGCGCATACGCTGCGTGAGCGGAACCACCGACCATCACACTCGTAGGCCTTCAGCCTTGGGCCTTGTCCCGTTTTCGAGCGTTTTTCGTTTAATCAAGCTGTCCGACGTGGTCGCATTTGACTGTGGCAGAAGTCGGGGCATGTCAGCCGATACTTTGGCACCGTTCAATTGTGTCTGATTTTCCCGCAAATGTAATCCTCGACTTTGCCACTTTGTGCTAGTGTCTTTCTGCATTTGTGTGTGGGTGTGGGTGTGTGTGCCTGTCTGTGTATGTGTGCGTGTGCAGTGAGCGCCCTTTTGTTTTTTCCTGTTTCTGTTTTTCTCGTTTTCGGTGTGATTTCATTTCGTTGGTTCATTTGGTCGGCGTTTGCGGGTTTTTCGTTCGTTTGAGTTTCGTGACTTGAGTAAAGGCAAAAGTTGATTCATCAGCCGCAGGACATACACATACGCGAGCCATATGTGTGTGCGTGCATGTGCATGTGTGGATATAGGCGCCATCAACATGCGAATGGGCGCTTCACTGCTTCTACATACGAGTATGTGTGCGTTAACGTTTTCGTATGCGTCAGCAGAAATAAAATAGTGAAAATAAAACACAATACAGCACATCCTTGAAGCGCGTTCTTACACTCCTACAACGCACACACCAAGAACGCGCGCGCACTTTGACCTCATTTTCCCAGAGCTGAACTGCTGAACGGCTCTACGGCTGTGTGGGTGCGTGTCTGTGTGTGTTTATTTCCTTTTGACGTGCCCCATAATGATTTAAGCGTGTTAGTGTGTTTGAGAACACACACACACGCATGCACAGGAAATGAATTAAATCAATAAATTGGGATAGTAACAAGTGAAGTGTGTGCAATTGTTGAATATTGTGTGAACTCTAATTAAATCATTTAGCCAGTTCATAAATATATAAACAGGCGCCCTATCAATCGAATTATTGCGGTTAAAAAGTCAAATGCAAATAATAATTTTTATTGCTTAACATGCTAATTTTGTAGCTTATGAAAAAATAAATACGAGTATGCGTAAACAAAGCAAAAAATATTTCAACAAATATTGTGCAAATATAGTATATTCCTTGAATATTATGAAAAGAGATAATAATGTGCAGCAATAAAACAGAAAATATTTGTAGTGAAATCTGTTTTTTTTATGAAATGCAAATTTAACATACAAAGAAATAAGTGCAAGCATTAATGTTCAACCAATTTAATGCAAATATATGGAATTTTGACGTGCAATAAATATTATCGAGCTAAATATAAAATTTAATGACCATATACCATTTAAAAAAAGAATAAAACCCTCATAAATAACAGAATCAGAGCAATGAAAATATTTTGTTAACTTCGAAGGCATTCCTAATACTCCGAATTTGATCTGAACCTGCGGGCTGAGCGGAATGCCCCAATTATGAGATTCGAGCGGAAACTGCCACAAGTTGCAGTTGTCCATAGGGTAAGGCTTCGTTTACAACTATTTTAAATACGCATTTGCAAATCCGAACACCCAAATAACGCAATAATTCAGAGCAATTGCAATGCAGAGCACGTGTCTGACATTAAAGTGCTCGCAGAATTTGCATAATTTCCAAGCTGAAGTCTAAATGCAGCAGCCCTAGAGGTTGCCGTGAACTTCAGGCGTCGACGTCGACTTCAACGTGCTGTCAAAATAAAATTGCGAATAAACAAACACTTCATTACAATACGAAACATTGCAACCAAATTAAACCATAATTGTTTTTGAATAATAATAATAACAACAACAGGAACCGCAACGAGTAAACAATTATCCATAATGCATGGGCGGTCTGGCAAACAGCCAACTTAACCCATTAGTGGGCGCTTCAGTTTTGACACATTTAAACAAACATTTCCAAACATTAATTAATCCAGGGTGCTGTTATGAAATCCTTTGTGTGTTGCGTTATTCTTATAGCAATAGTAGTCTGGTATTTATAAAAAGGGGCTCCTTAAAAGTTCCTGCATAAACCTGCTTGCATTTAGGCGATTGAATTTTTGCTTTCATCTGTTCTTTGACATTCGATTACAAATACTGGAATGTTGCTGCTTAAATATTTCTTTGTTCTACACTTATTGACAAAAAAGTATCAAAAAGACGCTCTACAAATTTATAGAAACCAACGTTAATTGACTTTAATCGACAAGCAATGATTCAATATAAAATTGCATGGAAGCATAACTGTATATATACAAGTATTTTACAAAATTTATTTCAAATCATATCAGCTATAGAAGAGTTCAGCCTAAGAAGAGTTAAACTTTAGAAAAGTCAGCTCAATTGACGGAAATTTCACCCATTTTTAAAACTTCCCTAAAAATGCAGCAAAATGAAGAAAGCGAGCATTGTGTATATTTTCGAGTATTAGTGCATAGTGCTTATTTTTGCATATTAGTTTCCATTCCCTAATAATAAGCTGAACGCATATCAAATAAGTTAAATTCATTCTTTAATAATATTTTCATCCAGCTATAGTCCTGATTTTGAGCAAATAGAAATGAAATGCAACGTGAAATTACAGAAGGCCATTATTGGGTTAAAGAAGCGAGCGAGTTTCATTTAATATTCCACAAGCGCAATATGTATTAACATGTCTGCTGCTGAGTAAGATGGTACAACAAGTGTGCCTGTTTGTATGTGTGTTTCTGTCACAGTTCCAATGGCAATGCACATAAACTTTTGCAAATTCAAACACTTATAGCTTAATTTAATAGTTGGCGGGCGGTTTCTCTGGCTCTGCCACTAAATCATTTTTAAGTGCTTGGAAATAATTTAATTTGCTAGTGCAAAGTGTTCACACAAATCTTAGTTTCGTATACGAGTACATATGAAATTTGTGCATGAGTCGCGTCAAGTAACAACAGTGTAGTGTGGATGTGTAGTGAGGTGGCGTGGTATGGGTGTGTGTGTTTATGTGTGTGTATGGGTGAAGGCGAAATGCCTGGAGCGCTTTGTCGCTATGTCTTGGAGCCGCCCAAGCAGTTTGCAGCTGGCTCTATGCGCTCATTCACGCATCATGACTTCTATTATAGTGCAAACACACATACACACATACACGCATACACCCACACACACACACACACACACACACACGTGTATGCATGTACTTATGTATATCACACTTGCCGAGCACAGCCGTGACGCCATTGCTTAAAGCAACAAGAGCAGAACAGCTGGAGCGAAGGCAAAGGCAATGGCAAATGGCGTCGCCCCGTCGTCGTCACTTAATATACAAATTTCAGTAAATATTTATACACACAAGCACACACACACACATGCACACGCACACGCACACTCGTTTGCGATACTGCGAATATAACTTCGACGACTTTGACAACGATGTACAGCAATTTGCAAACCCGCTGCAGTCGCTCAGCTGTCATCCTACTCGTAGTGCCAAGTGCAAAGGCAACCAGAGACACAATCCTGCTTCTTAAACAGACAAGTCCTTGCCCCCGCTCCTGCCGCCATCTTCCGCTGCCGGCAACAATTCATTCAATTTCATGCAATCAAGTTATTTTAATTCATTACGTTCACGCGGCCCACACTTGGTAGAAAGAGAAGGCGGTCGCATAACAATACACACGTATCTACACATACTCGTATATGTATTTGTTTACGTACACCCCCATGCAAGCTCAAGACCCCAAGACCATCTTGACAAGTGCATGTGCATTTTGCCTTCTGACGCCTGACATTTCACACAAACGTTGGCCTGCGTGAATGAAACTTTCTTCAGATGTTTATGCGATGCACGCTATTTAAATTTGTAAATCGTGAAATCCAAAATGTAATAAAATCTTTAAAAAGTATATTATATTAAAGAATAGCTTAAGTTTTAAGTTCTTCAGTTGTAGAATCTTTTTGCGATCATCACACATTTTTCGTTTCCTCAACTTATGTTAACCCTTAGGCTATCTTAGGCTTATGAAAATTTATACGATCCGAGGTGCTCGCCTGTGTCCTTATCTCTTGTTTTATTTTCAGTAGAAATAAATATTTTATAAATATCTATGTGATAACTAAAGGGCATTGTGATTACATTTCGGGACTATTATTTTCTTTAGTTCCTTTGTAAAATTACATTTATAGGCTGTAATGAATTAATGTTATTTTCGTTTAAAGAATATTTATCTTCTAAAAATATATTATTTACAAAAAAGCTTATAATATTGATATAAAACGAACCACATGATATTTACATCAATTTTTGGTTTTAAATGTCTCAAGAATTTGCCAACTACAAGTAAATATCCATCATGGTGTATTCTCCATCATTCAATTCCAAAACACAGAAAGTAGCTGAAAGTAGTGTTAGAATTTTAATGGCCTCAAATCAACGTTTTTAATAATGTTTAATTTCTTAGCAATGCTTAATAATATATGTTTATTTTAAAAATGTATATCGGATAAATAAAATTAAATAATTAATTAATTAAATTACAAAATCATCAATCTCAATACATTAGTTCTGCAGTCCAAAAACAATTTTCGTACAGAAACAGAAAAAATAATGAGTAAAACGTAAAAGTCCCCCATCCCTGCTCTTGTATACTCTATAAGCCTCCCATTTGAACTAAAATAAATAAGACATTAAATTAAAATCATAAAAAGCTGATTTCCGCATGGAATATACAGAACTTTATATGTATCAGGTTTGGATTCCCCAGCTGTTACGGCTTCAAAGTTCTAAAAGTACAAACGCACGAACTGCGAACCGATTCGTCTTTTCATTCTCATGATCATGTATGTTCTGATTGTTCAAATAAGTACAGTACAGTCTTCAACGCTTCGGCTACAGGTTGTAACAATTCCTCAAATTTAGGGACATGTCAAGACTTTGCAAGCTTTAAACAAAGAGCATTAAAATTAATTAAAGACTTAAATTTTTTAGACGTACAGAAATCAGTAATACAATTAACGCTACACAATTCGTTAAATTAATATACCTACCAAATTATCATTTTCTTTCGCATTTTCTGATTCCAACAAATATTGAATACTGTTAAGATATATATATACGTATACTTAATACTTGATCGTTTATTGCAGCGTACGAGTATCATGGCAATTTTGAGAAACCAAATTCGCACTTCATGAGCTTCGTATGAACTAAGTACTGCTTGCATATCCATGTAGTTAGTTGTATGTGTCTATATAGCATAGTACAACATACACACGCATATTCGCGCATGACTATCAAAATGTCAGACATCTGTCATTTAATTTAATTTGACTTCACTTGCTTTCATTTGCTCGCTTGCCTTTCTTTTTTTGTCGCGTTCAAGGCGTCGTCGCTGGCACATAACGTGTAATTTGGTGGGGGAAGGGTGCCTTGGGGCTGTTGTTGTTGTAGTTGGGCAACACACGCGCACGTATAATTTAAAACGCGTCACACACACAAGCAACCGCTCATGCATGAGGAAAGAGAAAACTTTTTGTTTTGCATAAGTAAATTTATTTACGATCCTTTGTATGCTCCGGTAATAAATATGTGTTATTCTAAACGCTTAGACTAAGAAGGAAACTTAACGGTTTGCTAAGGTACTAGAATATGATCTAACTTTAAACTAAGGCAACTCAAGCTGTTGGGCTCCGCTTTTCGAGAAGTTGCAACTGCTTGTGGCGATGCCGCAGCTGACGCTTCAAATCCCTCCTGAACTGCGTTTCGCGATTGAGCGCCTGCAGGTCCTCATAGCTACATGTGGCCATGCTTTGCTTTATCTGGGCTATAAGCTTGTCGGTCAGCTGAAGCTTGGTCTTTGAGATGCGCACATAATGTGTCCTCCGACGTCGCAGCTCCGAGCAATGCAGGTACAGTGCATAGGCGGTATTTTTCGCTGGCGTAGATGCTTCTACTGATCTTTCCATATCGACGTCTGATTGTCAACTGTAGTATGGGCAGCAGGAGATGCCACTTTTATACTTGCGACATGGTAAAGGGCTAACGGTCTAACGGTATGAAGTGTGCCTCAAATGCGGTCCTACCTGCTTATCTACCGAGTACCGAGCGTGCGCCACCGGCACGATTTTTCATGCTAATCCTTCTGGGCACATTTACCTGTCCCATGAATTATAGCTGTGCGGCCCTAGTGCGACATACTGTGGCTTAAGTCTAGTCAAGACTTTAGTGTGACCTGAACATATTGTATATCTGGCCAAAATTTCAGCCCGGCTAACTAAAATACCTGTTGAAAAGAAATTGAAGGTTGAAACAGGTAATAGTGTTCAAAGTTTTGAAATGTTAGTGCTATGTATATGCTTTGGTGTTACACATGAAGGAAATCCATCCACGAAGCGGCTTTCGTTAACCATTTTATGTAAGCATCTGGAATTCTAAACTAACAAAATGAAGGTTTTTAGCAACAATCACATCAAACTAATCACCTTAGCCATTTTTTCTCAAACCAAATACATTTACTTATATTAAGCTGTTTCTACATGATTTTATATAATCATCGGGTCATACTGACCCAGGATATAACATTTTTGGAATCTTCAATTATCCCTTTCTGTGTTACATACATTCGAACCGAACTTAATATATTCATGTGAAACATAATATTAATATCAGCTTTGTAATGAACTGGAAATTAAATTTTCCACCACTATTCCAACATTTGACAGCTTGTCCGCAAAGACCAATGATTTTAAATATCCCAAAGAATGTTTTTATCCCCTTATTCGTTCTCCTAATATCAGACTAAGTTGGTCGCATTGTACAGCTGGGAAGCGCCGCTCAAACATTATGTATGTTTGCTATTTTGAAAAACTTTTTATTTTTATGCTAAAGTTGAACTCATTCTTAACAATTTAAGAGTTTTTGAAAGATTCAACGTAATAGTAAATTGCAGGCAATTTTTTTCAGATTTTGAATAGAATTCTATGTGTTTATTTTTGGCCCACTGTATGGCAGCTTGACTTAAGCGCTTGTGTTATCTTTGGCCTGTTTTCCGGACCAGCGAGTTTGTGGATGGCAGCTAAAAAGGGCGAAAAGGGACAAAAGTAGAATTCCGCAGCCATGGGCAACATTTTGAGCATCGCCATGTGTTACGTGTTGCAATATTAATGCATTTTTGGGCAAATCCTGTGCATATGCATGAAGACCGTCTGAATGAAGGTGCTGGCTTCCGACACCGAAGCGCGCATTCTCAATGCGCTGCGCGTAAAGTTGAGCAAACTTTTGTGCTTGGCTGACCCAAAAATCAGCAACGGCATCGGCATCGCCATCGACATCACTCGCATCGACGCCATCAATGACGAAACTAACTTTAGCGAGCATGCAATGCAACTTTCGAGCAGCTCCGGCGCCCACGTTCTCAGTCAAGCCATCGCTATAGCCATCATCGTCGACGCTGGCATGCATGAATAGCTTTGCAAGCTGTGCCGCCATATCCTTGACACAAACGAGCAGACTTTAATGCTCCTTTGAGGTTTATTAATTTGCATGAAGTTTTGGACCGTTCATCATTTTTCATTCGTCTCGCAAAGTTGCCACTCGCATCATATTTTGGTCGCAATTAAAAATTGCTTATAACCGGAAATGTCAAGATGGTCAACCAATCCGATCGTTATGCAAAGCGGATAGAAAGTTTCGGTTGAAAAACTTAATTTCCTATTTCCCTTACTGTTTGACACATGAACTCCTGCAGCAAGCATGCCTCAAAAGTCAATCCCCGCCCCCACGTTAGCCCCCCAAGTCTTTTAGTGTAAACTGTGCGCATCATTATTTGTGAATTTTTGACACTTTTTCATGCTTCTATGATGTTGTTGCTTGCCGCTCTCGTTTCTCTAGTTGCCGAGCAACTTGTAAATCAACTCAAGCACACGCACACACGCCTGTCCTCTATTTGGTATGTGTACATACTCGTTTGTATGTACAAGTATATGTGTGCATTGCCGAGTGTGTGTATGTGTGGCACATTTCCGGCGGAAGCGTAAGCACAAAAGTTCGTTAAATGCCACGGCTCTGGCCCAAGAAATGCAACGTCGCTTCATTTTCAGCCAGACATTGACTGATGATGATGAGCATGATGATATAAATGGGATTTTAGTGCGCCATGACAATAGTAAACTACTTGCGGCATCACCCACTCTCACGACACACCCGCCGACACATCATAAGTTGTGATAGCGATTGCCGTCTTGACATCCAAGTAAATTACTTGCGGGTATTTATGGAGCAACAATTACAAGAAAACAAGAATTCCTTCTCAGTTTTTGCTGCATACTTCTGAGGGCCACACGGAATTAAGATGTATTTTCACGTACAGATTACGCAATTCTGTTTAACCTCCTTCCGTGTAATGGATGTATATTACATAAAATTGAGTATTATTGAGTCATTCGTTTACCAATTTTGTTTATAACATGTTTGACATCGAGCCTAATAAAGATGGCATTGAAATCAGAAACATTTTTTTTTTTTTTTTTTTTTTTTTTTTTTTTTTTTTTTTTTTTATACATATATACAATTTATTAAACTAGTTTTCTACTACCAATATGGCAACTTAAGCTAGTTGAAAGTTAGGGAATACAAAAGTTGTCTATAGTAAGCATCTATAGGACGCACTTATATCTATGTACATATATACAATATTTACAATGTTTTACATGAAAAATGATTATATTTTATGATATATACTATGTATTTTATACAAGGGCTCTTGTGGGGAGATCCTTTGGATGGCACTTCTTCAGTCTTCTCTTCTTAGGTTTGGACAGGAGCCGCCTCGCTAGTGCGTTGGGGTGACTGCCGAGTCGCTTCTCGTAATTGCTTGCGTGCATTTGAATGACATCGCCAACCTTGGGGACACATAAGTCTCTTTCGATGTCCCTAGTGCGCATATACCAGGGAGCGTTGCATATTTTTCTGAGTATTTTAGCTTGCGCAACTCTTATTTTGTTTAGGTTTGAAGCAGCGGCAATGCCATAAATTGGTAGCGCATACTTCCATATTGGACTTAATATGGACTTATATACTGTCACCTTACTGTGCAGGGACAGCTTGTTGCATGGTGCAAGCAGCCATGCCATCTTTCCGGCTTTCGCCATGACCGATCGCTTGACCATTGTTGTATGCTTGCTGAAGTTGAGTCTTCTGTCCAGAATTACACCAAGATATTTGTGCGAATTTGTATGACTGAGCGTGGACCCCAACATTGTGATATCTCCGCATGACGACGGCCTTGTTGTAAATGTGACATTCGCACACTTGCTGGCGTTGATACCAATGTTCCAATTCAGAGCCCACTTCTCGAAACTACTTACATACTGCTGTAAGGCTTCCGAAGCTACATCGATATCTCTGCTTCTGGTAAGCACCGCAGTGTCGTCTGCGTAAGTAGCTATTAGTGCGTCATCCTCGTCTACTCCAATGATCTCTTGCGGTGCAGGCATATCAGCAGTAAATAATGTATACAGGGTAGGACCGAGAACACTGCCTTGGGGCACCCCTGCACAAATTGAGCGCCTCGTGGATTTCACTCCATCAACAGCAACTCTGAAGCTTCTGTCCCTTAGAAAGCTTTCGATGAGTTGAAACAATTGAGGAGTTAGCATGCCTTTCAATTTGCAGAGGAGACCATCATGCCACACTCTATCAAAAGCTTGTTTAATATCCATAAACACAGCCACTGAGTACATCTTTTGCTCCATGGCTTCCAGGGCGAAGTTGACCACACGGTGGAGCTGTTCCGGTGTTCCGTGACTTCTTCGAAAACCAAATTGCCATTTTGGAATTCTGCGCGTCACGGCTTCGAGCTGGAGAATCCGGTCCAGAATCACGCGTTCCATCATCTTCCCGAGGGCAGGTAGCAGACTAATCGGCCTATATCCATCTACTTCAGTATGCTGTTTCTCTGGCTTTGGAATCATGGTAATTAGGGCCATTTTCCAGCAGTTTGGAAAGTGCCTCAACCTGAGTATGTTATTCATGAGCAAGACAATATACAGCAGAGCCCTTGTGGGGAGCAGTTTCAGCGTCCTGTTGTCTAAAAGGTCTTCTCCAGGCGCTTTTTTTACCTTTAGATTTTTTATCTGCTGTACCACTTCTTGAAGTGTAACTGGGCTTGCAGGCAAGGCCATTTGGAATGGCATCTCCAGCCTAAGCTCGACTACCCTTCGCCTATCTGCTGTTGTAAAGTCAAAAGGCTTAAATCTTTCCTCTAGGCTGTTTGCAAAGATTTCAGCTTTCTGCTGACTGGAGTAGCTCCATCCACCTGTAGGATCCTTAATTGGAGTCTTAGGGATGACCAGCCTCTTAAATCGCCTCGTAAGCTTCCAGAGCGAGTAATTAAATGATGCATCTGGACCAGCACTTTCCAATATGTCATCAATTCTGCCTTGTCTGATTTTAGCAAGCTCTTTTTGCAGTCGATTGGACAGTCTTTTGTAGATTTGATGAATGCGAGTATCTCCAGTTCTTGCATATTCTTTCCTGACTCTTCTTTTCAGGCTTAAGAGCGCAGCAGCCGTTGGTGGTAGACTAGCTTGACTATGTTGGGTTGGCAAGCGTAAAGTTTTCGGTGCAGCAGAAGACGCAGCCAGTGAAATGTTCTTCATGAGGATTGATATCTCGTCTTCGATATCCTCTGGGCTGTTAATTTCGACGTTCAGGTTAATTCTTCTTTCGAGATCGGCTTTAAAAACATCAATACGGGAGCCAGGTGGTAGAATATATTCCCTCTTGGGATTATATTGCGGTGCATGATGTAGCGTCGCTACTACTGGAAGGTGATCCGATGCGAGCTCATATTTTGTTTCAACGGTGAGTCTGTTTAGGGCAATCCTGTTGACAATAAAGAAGTCTAGTGCAGAGGGGTTAAGCCGTGTGTTGTAAGAGTAGAAAGTTGGCTCTCCAGTAGCAAGAACTTGGCAAGTAGTACTAGCTATGGCCTCTTGCAAACACCTTCCTCGCCTGCAAGATCTGGAATTACCCCACCATTGGTGTTTTGCATTAAAATCACCGCCTACAATAAACTTATCTCCTAAGGTTGCAAGCAATAGATCAAAGTCGGCCCTGCACCAAGCTTCATTGGGAGGAAGATATAGGGAGGAGACTTTGATGCTTCCACCATTCGTCGGTATAGTTACGCTGGCCGCTTGGATGCTTGTTTTTAGAATTGGCTCATTCTGTGAATGAGCGATACTTGATCTAATGATGACTGCAGAACCACTTTTAGCGGTGCCACTAGGATGATTAGCGTAGTACTGGTCGTATCCTGGCAAATATGCGTTCAAGCCAGGACGCATATGCGTTTCGGTTATTAACATGATATCGATCGAGTTTGAACTTAGGAAAAGCCTGAGTTCATCATTGTTTTTGACCAGGCCCCGTGCGTTCCATAATCCGATTTTTAACAGCGGATTTAACATTTGGATATTAGTTTTTGTACCAAGTCACGGAAGGCTCTATTGGAATCCATATTTTCCTGTATGAGCTTATACATTTGATCCATTCTTGCGTTTAGATCTAAAATCGCCTTTTCCAGCATACTAAATTTGTTGTTTAGATGCCAATCTTCGGCGGAACTGTGTGATCGGGGCGAGTTTTGGTTTGTTGGCGCGCTGGTACGTTTTTCTCCAATTGGCCTAGCTGCATCAGCATAAGAGAAGCCACTCTTAACAGTAGAGTTTGAGATAAACTGTACTTTAGTGCCTTGGTTATTTGGGTAACTCCTATTGCTACCGATAACTAGTCCATCTTTCGGCAACCTCACAGCTGGCTTAAGTTTTTTGGCTAGATCAATTCTTACCTTGCAGCCTCTGAAGCTCGACATGTGGTCTTCGCCGCAATTAGCGCATATAAATTCCCCATTATCATTCAGGTTACATGATTTTGAGCCAGTATCATGGTCCCCCGAGCATTTACCGCAAACCGGCTTTTTAAGGCAATAGTTCCTCGTGTGCCCGAAATCTTGGCATCTGAAGCATTGTACCAGCTCTTTACTCTGTTTGGCCTTTGATATTGTAACCCTGTGTCTACCAATTTGAGTTATTTTTAGTGCCTCAGCAACGTTGGGTGCGTTCTGGAGGTTAACGTAAAACATATTTTGTCTTGTTTTGACATTATTTATGTCTTCACCATCCTCCTCATTAATTTGAATGTTACGCCAGTCCGGTTTTCTGGGGCAATATATATTCAAAACTGTAAAGCCCTTGTCGGTAAAGGTGCGCTCTATTAATTGCCTGGGTACATTGGGATGAATATCTCTGAGCACCAATCTGCAGGGTTTGTTCTCCTTCAACTGGTGGTGCCAGAATTGACAATTTTGATTGGACAATAATTTGATTATTGCACGAAACGCATTCGAATTCTTCGTATAAATACGCGAGATCCCAGATTTCGATGTGCGTATGTCGTAATCGTTAGGGGAGACAGCAGAATTGAGCGCCACCTCCAGTTTATCCAATTTGTTGACTTGTGGCACACATATAGCAGGAGGCTTAGGAATACTACTTCCCTGCTGGAAACGGCTGGTTTCATTTTGCTGGCTCGATGGATCTTCGGAATCTGGCTCTTCCATTTCCATAATGGAATCAGCTTCTTCCAAAAGGGCTGCAAATCTATTATTTTGAAGCGCTGGCGGAGAGGAGGACGCAGTTCGTTGTCCCTGGGTTGTATTGACAGGAGTTGGCTTATTTTTTTGAGCCGATTTTAGTGACTCGACGGCTCCTTTCCGCTTCCTATTAATACCGGGTACTGGCATTTGAAACGAGCAAAATTTGTCCAGAGTTGGATTTGCAACTAAGTTTGTGATTGAAGCCGGTGTACTCACAACGGCGGGTGTGGAGCACAAACTGCCATTTGATGTCGCTACTGTAGTATACATTGATTGAGAGTTCACCACAGAAAATGTTAGGGTACTTGTAGTCGATGTACAAGTGGTTGAGGCAATCCAGTTACTGGTTGAGATTGACGGCTTTAAGTATGGTTTTCCCATTGACATATGCAAGTCCTTGGTTATTTTTGCTCTCAGCTCCGAAGGTGATTTACCAGAAATTTTTCTCATCTCCACGTACTTCGGCAGCTTATTGACTACTTCCTCAGCTGCTCCGAGAGCGGCCGAGTCTTCATCAGCATTCATTTACGTGAGATAAGATGACTTGCAAAACAAGCAAAGAAGAAAAATTCTGGGCTGTCTCTGCTCCGATGACGTGTATACGTCAGCAGAGCAGCCCCATACAGCAGATTAATTGTTGATTGGAATCCAAGAAAATAAGGATACTAAACGATTGCCAAAAAGCCAAGGTGAAACTAGGTTTCCGGGTGGTTTTTTTTTTTTTTAACGCACTATACGCGAAATAATTGAAAAAGAGGAATTTATTACAATTTTTCACGGAGCGCACAATAAAAAGTCGACTAGTCACTTTGAAAAAAAAAAAAAAAAAAATCAGAAACATGAATAAATTTGGCTCAAATAATATGCCATATGTCAGTCTGTTTGGGCTTCAACTAAGTTTTTGCGGTTTCTACGTAATTCATTTTCAATACGGTTTCAGTAATTAAATTGATATTAAATTTATTGACATGTATAAAATTGCTTAGAAATATTCTGTAATTTGTCATCCAAAACTAAAAGATTAACAGCGACCAGTTGTTGTTTCACCAATATGCGTCTGTACTCTAATTTAAATGAGTGAACAATGACTTAGCCTAGAGTTTACATTAGAGTAGTTGTAATTGGTGGAAAATTTTCTTCTGCAGCCTTCTACAGCGTGCCTTGTTACATTTTCAATAAAGAACCATATTTTTTGATTTCACGATTTATTTCTCTTATTTTTATAATTTAACAATTAATTATGTACGTATTCACTGAAGAACAAAAGCAAGGATCAAATCAATAATCGGTAGTACAAGCAAGAGTGAACGCTACAGTCGAGCGGGCCGCCAGTGAAATACCCTGTACCCAGGTATCCGGCCCTGACGTATATGCTCCCATAACAGAAGCAAAAGGAAGAAGAAGAGCGAACTTAATGCTGCAGCTTTTAGGCGTAGTACCGGAGAAAAATGGTTTCGCTATTAACTTTTCTTAGAATAAACCAATTTAGATGAAATTTGAAACAAAAGTAGATAATTATATATAAATTATGTGTACAATGTTTGATTTCTGTAGGTTTAAAAATGTGGACGGTGGATGGTATTGAAATTCTGCAGCGGGGAAAGGGGGGGGAAATTAAAAAAAATAAAATAAACTCGCCCGTTCTCGGACCTAGGTGAATCTGAATACCGACTTTGGTTATTCCAGCTTTTACAGTTTCTGAGATCTTTGCGTTCATCCAGACAGACGGACGGACAGACCGACGGATGGTGCAGCTAAACTATTTAATATTCATCAAATTGCTGCCTATATGAAGCGCTTAAGTAAAATGGCGGTTAATTTGGATGCACCAAACGTAATTATTTTCATACGAAATTAATGCTGCCAAAGACAAATTTCATGCAGATATCTTGCGGATGCAGCTAAGTAGCGGGGCAGCTAAGCAAATTATACACTACTAACTGGTGTGACAGGTAGAAGGGACCGGCTGCGGGCGGCCTAAAACAGACTACAACAAAAAATCTGTCCCGCGAAGGCTCTCGTGATGCGCTTCGACGCTTGACTTATGTTCAGAATCGGGTTGCCGCTTTCGCCATAACACTGCAGTTGGACATTTAACAATATATAAGGAATTAATATATAAAAAAAAGAAATAATACTTTATGCGATGAGTACTTACTCAAGAACGAAAACACATTGTGGGATTCCTGCTAACTCTTTAAGATTGTTTCTTGACTTTGTGTTCTTTGTTACAAAAAAATATTTTAATACTAGTTTGGGATAAAAAAATAAATAAATATAAATATATATGTATCGCAGTCCCTAAAATAACTATTATAAATATACCTGTATGTTCTTTTCTTTGTTATTTACAGTAACAAATCAAGAATGGAGCTGCGCCTGCTGCTCCTTCTGCTGTCGCTCCTCTGCTGCCTCCAGGATGGCCTTGTTAGAGGTCTGAGCATTGCTAACAACTCGATCGGAGTGGTCCAAAGTGATGCTAGTGCCAGCAATGCCAATCTTATGAGTGGCAATATGCCTGTCCTAGGCATCGGGGCCAGCAATAGCGGCAGCAATAGCAGCGTCAATAGTGGTGCTGGTCTGGGCGTTGGAGGCGGGGCCACCAACGTTCTTGGCCAATCACTTGGGGATCTTGGCGGCGGTAGCGCAGGCGCATCGTCGGTGGGCACAAGTGCTGGTAGTGCCAGTGGGAATAACTCCGCTATGGTGCAAGCGCCTAAGGAAAAGCTGTACGAGAAGTGCACGGGCCCTGGCGATCCCGGCCCCTGTAAGCAATATATATACAAATGGCGCTACGAGTCAACCACCAATGAATGCGCCACCTTTATTTGGGGGGGATGCGATGGTAACCCACATAATCGCTTCAGCACAGAGGCTGAGTGTCTCTTCCATTGCATTGGCGGACCACGTAAGTAGGCAATATATTTCGTAATGAGTTTATTAATTTGAATATCCGTATTTAAATAGAAATGAATAAAAAACAAAAAGAATGCCAAGCGCTAATAAAATATAAATTAAAAAGAAAGTTCACACATACATAGGTATTTCTTTTTGAAATGTTCAGAATTAAGTATCTGCCAGTCTCATGTTGCAAAACAAACAAACGTAAGAATAAAATGTTAAAAAGACAAATTAATTGCATTTACTACAATTATTTATTTATTATTTATCAAATAAGATAAAATTGTTGAATCGGAAAAACGAAAAGGTGAAAAAATGGCATTTGTGGTCGCATGGTTTTCTGATGACCTGCATGGGAAAATTTCTGGCACTCAAATTAAAATAATTAGAACTTACTTGAATTAAATTATATCTGAGAATTTTACCATCATTACTATATAACAAATAAACTAAAAAACCTTTCAAATAACAAACATTTCACTTCGTGCTACTATTTCATTCTTATTTTTCTCTCACTTAGACACGTTACCACCTTTTCTGCAATCTACAACCCGCGAGCCGAGCACCACGGAAAGTTCTCCCTACGCCAACCCCTATACTCCCAGCAGCGCGTTGGGAGGTGCGGATGTAGGTGGTGCAGGAGGTGGCGGAGCGGGAAACGAGGGCACCACACCGGTGCCCATCGACCAGCGCGGCCCTGAGCTGACGTTCGCCGAGACTGGGCAGGAGAAGACTTTCGTTTTCGCCAAAAATAACACGTTTATTCAAATGGACGGCGACATCATACAGACGTTTCAATTAAGGTGAGTGGGTGCTGGCCCAGCAGGCTGGGTGTTGTTGGTGTCACATTTACCTCGATTTCATTGTCCAACGTTTTTGAGGTGTTCTGCATTTTGCATGCCCGGTTGGTTGCGTCCGGACGTGTTAGCGCTGGCATCCAATGTGTCATGAGCAGGCGCTGATGATGCTCAGCGCTGTCGAGGATGTTGCAATTAGTGGGACAGGTGGCACTTTAAGCATTTAAGCCATTGCGAGCCAGAAATTTTCAAAAGTTGTTGTTGTGCCTTTTATCTTGGGAGGCAGGGGCACGAGCACAATTGTTAGAAATTAAACTTTCTGCTCAATTGCAGACCTTTTCTTGTTCATACCTATCTGATGACTTTTGTTGCTTGCTGGCATTTAAAATTCAATTTGGCAAAACGTTTTTACTACATACATGCGTATTAAGGTAAGATAAAAATATCATTTAAAATACGCATAGGCAGACAGTTAAATAAAATGAAACGTAACTTGACAGCAATGACGGCAAAGTCTACCAAAACTACTTATTGTTGTGGTTGGTTCTTGTAGCTCTGGTTGAAGGCTTGGCAAGCCAGCAATTTAGTTTTAATTTTATCTCACGTTGTCACCAACAACTGACAGAAGCAAAGGGAGTCAGGGGAAGAGAATACATTTTAAGCTTTTCCACCCTACCTCTCAGACTCCTCAAATCACTCATCTCTCGGAACTATGTAGATATGTGCATATAGTACGAAATATACTACATGCATACGTATATAATATCTCTCTATTTCGCACACAGACTATGTCGTGAAATTTCATTTCAATTTCGCACACGACTGCCGCACGGACTGCTAGTCTATCACAACGTTAAGAATCCGGATCGCATTAATTTGGACCCCTATGCACTCTATGTGATTGTCGAGAAGGGTCAACTAAAGGTGGTACATGTCTTTGGCAAGCATTCAACGAGTGTCACAGTGGGTGAGAGTTTGAATCGAGATGAATGGCACAGCGTCATGGTGAGTGCAAAGTTACAGGCCTGGTTGCTCGGTTGGTCCAGCTCGGCCGGGCAATCATGCCAGCGGCTGGCAGATACATACTTCCAAGCTTTTCTCTGCGGCTCTGCGGTTGAAGTTGGAGTCCGTGCAGTTATTGTACAGTCAAACTCCTATAGTGAGAAACTCTAGTACCATTTGAAAGTAGTAACTACTGGTGCGTTGGTTTTTTCATAGCATAAGGACGTGGAAAAGACCAGTAATAAATTTGTTAAGCCCCAAAATCAAAAATCATTCAAAAACACACAATGTGGGTGTGAGTAGACACCCGATTGGAATCACGTCACAACCATCATGACAGAACGCATGATTGAACAAATTTCATAAAATTCCACAATTGTCCTCCTTAGGGCAGTTCTTAAATAAAGATTAAAGAGGGAAAATAAACTTGATTTCATAAATTATTCAAACAAATTTGGTTAACAGTTTTCATCAAAACTCAAACTCAAGCGCACATGCTGGTAATCAGAAATAATTTAAAGTGACAAAACGAATGGAGTAATGTCCGATTTGAAAAGGAAATTAACAGAGTCGCAGATTTCTGTTAAATTTCAAGAAGCATGTTTTATTATTGCGCTGCCCCTTGTCAATAGTCCTTCTCAGCTCTCAAAAAAGTATAACATTTAGGGACTGTTTATATTTGAAATGCCTTAAGTATTAAATACCGCTTTATTATATTAATTACATTTAGTCTACTGGCAACTAGTCGTACAAGATAACTTAGGTATATTAGCTTAACAAAAGCAGCTTAAAGTGTTAAAATATTGCATGATATTTGGGTAAAATGAGAACTTTTGCTGCTTTAGGGGAGAAAGAACTTTAGCCATTTTGAACTTGTCTAGAAACAACAGACAACCACCATAAAGTTGTAAGCCAATTGTAGAAAATGAATAAGCAGAATACATGTTGCTTGTTGATTGAAGCTTGACTGTAGTTAGAGTAGTTTGTAGTTTGTTCTTCTTGCTGTAGGCAACATTAACAAGCATATGCGTTCAGCATGCAATTAGCAAGATTACTGTGCCCGGTGTCCTTGTGCAGCATTTACAGCAATGTGTGCATTTGTAGTTGTGTGAGTGTGTGTGTGTGTGTATGAGCATGGGATTGTGTGCGTGCTGTAAAACGCTTTATCAAACTTTTATAACAAAGCGACCAAGTTGATTTATGTGCATTCAACTTTGCTACCTCACCAACTTATGCTCTGTGGTGAGTTAGACGGAACATCCATATAGATATTTAGTAACAGGGATGGCATCATCATCATCAGCGCCACTATCATCAATAACAGTCGAGTGTCTGGCCACGTGTGTGTGTGTGTGTGCAGTAAGTGTGGGCAACAACAACATTTTCATATTTAAAACAAACCTATTCACTACTAATCACACACAGGGCCACGCACTCGTAAATAACACACAAAATTCCTAATGAATTTCAGCTGATCCCTGTGCAACGCGCGCACAGTTGCAATTCATTTTCGTAGATTTTTCATGCAACTAGCAACAGCAACAGGAGCAGTGGCAACAACAACAGCAACAGCAAAAACAACATGTGCATAGCAACAAAAAATTTATCGCTGGGCACTGCAACTTCCAACTTCAACTCTGGCAGAAACGCATAAATTCATAAATTTTTATCATTTGTTTTTCCACACACACACTCCCACACACACACACACACACACACACACACACACACACAAAACATAGACAGACACATTGAGAGGGCGCCGCAGAACGTGGCTTCAGTTTGCTAGCTCGCTGGTTTATGTTTGTCTATTGGTTTAATGCTTTATAACCAGATATACCAACTGCTTTCTCTCTCCACATCTCTTCCCTCCACCCTTCTATGGCATTGGCATACGCACAGGTGCGCATCGATGTCCATGGTGCAAGATTAATTGCACGCGTCGACAATAGTCAGGAGGAGGTCTATCTGAAAGGTCTGAATCACGAGTACAACTATGGCGTCTCCACGAATCTGCCATCGGTGGTTCTGGTCGGAGGTGAGTGCAAAATCAATTGTTTCTCTACCGTCACTCTGTTTCTGTGTTGGTGTCTATGGGAAAGCTCATGTTTCATGGTCGTGGCGTAGCTATTAAAGAGGTATCCGAAGCGCCCAAATGTATGCAATGCTGCGCGCTTTTGCCTCGAATATACAATTGGCTGCCAAAAACAAACAGAGACGAAAATGTGATGCGCCAGATCTGCAAAATGAAAACTACAAATCGAATTTGGAAGGCACACCCGCACACCCAAAAACACATACATATATATATATATATATATATATATAAACGCATTTGCAGGCTCGATAACATTTTCTCATTTGCCACTGCGTTGCGTATTGATGTTTTTTTTTTATCGAGTGTGTGTGACTTTGAAATCGGCTTTTGCGTGTTATTTAAGTCCAATTCTTTGACATTTTCGTGTTTCAATTATATTTTTGCATATGCGAATAAATTGTACTAGAACGATGTGTTGCGAAAAAATTGATATGAAATTTGATTCGAAGTGTTTTTTCAATTGCCCAAAAACTTGGTAATACTTTTCGTAGAAGTTTCCACTTTGTATGCTCTCCTACGGTACATTAAATGCTTATTTATCTTAAAATTGGATAATAGTTGTTTTATGTAACCTAAAGCTATTTCTGTTGCGATTACATTTGATTGACCAATTAGGTTAATATTACAATAAATAATTTAATAAATGGCTTAAAGGCATTTCTGTCAATCGAAACAGAATCAAATAAACAACAGTGCATATGTGCACCATATCTTAAATAGAAGCTGAATTGTAATCAAAATATTAAAGGTAGACAATGCATACAAACTATCAATATTAATTTTCGCTGTCTGACTCAGTATTTCAAAATTCGGTGTATTCGGTGTTTAGTGACTTTAAAAATATACACAAAAGCATCACTAGTGTGTGTGCATTATCAAAGGCTAAATATTTGTAGTAATTTATTGGATTTAATTGCCTTAGTAATAGTTAATAAAGCGGTAATGTTCAAAATTCATATAAAGTTTCAAATTCACGTCATGTTGAATATTTTATATAAATGAAGCGACAACTACATGCAATGCCGATGTCCATAATTCCAAAATTCCCTAAATACAAAACTAACATTTAACTTTTTTAATTAACAGCTTTTCTGCCGCACGACCAAAACACAGGCAATACCCAAACAAAAACTTTAATTATAAACAGAATTATGCATACATTTTCTCTCGTCAATTCTCTCGCCATCACATAAAGTTATTTTTCCAAATATTTTTCATGCTAATTAATCTTCATTATCTGCTATTGTCTCATTCCCAAACTATCTCGGCTTCGCCATAAAACAAACAATGCCCTGCCATGACGCCATAATGCCATAACGCCATAACAACAATCGACAGGCCTCTCCTCGGAGGAAAAGCTGCATGGCGTCAAATATATCACGGAATCGTTTGTGGGCTGCATACGGAATGTTGTGCTTAGCTCTGGAAAAGCCGCCTCCGATTTGCTGCCCATTGCTCCTTTGGTGGCCACCAAGCACGAGAACGTCAACGAGGGGTGCTCCGATATGTGCGACTCTCGCCACAATCTGTGCTTTGTCGGATCCCGCTGCATTAACCATTACGCCGACTATTCGTGCGACTGCTTCGGCACCCACTACGAGGGCGAGCATTGCGACATTTACAGTAAGTAAGACGGGGGCAGCTGTGGGGTTGGTGTTGGGGTTGGGGTTGGGGTTGTTGCGTCTCTTTTTTGTCGCTTTCGGCAGGCGCCATTTTGTTTTAATTATAAACTATGTTTGTTTGCTTGCGGTTAGCCGCCGACGCTGACGCCGAAGCCGACGCCGCTGCACTTTTGAGCACGCTAATGACCCGACCATAAATTATGTAAAATAGTGTTTGACTTTTTGACTGCCTGGCAAAATGTACGCAAAATTAGTTTGTTGAGCTTAAAATGTATTAACTGTCTGACGGACCGCACCCGACCGGACCGTCGCAACGGTTCGTTCGTCGTTCGTCGTCCGTCGCTCGACAGGTATTTAGTTAATGACATAAAGCCAATTCGGCGGTGCCATAATCCCAATTAAGCCACGCGATGCCATTAAAAATGCAAAGCCATTAAAAATTGAGCAGCTCGTTTACGTTTTTTGACACTGTGCAATTAGGCGCAGGGGAGCGAGGAGTAAGTCTGACTGCCAACCGCTGTCACAAAATATAACAACGGCAAACTGGGCAGTGTATTTGGGCTGTGGGCGCGGCTGTGTGCACCCGTAGGTAGCCGGGCGTTCGGTTTTTGCTGAAATTTGCATGCAAATGATGTCGAAAACGTGTGCACGCCTTTAAAGTGCAGGACAACTAATGAAAGTGTGCAAAGGGCCATCGAGCGGCTGAGCAGCTTGGTTTAGGGTCATCTATTGATGGCACGGACAGCTGCAAATTGCAAAATTCCAACAGCGTGCGGTGACGCCATTTTGAAAATTCTCTAAATGGCGCCTGTCAAGGACAAATGCCATGTGAACCGAACTTTCGCGTGACGTGCGAGTTTGTCAAGCATTCACAGTTAGCCGTCGTCTGATCACAATTACGACCCTGTCCCGCAACGGCTGACGGTAGGGGAAACTGCTGGCGAATTACACGGCACCATGGAGTGAACCGTTAGCGACATGCAGTCGCCACTGTACTCGTCCACTGTACCGCCATCATAGCTATAGCGGAAACAGTGTCAGGCCATTAAAAGAGCACAGCGCAGCACAGCGCAGCACAGAAATCTGCCAACTGGCATTGTAGTCGTGTATCCTCGTAGGTGGTACACGAATGTGCGACATAATCAAACGCAGGCGCTTCTGTAATGCAATAACTAAAATGACAACTGCAACAGGAACAACGTTGACAAGGACGAGCCAGCCAGTCAGCCAGCCTGCCTGTCTGTCTGTCTGTCTGTCTCTCTGCCTGACTGACTGCCTATCTGTCGGAATACTATAGTGGGCTGGTGGTGAAGACAATGATGACGAACCCCTGCCATATCTGCTCTGAAGCACCGACAATGCATTGAGAACGCGCAACTCAAATTGTATGGAATTTGTTAAAAGAGACTGCAAGATTTTTCGATCTGCAAAATCAGAGCCAACGCTGGGCCACACTCTCGCACAGTGGCTCGTTTGTTAAATCTACCTTCCATTTAAGTTTGAAAGAAAAAAATAGTTACTGAAAATGACAAATGCAAATAACAATAGGACGTACAATCCATTCAATTAGCTACGATTTAAGGCTTTTGAAAATGTATATACTGATGCGTTCACGACTTTCTTTTCTGAGTTTAAGTAAATCGAGCATTAAGAAATTAAGAATGTTTAGCAAGTAATGGCTAAAGATAAGCTTATGAAGCCCCGAAGTCAATCCATTTATTCACATGTTCTACAATTTATTTTCAAATTTTTGGTAAAAATTAAAAAAAATAATCAATTTGGAAGGAACAATAATTAAGATTATACCTTATTTTTTTGATTAGAATCTTAGATATAACTTAACGAAAATAAATAATTATTTTTGATTTCCTTGCTTCATTGATTTTCATTCAAATTATAATGGAAATGTTTTGGGTATTACGCCCATTAAATTATGTTAAATAGAAAAGTTGCATACGAGAAATGTAATGGAAATGATAATACATACGAATATGTACGTTAGTTCAATACGAATGTCAAACAAAGTAGGAACCAAAGTATAATGTAACCACATACACCATTCCCTGCTCTTAGCAACCGTGAAAGCACTGCTCTACCAATTATTTAATTTATGTCTATCAACTAATAAGCCTGAATAAGTCGAACTATAAACCTTTAAACATTTTCAAATTCTCTCTTACCTGTTTCTGTTGTGTAGCTGCTTCTAATCCATTACAAGCTACAACCATTGAATTTATTAACTAGAGCTTAGAGCATTTGAAGATACACATTTCACGTGATTAAAAAGTATCTGTGCCTCAATGTGGATAGACTAAATGGAATGGCCATTTTATTTCGGCTGAAATGGACGGACATTTGAAATCTATATCAAAAAGTAGCTTTAGCATGATCTACTTTTTGGCATCTAATCACCATTTAAAAGGGGAAGTAGCTCTCCTTTGTGCACAATTAAAAGATATGGACTCGGATTACGCACCACTGTGCACCGTTCCGCAACTCAAAAGTTGTCAGGCTGACATTTCTCGCATGTGTTATATACATACGAATAATGGAGCCTGGTTGCGCGCACCACTCCCGGTCGCAACCACAGGACGGCTGCAAAAATTTGCAACAATTTCATTTAAAAACGTCACGACATCTGCCAGACATCACTTGTCAGCGCAAGGCATGCGGTTGCTTTGGTATGCAGTCAAAGTTGGCCGGCAGAATTACGTTATTTCGTAAATCCCTCCCTGTAAGTTTTACTTTCAATTCAATTTTTACGAGTACACACACAACCACGCATCTCACTACAAACATTTGCAACGTTTAGTGTGTTTAAGTTGCTTCTTTTGGTGGCACTTTCATTTCAAATCCACTTCCCTAAATTAGCAATATGAGCTCTAGCCACCGTTTAACGGTCAGTGGGCCCAACTCCCAAATGAAGATCCAGAGTCGAATGCTGAGTGATATGCGTTTCCGGCGCCGATTGCCTACCTATGGAGAGTTTCGACGAATAATGCACAATCTGCAGCGAAAGAGCATCGACAAGAAAAGGGGCACGAGCAGGAGCAGCAAGAGAGTGTCCCATGAACTTCCCGTTCATAGCATAATAGAACTGCGGAAGGATGCACTGCATCAGGTTATGGTTCGTCATGCTAAATCAGTCATCGACCAACGACCTGTTCGCATACGCGAGGCTGCCGTTATGGCCATACCGCAGTTGGCAGCAGGCGTGGCCAAAAAGCAGGATATCTTTTGCAAGAATCTTATGCTGCTGTGCCGCATTAACGAGATTCAGCGGCTACACGGCAAAGTGGAGTCCTTCAATCAACGCGATTACCCTTCGCACCGTGATTGCCACCAGCTGCGCACCTTCCTGAGCGATGTGAAGGAGAAGAACAGACGGATTGGCTGCCGTTTGCTGGGCGTAAAGTCCATGGTGGACACCCATAACCCCCTTTCGCCGCCAGTGCCGCCCATGAAGCGCGATGCGCCAGAGCCTACGGTGCAAAAGTATCGCCAGTACATGCCCGGAGAGAAGAGCAGCACAAAGCATGCCCAGGCACTCTTACGCCCAGTCATATTCTTCGATCTGGCTGTCCGTAATGGCCGTCCCCTTGGCCGCATACTCATTCAGCTATTCACGGAGGTCAGTCCGGAGGTGGTGCTGGAGTTTGTGCGTATGGCCACGTACAATGATGTATCGGCCCATCGAATCTTGCGCATCTTTCCCGACCTCTGGCTGGAGGGTGAACTGGAGCAGCGCATTCAGACTGATATGCTTCCCAAAAATCACTACAGTCGCTCTCCGCTGGATCCCTCGCAGCTAAGCGGCATATTGTCCTACACATGGGACTACCGCAAGGACTTTCCGCATGGCCTTCTTAACTATTCAATAAGCTTCAGACCGTTGACTGTCGTTCCCCTGCGACGGGTGGTCTTCGGACGCGTCATGGATGGTGACCGAGTGCTGCAGTGCTTGAGGGACTTTGGCACCAAGAACGGCAAGACAAAGAATCCCATCGAGGTCGTCCGTTGCGGCCTGATTTAGGATAATAAGTTGTGGTCTTACCGCACAAATTTTAACGTATGCAAATTACTTAAAACAAAATGAGAAAACAACAAAAAATTACGCAAGTATGAACATAAAATTACGAAAGTGCATCTTCACTACAGTGAAAATAGAGTTGCTTGCAACGTTTTTATATACAAATAAATTTGCTATTATATACTATGGTTTCAATTCCATTTCTTGTGAGGATTCCTATTGTAATATTTGAAAGCATAATAAGCATTTGGAAATAGATCTTTCTCTTTCCAACGGAGCTCAAGAATGTTGCAAAGAGGTGAGCCTCTGCCATATTGCATGAACAGTGAGCCTCTGTAGGGTATCAGGGTGCGTATATTTCCAGAATGTGTTACAATATTAATGTGGACATAAAGATCAATGTAACCTCTACAATAATACCCAACAAGGTAGCTAATATCAAGCTAAAAATTTACAATTTTATCTAGATTCAAAATGCAATCCTTCCGTCCGTTCGTCTGTCTGGATAATCTATACATATGATATATGATACTATATGGTATGGAGACGAAGAGTCTAGTGCCTGGGTTACTTGACTTTTATTATTTTTCGCAATTTAAACAGAGCAAGACAACAGATTTTTGCATTTCAGTACTAAGGACTCACGAGTATGTAGTATAAACCGTTTGATTACAGTAACAATTTTAAAGGAAAAATATAATATTATTTATTATATATTATTGTTATACTCGCAACGGACTAGAATACTTTATGCTTTTTAATTTGAAGCTAAATATCAGCTTATAAAAGTTTTTTATTATACACTAGAAGTGGTAATAGTTAGCGAATTAGCTTGATTAATAATTTTTTTACAGAGCTTCAACGAATTCAATACAAACAAATGGGCGCAGAATTTCTGTATTTTCTAATTATTTAATAAATAATTACTAATGGGTTCAGCCATCACTGTTAACCGTGAACTTTTGTGGATTAGAGTCAAATAAATCCTTTTTATAAGTTTGTGAAGTAGTTTCCCAGACCCTTTTCATTCCTGTAATCAGTTCCAATGCAGTTGGGTAGTGCCTTCCAGAGTCCTAAGCTGTGCGTGCTAAACATTTCCAAACATCTATATTGTTCATATAGTATGGCCACCAGGTCAGTAAAGGCACGATTTGACGCCCAATCCAAGACCTTAAGAATCTACCAATGTTGACAGAGGCGCTACGCTGATGTAAAGTCTAAAAATTGTCTAATGAACCCACAAGAAATGAATTCAAATTGCTAGCCAAGTAATGTTAATTTAATTGCGAGTTTTTCGCTTTTAACTTAATCCCTATTTAGCCGCAATTGGTCATGGCCAGGTGACACGCCTTTGGGGCTCTACTGTAAGTTTATGAAAGTAGTTCAGACAGGAGCATTATCGGGTCAGTGCATCGTCTGTGTGACTGCTGCACCAGGTCAGATAAGCGCTAAGCACTGCGCCTGCTTCCTGTCAGTCCATTTTTTGTACACTCGCCAACGTTACACGATTTGCACATTCGGCCCCCGCCATCAGGCTGCCTGGGGGAAGGGATAAGAGGTTGCTTCTGCACGTACGGCACAAATGCACCGCGTGCGTATTGTCCAAACAATATAATCTTCTTTTTTTGTTGGCAGAGTCGTCGAGATAATGCATACGGACAGTGCCGGCGGCCTGTTGGGCACATTCACAAAAAGTGCGCATTTTCCAGCTTTTTTTTGCCCAGTGTGTTTGACTTTGCTCGGTCTCTGTGGCTGCCACAGCAAATGGGGGCGAACTGAAAATATGCTAAAAGCTGTTCTAGCCCATTAACCTACCGACAAAGTTTCTTAAAAGCTCAAACTTTTTATTGTATCACCACAATTAATCAGCAGTAAAGATTTTATAGTCTATAAAACTTAAAAGCACACATAATACGACTCATATTTTGAATATGTTGAGCATTTGTTTTAGTATCTTACGTTGCCTTGGCCCCTGGCCCCTGCCCCTTCCACATGTTACACATTTTCGAATTAATTTTAATTAATTTTCTTTCAGCTGCCACTATCATCACTTTACGCGGCGCCAGCTACGTCTCCTACCGCATCTACGACTGGAAAGATCGGGTGCACTCGAACACTATTCGCATTAGCCTCATGTTTCGCACGAATTTCGACGACTCTGCGCTTTTCTATGCTAGCGGGGAGTCACTGAAGCATCAGTACATAGCCGCCTCCATTAAGAACCAGTCGATCTATGTGGAACTGGACTTTGGCGACAACGTCATGTCTACAGTGCTGACTGATGAGCTAACTCGCGGCTATTGGCACAACCTGACAATATTGCATGAACAGCGCTCGGTGACCATTATACTTGATCACCAGATGAAGATGCTGGACCTGCCCGCCACCGCCAGCGCAAATTTACTCTTCGATCCAGAAATTTATTTTGGCGGCGGCCCGGAGCTACACAAAAAGAAGGGGCTAGCCTCGCACAACAACTTTGTCGGCAGCTTAAAGTATGTCTACTACAATGACATATCCATTCTATATGAGCTGCAGCGTGGCAATCCAAAAGTGCACTATCATGGTGAGTTGGCGTCTTAGCAATTTATTTATGATATAAGAGCTATGCTCGGTAATAGCTCAAAACGAACTACACTGTAAAAACCACATCTAAACTCTCAACCCAGTGTTATTTACAAATAATTGACCATTTGTGACCCGAAGAGTTTCTCCAATATTCTACTTATCGTTGAATTTTCAAGAAACACTTAATTACAAAACAAGCGACTTGAAAAAAAAAATGCTAAGCGAATGTATATTTTAACTTAAACTATTTATGAGCTCGAACTTGTTTCTTAACACAGTATTTTTAAATTGAAAATATAATATTTGTCTGCTTTTAAACGTTCCCATGCACAAGGAGACTCATTAGTTCATTATTGTTGATATCTGCATTGAAAGTTGTTCCTTACTTTCCAGGTATCCAAGGAACCATTTATTATAAATCTTTCAAAATACATAACTAACTACGTCTTGATAGTCTACTCGTAATGCGTCTCTGACCCCATTAGGCTGTAGATCAGGAACTGGAATTTACAACTTGATCATTTATAAAAATGTTATATGTTATGAAATATATATTTTGGGACGAAATAACTTATTTGGCTTCAATATTAATTCTCTCTATAAGGCTCTAAGAAAAGTAATTCACTGGACTTTATTTTCCCATACGCAATACTATTTTTAACATTTAAATAATGTATAATTACAATATTTTTGATTATTTTTCCATATATTTCCATAAATATTTCCAAGAATTATAATATTGAGAGTATTTTTATATACCTCCCACATACCTTGATCATAAATTTAAAGCTTCAAATATAATTTAGGGAGGTATCCAAATGCAAAGTCAAAACTAAACTTAAACATTATTCACAACTGGTGCAGCATTGAAATAGAGTGTGCAGCCCTGATGCAATTTATCCATTGAGATGCAGACACATAGGCCAGCTGATGAACTCTGACAATTTGTCATTGGAATTTTTGGCATACCTAGCTATCTTGCCTGTGCCTTAACATAGTAAATCCTACTCCTTTGCTATCTCACTGTACTGGCTTTCTACTTTACATCTACTTTCTATCCACAGGTGTGCTGGAGGCGGAATTCTTTGAGAATGAAGTGAACGTCATACCCATCACATATCCCTTTGCGACATCACACATTTGGTGGCCCATAAATCACGCCCAAGAATTTAATATTAAATTCGATTTCCGCAGCAGTCGACCGGGCGCGGTGCTGGCCTACAGTGACGTAACGACGAGTGCCGGAAATGGCTTCTGGGAGGTAAGTGTGCGTTAGAGCATTCAAGCATAAGCATGAGCTTATGAACTGCACACACATTTGCACATACACATTCACCCACACACATACGCATACATAGATGCGGCGTGTATTTAAGAAGACTTAGCAACATTTGGCAGACGAAATGCAAATCGAATGTGTGGCGTGTGGCCGAGCCCTTAGTAAGTGTAAGTGTGGTCTGTTGTGTGTGTGTGTGTGCGTATATTGCTTTTCTGCCTGCAGCAATTCATTCTGCTCAACACAAATTACTGAAATTTCAGAGATTTATAGCATTGGCGCATAAAAGGCGCAAAATATGAAGAGGTTAAAACAAATTGCATTGCTTTTTCGCAAAAATAAAATAAGAACAAGCTGAGCCAAAGGTTTTGTTGGTTACATGGAAATTGACAAATTTCATGGACACATACGGATGTGTTATGATTGTGTAACTTTTATTACGCAAAGCACTTAACGGTATAGAATTGTGGTATCTAAAAGAGCGTAACTGGCCACAATATGTCCTTAAAATTTAATAGAAGTCAAAGCTCAAATATACCATTTTGCGTACACGCCTACACACAAGCAACAAAAGAGGCTTTCAAATATTCTGATTATATGTGTCTGTGTGTTTGTGTGTGCTTATGTGTTGAAGTGTTTTGGCTTGTGCATAAATAATGCCACTGCCATTTATCTATATTTAAACAAACGGAGTCCGCAGGCTGCTGTCTGCCTCTCTTTCTCTCCGTCTCTCTGTGTATGTCTGTCTGCTAGTCTTTCTATCGGTTTATTTGGTTATTTGACATCTTGAAATTTACCAAAGGGAATATGCAATATTTATTTGCATTTTATTGTTGATTTTCATGCTTTGCCTTTGATTGCAGGCTGGTTGGTTACACAGTCAGTTGCTGACTTAGCTTCTACAAGTATATACTGTTATTAGTATTGACCCCCAAATATAAACTGACTGTCAATAAATTACTGCCATTTCGGTCTGGCCATGGCTGTGCCATATAACGGCTATGAACATATTCTTAGCCAAACAAATTGTTACATGGAAATTTTGTAAAAACAATAAATATTTATGGGCAAACTCATTTAATTTTATTTTGCTTTCGCCCGACTTTTGCCTTATTGAAATGGCATTAAAATTTATGTGAATACGAATTAATACAGAATTGATGGCCAAATAAAATGTGCGACAACCATATGCCAGTCAACGTCCATACCGCTATAGTTTTTGTCAAATTACAATTGTCAAATGTCGTCACACAAGCCCACTTAAATACTCGTGCATGGATGTTATAGTATTTATTTATAGCGAAGGGCTTGCAGGCATGTAGGCATTATTTTTTTTTCAAACGCATCAATTTCGGCTTCATTGTCAGCCCTGTGGCGAGCGCATTTTATTTATACACTGTTAGTGCTGCCCACAAAATTACCACCTGGGCGGCTGTGGCAAACAAATAAATTTGCATGTCGCCCCAAAACGTGGGCAACACGAAAAATTGTCATCTGAGAGATGGCGCAATAACTACGCGGGCGACACATAAATCGCAAATCGAAAATCGAATTTATTGACAACACGCAAATAGACAAAACGCGCAAAGGCAAACAAAACGAAACAAAATAGAACAGAGCAGAGCAGAAGCGTACTAAATCCACACACACACACAGCATTTGACTGTAAAAATCATTTGAAATATTGTCAGTGCGCGCGCAATTGAAGTTGTTGTTGTTGAAGTTGTTGTTGGTGTTACTGTTTGCAGACACACAAACATACAGAAACATAGTCGACGCAACGCTGTGCTGCCACCAAAAATTTAATGAAATATGCAATAAAATTTGAGTGTTTTGCATTTTGCATAAAAGCGACAGCGAGCGACGAAAAAAGCGCAATTCACAATGAGCATAGATAAATACACACGCGCACACACACTCATAAATAGAGTTATATGGCAGAGCAAATAGGCAGTCAAACATATAGACAGACAGTCAGACAGGCCTTAAATCTAACGGCAAGTGCGTGGACGTTGGCGTGCCGGCTCATAAATGCGAACATTTTTGTCACAAATTAATGTTGAACAATTTAACAGGAGACCATACCCATCGGTGTCAGCACAAACGGGGCGTATGCGTGATTTAAGCAAAGGCAGAGGTAAACATTTAAATTGTGCATTGGGCGCACAATTTGATTGCATTTGTGGTATTAACTCTGGGTGGGCATAGCTATTAGTAGCCATAACAATTTTTCAGACAAAATTCTAAAAACCTTTCTCTTTTCATCTCTTCCCCTCTACACTGCCACACTTCTAATGCCGTGATACGTGCAACATCCGTTGGAAAAACACGACAACGCACATGACGCGATAAAACCTCGAAAACCAACAACGACAAACGCCTCGTCGCCCCGTTGCCTCGGACAAACGGTAACGGCTACGATAACCCTAACATGTACTGCCGGAAATGTAAAACTAACGGAAATTACAAAATGGCGCAAAATACGCGCGTCAAAATAATACAACTGGCACTCAAACCACCCAAACTACCAGATCCGTCTAACATCGGACAAGCTGAGCTTCGATTTAGTGCCCGATGTGAACAACAACGTCACCCACTCGACCACCATCAAAATCAATCGCTCCACCTCCTGGCACAGCGTCGAGTTGAACTACAAGGGAGGCGAAATCAAATTTACGGTGGACTACCGTCATACGCTTAGCCAAATGTTTGGTCTTACCTTCAACATCGGCGACAAGCTGATCATTGGCAGCAGCCTTAAGTCGGCAGCTCTCGGTCTGGTTGGCTGTATACGCGACATTGAGATCAATGGCCATCTCATCGAACCACGGCACGTGGTCAAGACGGAGCGTGTGGTCGGCGAAGTGGCTCTCGACAACTGCAACTACATCGATCCCTGCAAGCGGCCGAATACCTGCGAACATGGCGGCAAGTGTTTCGTCAAGGACGATCGCGTCACCTGCGATTGCAAGCACACAGGCTACATTGGCAAGAACTGCCACTTCACCAAGTACCGCAAGACGTGTGAGGAGTTGGCCCTGCTCGGCTTCACCAAGTCGGATGTCTACCTCATCGATATCGATGGGAATGGAGTGTTTCCGCCAGCTCATGTCAAGTGCGACTTTCAGAGCCTCGAGAACGCAACTAAAACAATCGTCGAGCATAATCTGCCCAGTCAGGTGGATGTGCGAAGTGCTCGTGAATCGGACTTCAGCTTCAACATACGCTACCGAGAATTCTCGCCTCACATGCTCCAGGAACTGATCTCACACTCGCTCTACTGCACACAGTACATTAAGTACGACTGTTATCGCGCCCAGCTGGAGCTGCATTCGGCCACTTGGTTCACATCGTCGGCCAAGAATCAAACTGTTGACTTTCTGGGAAATGTCAAGAGGTGAGTAGTAGGGGCTGATTGGTCGGGGCTGCGTAAGGACTGCCAGTAACCACAAATGTCATTCATACATTCATTCATTTGAGCATGCTTGTGATTTACTATCCCGGTTATCAAACAGCCGGGGGCATGTCAAGGGCCAGTAGGCTATACCTACAGTCATTTTCAAATGTATGTTGACAAATTACATTGACATGAGAGCGTTGCATCAACTTCATTCAATGCCATTAAAAATAACAACGGTATTTACGGTCTCGTTTAGAAATCTCTCAATCGTGACTAGAAAAAGTGCATTTACATTAATTTCTATATTAAACATTTTTATTACAAACCGACCAAACAACAAAAACTGATTAAAATTCAGATTCAGGCTATTTGGAAATATGTTTTTTGCTAGTTTTTCTAGTGTTGATTTAATATTTCATGTCTATTCTACTTTTACAATCAATGTTATGTTATTAACAATTCAAATATCAATTATACCTTTTTTATAGTTTTCATCTTTTCTAAATATTTTACCCCAGTCACTTGATCCGATATACTTGTATATATATTTGATTTCTATTTGTATCTTTCTTTCTTTCTTTATTTATTTATTTATTTTGCACAAGTAATAGTTTGCATAGATAAAAATATTTCCATCACTTAAGCATTTTTATCGTTAGAACTTACAACTGATTACGCTTCATTATTATTTAACTACCCTCTAATTTTTTTAATCTATCTAAAGTTTACTTTTAAGCCTTAGGCATATCCACTTACATTTGCCTGCTAGTGTTCACATCGTGCCCTGCCGCACAATTAATGTTACAGTCTATTTGCTTAACTTGTTGGTTGGTATTGTCTCTATACGTGTGTGTGTGTATTTGTGTTTGTGTGCGCTGAGTTCTGGTTGACTGGTCAGTCGCATCAACAGCAGCAACAACAGCAAGTGCTACAGCTACAGCTTCCACCCGTGTGGTCTGTACGTGTCCACTTTATGTGCGGTAATCCAGCAATATAAATCCTTCATTCCAAACTACAGACTACGAACGAAGGCTGCCCTGTCCGTGATCCCACGTTTCTGGTTTCTGCTGTTGTTCTTGTTGCACGCTACCATTTCAATTGTAAACGAGACTTAAATTAATTGCACGAACATGCATAATATCAACTGCACTGCTGCTCCACTCAATGCCAACTGACATGTTTACCAACACAAGTGCACATCTGGGCGGGCTGTTGCCTATTGCCAGTCCTGGCTCCTGCTGCTCTGCGGCGCCCTATGACCCGGCGAGTCGCTTTCATAACGCATCGATTTGCGTGCATTTGTGTCAGTGGCAAGGCAAACGGCATGAGCCGGTAGCTCCAATTGTCAGCTGTCCGGCCTTCTTTCGACATTGCTTAGTATTTATTGCATTGCCTGTGGGAATAGGCATTATAGGAGACGAGTATGTGGTTGTGATTGTGCCTGTGAGTTCTGTGTGTGTGTGCCACTATTTGTCATGCAGTGCAGTCGGCAGCCAGCAAAGCCAAACATGAACTCGCTCGTTGCCCTTTCTTGTTGGCTTAGGCTGTTCTTTTTTTTTTTTTTTTTTTTTTTTTTTTTTTTTTTTTTTTTACATATATACAATTTATTAAACTAGTTTTCTACTACCAATATGGCAGCTTAAGCTAGTTGAAAGTTAGGGAATACAAAAGTTGTCTATAGTAAGCATCTATAGGACGCACTTATATCTATGTACATATATACAATATTTACAATGTTTTACATTAGAAATGAAATTATATTTTATGATATATATTATATATTTTATACAAGGGATCTTGTGGGGAGATCCTTTGGATGGCACTTCTTCAATCTTCTCTTCTTAGGTTTGGACAGGAGCCGCCTCGCTAGTGCGTTGGGGTGACTGCCGAGTCGCTTCTCGTAATTGCTTGCGTGCATTTGAATGACATCGCCAACCTTGGGGACACATAAGTCTCTTTCGATGTCCCTAGTGCGCATATACCAGGGAGCGTTGCATATTTTTCTGAGTATTTTAGCTTGCGCAACTCTTATTTTATTTAGGTTCGATGCAGCGGCAATGCCATAAATTGGTAGCGCATACTTCCATATTGGACTTAATATGGACTTGTATACTGTCACCTTACTGTGCAGAGACAGCTTGTTGCAGGGTGCAAGCAGCCATGCCATCTTTCCGGCTTTTGCCATGACCGATCGCTTGACCATTGTTGTATGCTTGCTGAAGTTGAGTCTTCTGTCCAGAATGACACCAAGATATTTGTGCGAATTTGTATGACTGAGCGTGGACCCCAACATTGTGATATCTCCGCATGACGACGGCCTTGTTGTAAATGTGACATTCGCACACTTGCTGGCGTTGATACCAATGTTCCAATTCAGAGCCCACTTCTCGAAACTACTTACATACTGCTGTAAGGCTTCCGAAGCTACATCGATATCTCTGCATCTGGTAAGCACCGCAGTGTCGTCTGCGTAAGTAGCTATTAGTGCGTCATTCTCGTCTACTCCAAGGATCTCTTGCGGTGCAGGCATATCAGCAGTAAATAATGTATACAGGGTAGGACCGAGAACACTGCCTTGGGGCACTCCTGCACAAATTGAGCGCCTCGTGGATTTCACTCCATCAACAGCAACTCTGAAGCTTCTGTCCCTTAGAAAGCTTTCGATGAGTTGAAACAATTGAGGAGTTAGTATGCCTTTCAATTTGCAGAGGAGACCATCATGCCACACTCTATCAAAAGCTTGTTTAATATCCATAAACACAGCCACTGAGTACATCTTTTGCTCCATGGCTTCCAGGGCGAAGTTGACCACACGGTGGAGCTGTTCCGGTGTTCCGTGACTTCTTCGAAATCCAAATTGCCATTTTGGAATTCTGCGCGTCACGGCTTCGAGCTGGAGAATCCGGTCCAGAATCACGCGTTCCATCATCTTCCCGAGGGCAGGTAGCAGACTAATCGGCCTATATCCATCTACTTCAGTATGCTGTTTCTCTGGCTTTGGAATCATCGTAATTAGCGCCATTTTCCAGCAGTTTGGAAAGTGCCTCAGCCTGAGTATGTTATTCATGAGCAAAACAATATACAGCAGAGCCCTTGTGGGGAGCAGTTTCAGCGTCCTGTTGTCTAAAAGGTCTTCTCCAGGCGCTTTTTTTACCTTTAGATTTTTTATCTGCTGTACCACTTCTTGCAGTGTAACTGGGCTTGCAGGCAAGGCCATTTGGAATGGCATCTCCAGCCTAAGCTCGACTACCCTTCGCCTATCTGCTGATGTAAAGTCAAAAGGCTTAAATCTTTCCTCTAGGCTGTTTGCAAAGATTTCAGCTTTCTGCTGACTGGAATAGCTCCATCCACCTGAAGGATCCTTAATTGGAGTCTTAGGGATGACCAGCCTCTTGAATCGCCTCGTAAGCTTCCAGAGCGAGTAATTAAATGATGCATCTGGACCAGCACTTTCCAATATGTCATCAATTCTGCCTTGTCTGATTTTAGCAAGCTCTTTTTGCAGTCGATTGGACAGTCTTTTGTAGATTTGATGAATGCGAGTATCTCCAGTTCTTGCATATTCTTTCCTGACTCTTCTTTTCAGGCTTAAGAGCGCAGCAGCCGTTGGTGGTAGACTAGCTTGACTATGTTGGGTTGGCAAGCGTAAAGTTTTCGGTGCAGCAGAAGACGCAGCCAGTGAAATGTTCTTCATGAGGATTGATATCGCGTCTTCGATATCCTCTGGGCTGTTAATTTCGACGTTCAGGTTAATTCTTCTTTCGAGATCGGCTTTAAAAACATCAATACGGGAGCCAGGTGGTAGAATATATTCCCTCTTGGGATTATATTGCGGTGCATGATGTAGCGTCGCTACTACTGGAAGGTGATCCGATGCGAGCTCATATTTTGTTTCAACGGTGAGTCTGTTTAGGGCAATCCTGTTGACAATAAAGAAGTCTAGTGCAGAGGGGTTAAGCCGTGTGTTGTAAGAGTAGAAAGTTGGCTCTCCAGTAGCAAGAACTTGGCAAGTAGTACTAGCTATGGCCTCTTGCAAACACCTTCCTCGCCTGCAAGATCTGGAATTACCCCACCATTGGTGTTTTGCATTAAAATCACCGCCTACAATAAACTTATCTCCTAAGGTTGCAAGCAATAGATCAAAGTCGGCCCTGCACCAAGCTTCATTGGGAGGAAGATATAGGGAGGAGACTTTGATGCTTCCACCATTCGTCGGTATAGTTACGCTGGCCGCTTGGATGCTTGTTTTTAGAATTGGCTCATTCTGTGAATGAGCGATACTTGATCTAATGATGACTGCAGAACCACTTTTAGCGGTGCCACTGGGATGATTAGCGTAGTACTGGTCGTATCCTGGCAAATATGCGTTCAAGCCAGGACGCATATGCGTTTCGGTTATTAACATGATATCGATCGAGTTTGAACTTAGGAAAAGCCTGAGTTCATCATTGTTTTTGACCAGGCCCCGTGCGTTCCATAATCCGATTTTTAACAGCGGATTTAACATTTGGATATTAGTTTTTGTACCAAGTCACGGAAGGCTCTATTGGAATCCATATTTTCCTGAATGAGCTTATACATTTGATCCATTCTTGCGTTTAGATCAAAAATCGCCTTTTCCAGCATACTAAATTTATTGTTTAGATGCCAATCTTCAGCGGAAATGTGTGCCCGAGGCGAGTTTTGGTTTGTTGGCGCGATGGTACGCTTTCCTTCAATTGGCCTTGCTGCATCAGCGTAAGAGAAGCCACTCTTAACAGCAGAGCTTGAGATGAACTGTACTTTATTGCCTTGGTTGTTTGGGTAACTCCTATTGCTACCGATGACTAGACCATCTCTCGGCAACCTCACAGCTGGCTTAAGTTTTTTGGCTAGATCAATTCTTACCTTGCAGCCTCTGAAGCTCGACATGTGGTCTTCGCCGCAATTAGCGCATATAAATTCCCCATTATCATTCAGGTTACATGATTTTGAGCCAGTATCATGGTCCCCCGAGCATTTACCGCAAACCGGCTTTTTAAGGCAATAGTTCCTCGTGTGCCCGAAATC